>NC_053166.1:90444031-90791531 GCF_016835505.1 Polypterus senegalus | reverse complement strand
ATTTTCAAGCTCCTTCAAAGTTGGTATTTTTAAAGGGATGAAATGAGTACAGCTGGAAAATTTGTACACCACTTTTAAAATTGTGGTGGAACAGCTGTAATAAAGTTGAGATATCCTCCCATGGTTTATACAGTGGAGGAATGTATAGTAGGAAGGAAGAGGAATCTAATGTAAAAGTCCAACCGGAAAACCCTGAGGAGCTTTTGCTTTAATATAATCTCACATGCCTGCACAAATTCTTTGAGATGCCAATGCATATTTCCCCATCTGAAACACCATTTCATTAATTCTGTTGTCTGACTAATACCAGGGTGAATAAACATAATGGGGTGGTGTTAACACCTCTAGTAGAGGGAGGTACATGAAGTATTTCTTTATATCTAGATCAATTTGTAGTCAGGTCACACACATATGGTATCCGATGTAAAATAAAGAGAAGAAGGCAGATAACATCTTGGGGTCATTGGGAAAAATCTGTTTAATGTTGCTGATGTCTAAAATGTAACAAAACGAATAATCAACAATAAAGCACCCCACAGCAGTCATAAATGAAATGAAAATGCTTATTTCAGAGCTTTGTCCTCAGTGCAAGCAGAGTCCAGGGTGAATACAGACTTCTTTTGGGTGGTGGGTTAAGGTAAGACCTGGAAGGAGTGGAGCTTGGGACCTTGGGGATAAACTGACCTCAGACATCTTTCTACAGTTTCTCCTCCTAACTAAGTAAGGAAACAGATATGAGGTTAGTGGCTGCGCATTACCTTTACTCTTCTCCCACATCCTATGCTGACATGCATGGCAAACACCCTCACCAAAGCTTGTTCCATTGGGCAGAGGCAGAACGAACCGATAGATTGTGAATCTGAAAGAGGGCATCCACATTTATATGCTGTTGACCCTTGTGGTAAACCATCTGGAAGTTGTATTAGAATCCTTAGGAGTTGCCATCTACTGTAAAGGGGCGTGGTTGGTGATCAAGGTGAAGTTAAGGCCTAACAGCTAATAATTCAACTTTGTTACAGCCCTCTTAATCACCATGGCCTACTGCTGAACCTTGGTGTATCTCAGAGGTCTCCAACACATCGCTCACAAGCTACTGGTAGCTTGAATCCTACATAAATCTGAAAACTTGATTAGTCAAATTAGGGGTGGGTGATCTTTCCAAAATATCATATCATGATCCTTTTTAACACAAAATCATGATCCACAATCTGAATTGCAATCTATCTTTACAATGTGGCATACACTTAAGAGAATATCCGGACTCAAACTCATCAAGACCTAAGTAACACTTTATTTTAAGTTTCAAACAAAGTTGAATTCAATTGTTCTCTCATTAGCTAGCTAAGCAGAGTTAAGGCACAAGCCCCGAAGTTGGTGAGTGAGTGAGGAAGTCAACGCCCCACCTAGGTCCACTGTTTGTTTCTTGGATTCACACAAATAAATCAGTACCGCAAGCAAACTATGATACATAGCGAAATGAGAGAAGTCGCAAAATCAACCAGAATGTTCAAGCAAATTATAGAAAAAAAACAGATCTAAATCTGGGAAGTAGTTCTCTCATGAAAAGCGGACAGACATACAGACAGAGAGACATTGGATTTTATATATTATATATTAGTAAACCTTCACAATAATGTGCAATTAAAGTCTCAATAGCATTCTCAGCATTTCTGGGGCTTAGTAAAGCCAGATAACTATAAGAATCTTCACCAAGCAGCTGAAAATGTCTGCTTTGTTTGGGTCTACATACCTCTGTGAGTCTGCCTTTTCTGACATGAATGTCATAAAATCAAAGTTCAGAACAAGATTGATAGATGAACATTTAAAAGACTCCATAAGAGTGAACCTAAGTGGCTACACTCCACCATATACATCTCTTGTTGACTCCATGGAGTGCCAGTCATCTCACTAACTAAAAACA
This sequence comes from Polypterus senegalus, assembly GCF_016835505.1. Lineage (NCBI taxonomy): Eukaryota > Metazoa > Chordata > Cladistia > Polypteriformes > Polypteridae > Polypterus > Polypterus senegalus. Next base: position 90,789,610 of record NC_053166.1, on the reverse strand, counting down.
CATCGCACATGCAACTGGACATTCACTACACCATGTTCACCCACGACTGCGTCACCTCCCACAAAGATAACATCATCCTAAAGTTCACAGATGACACCACAGTGATTGGACGCATCACTGGTGGGGATGAGATTGCCTACAGGAGGGAGGTGGACAGTCTGGCGTCATGGTGTGAGGTCAACAACCTCACCCTCAACACAGACAAGACGAAGGAGATGATAGTGGACATGAGGAAAAAGAGGAGACCTCACCTGCTACTGTTCATCCGAGTGCTTGAAGTGGAGAGGGTAAGCAGCATTAAATACCTGGGCGTCTACATCAGTGAGGACCTCACTTGGACACTTAACACCACACAACTGGTCAAGAGGGCTCAACAATGGCTGTACAGACTTAGGATATGAAATTTATTGCAGGGCTGGTGGTGGGGGTGTGCATAAGACCAGCTTGGCAAGGGTGACTTTGTTTGGACTTATGGCCTATGAGACAACATAGCAAGCAAGCTTCAGCTATGGTATCCACTGCTTAAGGACAGGTGTAAAGGGCAATGTATGCACCTATTGGTCTGAAGTATGGCTATTTGAAATTGGTTTTGAATCAGGGTTCATTCTGTACCATGATGCCCTATTGGCCTAAAGATCTGGAGAGAAATGGATAAAGCTGTTTGCTTTACCCCTCCCCTCTCTCAAACACACTGTGTTCATGAAGGAAACACAATGAAGAACACAACTTGGCAGCCATACAGGCATGTGTCCTGTCCTGTAGAAGGCTGGCTAGAAATGTTGAATTGACTAGAGACATTTAAGTAACTACAAGACTGTGTGCCACCTCACACTCCACATGTAGTATTTATCAGGTTGTATTATTGCCAATATTCACATGTACTTTGCTTCATTATTATTATTTTATGAATATTGTCAGTAATAAATTATTCGATGTTTTAATTTAACTACTGCTTGTCCTATTATTCCTTGTAATTGCCTGTGGTTATAGATGTAGAAAGAAAGTTGGGAAGGAGTGCTAAAATACAATACCTTATAAACAGTGGTAAATCTATGGGAATTGAGGCATTTTAATAAAGTCTTTACAATAAAGAGTCCAAATTGGGAAAGCAGAGTCACAGAGGACTCTACCAAGACAAAATACCATCTGTTTGCAGATGGTTAAAAGATGTCTTTAAATTTTGTTTATGTGGAGGAGTTGTATGATTTCCTTGAATCATTTAGAAGTCAAGGGCATCCTCTGATCCATCAGGATTTCATGGGGAAGGTTAACATGCAGAAGCAGTTGCAGAAAATTGAAAAGCACCAGATAGTGAAAGCAGTATACCCACAACAGGTATATGAGAGGAAAATTTAATCAAGCAAGCAAAGTTCAATGGTGAAGTCAACTGATAGGCAAGGAACATGCAATAGTCATTAGTAGGAACTTTCAATAACAATGTATGCAAGACATTCTTTAGATTATCCACAAAGTTTTACAGCATCATATATAAAATGGTGAGTATTTATACTGTCACGCAAATGACGACAATGGTCTCAGCTCCCAGAACCACACCCTTAATTACCCAGGGCTTCATGTAGCAACAAAGCCACATAAAAGAAAGATGCTGCTGTGGTAAATTGCAATATTAATCTGATAAGTTGTACACTTTTAAATGCAACTTCCTAGACATAAATAAAGTATGCCATTACATTTAAAAATGTTCCTGGGAAGGCCAATTCCTTGCTAGAAAAATGTTTAACTTTTGAAAAAAATTAAATAACTTCTAGATTCATGACAGCTGTAAGCTTCCAAGCTACTGTTTTTGTATTAGTCACACTCAATCTGCATGAGAGAAGAAGGTTTAATTGTTCCAACAATACCCATGCCTATTCAATTGAATGGATGTCAATAATAATCAAGGATACCAACAATGCTTTTGGTCATCAAGGTATCTGATGTAATTGAACTTCTGGATACAAGGCTAAAAAGCATCTTACCTCTTCATTAATGTCTGGCTAATAGAGTCTCAGTTTAAACAGCCTAAATGGACTTCCCTGTGATGGTTATGTACCAGCTCCCATTCTTTGTGATAGCATGGACAAGGAAACAGTAGGAGCTGATGTTTCTCAACATTGTGCTCTTCTACTCAGTACAATAAGTCATTCAAAAAATAAAATACAGCCCTGTTGAATGGATTAATAAATGATAACAACATTAATCTTAGATCTTGTATTTCTTTGTACTTTAAGGAATCATCATTTCACTGTTAAGGAGCACAGGAAGTTTTCTAAACTGAAACAGTAGTGTTTGCAGTAGGTTGGATGCTACAATTTCGAGCATGTCAGCAGATGTACTGAGGTGGGTGCTCACAGTGACATCTGTCTGTTTGGTCACAGGAACCAATGGGGCCTCTTGAAAACTGACCCTCAAAGCTTTTTGTTGGATGGTTGGTCATATAATTCACTGAACATGCAGTCACATCAAATCGGATTTTGTTATGTACAAATTATACATACAATACAATATGCAGTGAAATGCTTAGTTGGTCAACTCCTATCACTGTGCCTTGAGATGAATATAAAGGGACAATAACAATATATAACTTTATAAATTAAAAAAACATTATTAAAAAATTATTATTCATGTTCTGCGGTGGGTTGGCGCCCTGCCCAGGATTGGTTCCTGCCTTGCGCCCTGTGCTGGCTGGGATTGGTTCCAGCAGACCCCCGTGACCCTGTGTTCGGAATCAACGGGTTGGAAAATGGATGGATGGATTATTATTCATGTTATTAATTTTTTTTATGCCTGAAATGTTTTAATACTGTATTATTAATGTCTTAAATAACTTAATGTGAGAAAGCATCGGAGCATCATGTATTTTTAGTCACTTTCCTTACTTAACCTGTGGATAAACTATTGGAAAAAGCTCCTCCTCAGTCTCTCTCTGAAGTGGACTTTAGGCATTGGTAGCACAGAATCACAGAAAAGAGGCCATTGTTGGGATGGCTGGTGTCATAGATAATTTTCTTAGCCATGGTTTGACATTGCTTAGTGTAGATGTCCTGGAGGTTAATCTGTGCACACCCTGTGTTGTGTTCAGCTGACCACCCCATTCTGCAGAGTTTTACAGTCCTGCTGCATCCTGTTTTCAAACCAGGTGGTGATGCTCTCTGTCAGAATACTTTCAATAGTGGATGTATAGAAATTCTTTAGTATCTGGGAGGGCAGCTTGAAATGCCTGAGGTTTTCTGAGGTAGTAAAGATGTTGTCGTGCTTTCATTGCCAAGGTGTAGATGTGCTTAGACCAGGTCAGACCTTCCATGATATGGACACCGAGATATCTGAAATTGTCCACTCTCTCTACCTCAGTGCTGTTAATACTGAAGGGGTGGTAGTGCCTTTGCTGTTTCCTCCCAAAGTCCGCAATCAGCTCCTTTGTCTTGCTGACATTCAGCAGAGGACTGTTGTCTTGACACCAGTATGACAGACGCTCCACTTCAAGAAAGCCTGGTCATTGCTGTTAGATACCAGGCCTAAAACAGCTGTGGCATCAGCAAACTTGACAATGATGTTAGAGATATGTACACCTGTGCAATTATACATGTAGAGAGTGTACAGCAATGGACTCAGGACACAGCCCTGTGGTGTACTCAGTTAAAGATAGACTGGATTAAAGAGATATTAAATATTACTATGAACACTAGTGCAAGATGATCAGCACAGATTTTGAAAATGCATCCCAGATATGATGGACCTAACTGCCTTAGTGGTGCTTAGTTTCTTAAAAGCTCTCCTTATATTGTGTTCCAACAAAGTAAGCACTATTTGTTCACTGTGCAGTTCACTCACTGCACTCCCATATCAAAATGTGTGTAGAAATTATTAAGCTCACCTACCAGAGATACGTCAACACTCACCATGCTGAGAGTAATTGATTTTTAGTCCATTATTGGCATCAGACCATGCCACACACACCTAGGATCAGCCTGTTCAAATTACTCTTTCACAATCTCCCCATACTGTCTCTTAGCGATATTCACTGCCCTACTTAGATTGTATGAGACAGCTTTGTAATCGTCCATAGTCCCAGACACGAGGCCTGAGACGTATGCAGTGGTTTTGTACACCCTAGGTTTCTGGTTTGGGTAAATCCTGATGGTGACATTTGCTGCAATTTTATTTGCAAAAAATCCATTATATAATCCATTAAATCTTCACATAAGAAGGATGGTGGCATGATTAGATTTGCCAAATGGAGGCAACGTCTTTGCCATATGGCTGTATTTAACCAGAGTATAGCATTGGTCAAGTGTCCTGTCCCCTCTTATAAAAAATGTAATGTGTTAATAAAAGTTCAGCATTACCTTTTTGAGACTGGCCTTGTTGAAATCACCAGCTACGATGAGGACAGCATCCAAGTTATCATTCTGGTGGCAATTGAGTATCTCCTACAATTCCATTGTTGAGGTACACAATCGTGATAATGACTGAAGTAATATCACAAAGAAGATAAAATGGTCTGCATTTAATCATCAGGAGAACCAGATCAGTCAAGCAGTAGCTTGGTAATACCATTACGTTTCTGCTGTCATACCAGTTGTTAATCATCAGATACACACTTCCACCTTTCGATTTGCCAGATTCTTCTATTCTGTCCCTAGGTTAAACGAACAGTGATTCAGCAGGTCGAATTGCATGGTTCTGTATAATCGGTCTCACCCTTGCTTCTTTGAGAATAAGATGTTACAGTCCTAAATGTCTAACTTGAACTTTGTCCTTGCTCTGATGCCATCCAGCTTGTTCTCCAAAGAATGAAAATTGTTTAGTAGGACACTGGACAGTAGTGGTCGATGTGCTCTGGTCCTCAACCTATTAGGCACTCTGTCACATTTCTCTCAATGTTTCTTTCAGGTACGTCCGCTCATATTGTCACCATTTTTACAAAGGAACTCTCATGGCCAAGCTGACTCAATGAATATGGAGTAAGATAGCTGATAAGTGACCCACATTTCTATGTCAATAAATGTGTGGTAAGCATAATTAATGTAGTCCAAAGTAGAGATATAAAAAAATAAATAAAATAACACTAAGTAAGAACAGTCTGATTGGAGCTGGCAGAATGGTGATAATACTCAGTGGTGTCGTCTTGATATATTTTCCCTATTTTTGTTATTACACCAATCTTGACCAATTATTATTACAAATGGAGATCGAATTGGGGCAGAAACGTACCAGACATGGGTTTTGTTTTTTTAAGTTATTGTACAGGTCATCATTGGGTATACCCATAACTCTGTGTGAATGCAGGTGAGATTAGTTTGCTTTTTATTACATTGTTGCAGGAAAGTGACATGGTTTGCAACAAAGGTGATGTTGCTGCTAGAGTCTATTAGTGAAGCTACTTGGAAACCATTGAAGGTAACAACACCTGTATGGGAAAAGGAAAAAAGGTTAGTCACAACCACATCACAGTACCATTTAACTAGGTTCCAAGCAAAGTCTATGAGTTCATTCTGGCAAAGGCAACTGGGCACAATTTGGCCTATTTCTTGACATTTGCAGCAGCACAGTATATGAAGTGAGGTGTCTTACTGCCAAACAAATGGGTCAGGTTCTTTGCATTTTGTTTCTGGGAAAATTAATTTAATCCATAGCTACTGTCTACTTTGTTCTGGATTCTCAAACTCAGTTTTGTGATATTCTACAACATTCACATGCTCTTCCATTGCTTTTCCACATCTGTAGTTGCAAAAGTCTAGCAAGAATTGGAGGGAGAGAATTTTGTTAAGAAATCATAGGAGGTGAGCTCAACTACATGTTCACTTGAAGTGTGGACTTGAGCTAGCACGTCATCTTCCTCCAGATGTTGAAGGCCTGACAGTCACAAGCAAAGCACCAATTGCAACACTTCAAGGTACACAAATTAGATGTGACACTATATCTGACCAGTATGTCTTCTTGGAAGCAAGTGTTACTTATCCAGTTTGTAATAATATATTTTTGTTCTTACAACATCACAATTTATTTACATAGTACATTTTCATACGTGAAAGTAGCTTAATGTGCTCTAAAATAATGATGACTAAGCAGAATTACAAAAGAAAGTAAAATCTGAAGAACAGTAGAGAATCATAATTTCCACCATAATAACAACAGATGGTTAGATGGCTAGGGAGAACAGGAAAATAAGAACTTCAATTTGTAGGATGTTGTGGAAAATAAACTTGTGTTGTTTCCAAGTGCAAATGACCACCCAACCCCCACTTGGCATTCTACAGTCCACGAATGTGTCACCATAGAAAAAATACATTAATTTGATCATCAAGACTGTCTTAACATATGGGCATAATGGGCACTGGCCAGAAGCTCCAGGAGCATGGGTGTCTAGGATGGTTTTGATGCCTATGTATGTTTCTGTTTTGATAGATAGATAGATAGATAGATAGATAGATAGATAGATAGATAGATAGATAGATAGATAGATAGATAGATAGATAGATAGATAGATAGATAGATAGATACTTTATTAATCCCAAGGGGAAATTCACATAATCCAGCAGCAGTATACTGATACAAAGAAACAATATTAAATTAAATAGTAATAAAAATGAAAAAAATTAAAATAAAATTAATGTTAGCATTTACTCCCCCGGATGGAATTGGAGATTCGCATAGTGTGGGGGAGGAACGATCTCCTCAGTCTGTCAGTGGAGCAGGACAGTGACAAAAGTCAGTCACTGAAGCTACTCCTCTGCCTGGAAATGACACTGTTCAGTGGATGCAGTGGATTATTCATGATTGACAGGAGTTTGCTTAGTGCCCGTCGCTCTGCCACAGATGTTAAACTGTCCAACTTTAATCCTACAATAGAGCCTGCCTTCTTAACAAGTTTGTCCAGGCGTGAGGCGTCTTTCATCTTTATGCTGCCACCCCAGCACACCACCGCGTAGAAGAGGGCACTCGCCACAACCGTCTGGTAGAACATCTGCAGCATCTTACTGCAGATGTTGAAGGATGCCAACCTTCTCAGAAAGTATAGTCTGCTCTGACCTTTCTTACACAGAGCATCAGTATTGGCAGTCCAGTCCAATTTGTCATCCAGCTGCACTCCCTAATATTTAAAGGTCTGCACCCTCTGCACACAGTCACCTCTGATGATCACATGGTCCATGAGGGGCCTAGGTCTCCTAAAATCCACCACCAGCTCCTTGGTCTTGCTGGTGTTAAGGTGTAAGTGGTTTGAGTCGCACCATTTAACAAAGTCTTTGATTAACTTTCTGTACTCCTCCTCCTGCCCACTCCTGATGCAGCCCACAATAGCAGTGTCATCAGCGAACTTTTGCACGTAGCAGGACTCCGAGTCATATTGGAAGTCTGATGTATATAGATTGAACAGGACCGGAGAAAGTACAGTCCCCTGCGGCGCCCCTTTATTGCTGCACACAATGTCAGACCTGCAGTTCCCAAGACGCACATATTGAGGTCTGTCTGTAAGATAGTCCACAATCCATGCCACCAGGTGTGAGTCTACTCCCATCTCAGTCAGCTTGTCTCTAAGGAGCAGAGGTTGGATGGTGTTGAAGGCGCTAGAGAAGTCCAAAAACATAATTCTTACAGCACCACTGCCTCTGTCCAGGTGGGAGAGGGATCGGTGAAGCATATAGATGATGGCATCCTCCGCTCCCACCTTCTCCTGGTATGCGAACTGCAGAGGGTCGAGGGCATGGCGGACCTGTGGCCTCAGGTGGTGAAGCAGCAGCTGCTCCATGGTCTTTATCAGATGTGACGTCAGAGCAACAGTCATTCAGCTCACTAGGACGTGATACCTTTGGGACAGGAGTGATACAAGATGTTTTCCAAAGCCTTGGAATTCTCCCCTGTTCCAGGCTCAGGTTGAAGATGCTATCAAAGAGAGGCCCCAGCACACTATTTTGCCCAGGGGCCTATGATGCTTTCTATTGTTATGCTTCCCAACTTTGAAGGCGACTCTCAGCATGCCTCCTACATTTCAACTCCTCCTCCTCATGTGCCTCAACTTCAAAATCTTCGCAAAATCTCTTTTGATTGCATGATCAAAGACAAACTGACCAATTAGATTGCTCAAAGGAACTAGACACATACACAGACCTTAGCATTTTATTACATAGTAGATATGCTTTGGATTTTAATATATAATCAACAATACTCTGTTCAATGACTTTGTGAAAGCCGGCCTTGACCATGAACAGGCACCAAGACAGCTATGTCCAAAAACACACCTTTATTGTGTTTTCTCTATACCAACACACAGCACAATGCACAAGTCACTCACAGTCCTTTTTCTTCTCTTCAGGCCGCCTCCACTCCTCTCCCATAAAGTTCCAACACACTACCTCCCAATTACGGCTCCCGGAATGGAGTGAGCCAGTCCCTTTTATACAGTACCCAGATGTGCTCCAGGTGCTTCCTGACAAACTTCCTGCAGCACTTATGGGTGTGGCGGAAGTGCTGCATGAGCAGCTGGAAGCACACCGGGTGTATCTGTCTTCTGGTTTAGCAGCACTTCCTGTTGTGGCGGAAGCACTGCAGCCCATGTTTCCTGGAACGTTTGAGTGCCCCCTGGTGGTAGCCACGTGCTCCAACAAGGTGGCGCATCCCAGCTCCGATCTTGTGGCTCCCTGAACCCCAGGGCGGCAGCCCTCTCACGTCCCGGGGAAGGTATTGCCACTCTCCCAGTCCTTCCACGTCCTTGCCACTGCTTCACTGTCTGCTTTAAATAGCCCTACACTTGCTTGCTCAAAAGCCTTCCCAATCCATTGTCGCCACTCTATTGCAAAATGATTCCGAGTACCCCATAAATCAATGTCCCTCAATCCTGAACTAACATCAGTGCCACACATTAAACCTTCTCATCTAAATTGGTGTGTGGCTCAAGCATATAAAATGTTAATGAAAAGGAAGAAATTACCATAATGAGTGCATACACCTACATTAGAAAATGAAAAATTCTTAGACAATGAATTCACAACAAAATATATACTAGAAAAATAAATACTATTTACAAATACTTGTATTTATCATAAAATAATGGACATACAGCTGAGTCTGAATACTGTATCTAGAAAAATTAAAATGTATCCAAATGTAATTTCAATAGAAGAATTAGCGTAGAAATGGCATGTATTCTATCCTGGCAGCAAATTAATATATTGAATAACCAAAAAGGAGATGTATACTTTGTCAATTATTATGAGTAGAGTATGTAACAAGAATTATAACTCACTTATTTGCAGCAACATCAGCTCAGGAAAATCCAACAAATGTCACCATCTCCATACAAGGATTTCTGGGGTTAGAAAACTGAGGAGCACATCTTCTGGCAACTGCATATACATGAGCAGTGTCTGGTTTCTTGTCATTATTGAGTGACTCCACAAACAAGCAGTATGAAATTAACCGAAAGGTAATCTAAAACAGCCGACTCTTGGCATTGGTAAACACAAAAGATAAACATAACCTTTACAAGATTTGTACCATCTGTGCCCTATAGGAACAGGAGATTAACTTATGCATAACAAGAAAATAATCAGTGCCATTGGATGTGTTCTGAGAGAGAAAAAAGTATCAAAATGGGTTTAATATGGAAAAATGGGACTTTTGTATTTGAGAGCTTGCTGTATCCTTCAGTTGCTTGATACATTAATATATTCCTGCAGTGGGTTGGCATCCTGCCCAGGATTGGTTCCTGCCTTGAGCCCTGTGTTGGCTGGGATTGGCTCCAGCAGACCCCCGTGACCCTGTTTTCGGATTCAGCGGGCTGGAAAATGGATGGATGGAAGGATTAAAATATATTCATTCAATCTTTATTATTAATTCTATAACAACATTCCACAAATCCTTTCATTTTTAAACCTCCTAACCTCATTTATATGATCACAGGCGACTAGAGCCTATTACAGCGCCGTCAGACACAAGGCAAAAACTATCTCTGCATGAGGCAGCACACCTTCACAGGTACTTAAAAACAAACAACAAAAAAAAGTTTCATGATTTAGATTGAGCCTGTTCTACATTGTACTTATACTTTAAGTATGCAGGAAGTGCACTGTAACATGACATTAGTATCATGTGGGTAATCTGCAACTGTAGTGATTGAGATGGGAGGTGATGAAAGCTTAGTATTGTGCTCATAAAAATTACATATGGACATTTAGAAAGCACATTAGTTTTATTTGTCAGGCACCAGTTATTGACACACAAATAAATGACAGGTGAGTTTTACAAATTTACAAAATGGTTCAATTGTTAAACAAGTTAACATACGTCTCTTCATCAAGCATTTGCAAACCTTTCTTACAGTTACATATTTCTGATTTTCATTTTTTATTACAACAGCTTTATAGTCACAGTTATAAACAGCCATTTCAATGCCAGCAATGCTCCTTTAGCTACATCATCCAGTCTGTGTCTTATGTGGCTGCTGGCTTGACACAAACTGCTTAAAAAATGGTGCATTGAAAATTAAATATTCAGCTCACTTGCATTACATTTTCACTATAATTCTAAACATGAGAAAAGAGGAACTCAATTTAGTTTAATTCCATATTTTATTGATTCACCACTGATTTCTTCCCTGAAAACTCAATTGGTATCTCTTTCAGTGAAATCAGGTTGGGTCTCACACACCTAATTTGTTGTCCACTAAATGCATTTTTCTGTTTATAAGAGTAATTTATGAATAATTTAAAACCACTTCAGATTTTTTTTCTGGCTCTTCGTGACTCACCACTACAAGAAAACCCCCACATACGGAATACCATTTGATAAGTCTTGATATATCTAGTTATGCAAAACTCATTTTTTATGCCATTTTTGTACTATATTTTGTTCAAGAAATTACACCCATATGATGAAGAGTGAATCGTCAAAAAAAAATGGTCAGAAGCTCTTAAAGTAGTGCAGGCCATATCAGCTGACCCTAGGAGCACAACTCCTAATGGGGTTAGGAGGGTTACTCCTTTTCACAAAATTGAAAAAATGGGGATTGGTAATATGGACATATGGAGTGTTGTTTTGATTTTGAAGTTGCTGATCATGAATATGATAACATGCTTGATTTATTTGATTCTTTATTGGTTGTCCTAGCCTTCTAAGAGCCACTCTCAGAAGGTTAAAAAATGGCAAATATCAAATATAACCATGTGTGCTATCATTTTAGACTATTTCTAAGTCAGAGGTTACAGATATGATTAGATTTTTGATATTTGACCCTTTACTAGGATCTGGCCCTCCATGGCCCTCTATCAGAAGGTGAAAATGATAAATTTCTATTACAATCACAAATATTTAGACGTTAAACATTTAAACTGAAGCACACCTTTTAATATTTCAAATATATAACACAACTGTTCTCATTAATTGATTTTTTTTAAGTGGGTGGCACGGTGGTGCAGTGGTAGCGCTGCTGCCTCACAGTTAGGAGACCCGAGTTCGCTTTCCGGGTCCTCCCTGCGTGGAGTTTGCAAGTTCTCCCCGTGTCTGTGTGGGTTTCCTCCCACAGTCCAAAGACATGCAGGTTAGGTGGATTAGTGATTCTAAATTGGCCCTAGTTTGTGTGTGTGTGTCCTGCAGTGGGTTGGCGCCCTGCCCAGGATTGGTTCCTGCCTTGAGCCCTGTGTTGGCTGGGATTGGCTCCAGCAGACCCCCGTAACCCTGTGTTTGGATTCAGCGGATTGGAAAATGGATGGATGGATGATTTTTCTTAATACCAACTAGATACTCACTTCAGCTCAAAACTCACCCTGTTCTCATTGCAACAACATGCATTACAGCATGTAAGACACTACATATGATTCATGACGTAGGTATTTCAATGGTTTTGAATATTTAAATAATATTTTCCTGGCTGAGGTTACAGGTAACACGTTGAAGTTATACATACTAGACTTCCTCTGGCTATGTTGTCTATCATCTAATGCCATAATTGTCATTCAGTTTTTAAATAGTATTTGTAAAAGCCTGTACTCAATGCAAGAAATATTTATAATAAAACCAAAAATATGTAATAAGTGCAAAGATCTCAATAGATTTATTTTATCTTCATCATATCACTGCAAAATGATTCCAGTTTAGGCTTCTGTAGTGTTACGATTTAACTTCTGCCTCCCTCTAGGGCAGTGGTTATCAACCTGTGTGGCGGGCGCGAAGATGTGAAAAAAAGAAAACAAGAATCAAAAATATGAAAAAAAATCATCTGTTGAGACCAAAACAAATTAACTTAAACTAAATTCTGATACTAGAACAATAAATATAGAGTTAGATAAATGTCGATAAAAGTTAAGTAGGTATAATAAAATATGCATCTACATTTAAAAAAAATGTTAGGGAGGGCGCGATTAAAACTCTTATGAAAACTCGGGTCACAAATACTTAAAGGTTGAGAAACGCTGCTCTAGGGACTTGCTAAGTTTGAGCATTTGGTGATGATTTTGACTTTGACACATTTTGTATTTAGCAATATTTCAGGCTATTAGCACTACCCTTCACAAAATGGCAAGAAGCACTGTCTGAGAGAGAACATTAACTGAAGTGTCACAGTGGTGACACAAAAGACTACATGAACCATTAGAATCTCAGAGGATGAGTTTTGTTAAATCACAACAGAACTGGCACAACTTCAACTGAAGCAAAATATAGACATCACAAAGAGATACATTTTAATCATGGTTGTAGTGCTACAATGGCTAACAACCTGGATAGTTATTGTAGCTATTTTAATGATTTATTACGGTTTGGACATGTGCAGTGGACAGATGCTGAGTATATTGGGAAAAGGATGTTAATGATAGAGCTGCTAGGCTATACAGGAAAAGAGGACGGCCTAAGAGAAGGTTCATGGATGCGGTGAGAGAGGACATGCAGGTGATGAGTGTGACAGAGCAAGATGTAGAGGACAGGAAGATATGGAAAAAGATGATCTGCTGTGGCAACCCCTAATGGGAGCAGTCAAAAGAAGAAGATTAGACTTGAGTGGTCAATCAGCATACTTATATTTGTTATGTTATTTCATAATAATTTTCCTAAATCTGCTAAATTAATATGTCACCTATTGGTTGATATTGTTGTTCCCTGTATTCTGAGATTTTTCGCTTAAGGAACATGGATGGTTCAAGATGAGGTTGCTATACTCACTAGTCATAAAGTAGTGAATTATATGTTGATTAACACATGCAGTTGAGAATTCCATAGTAATGACTCTCTAAACCTAAAAATATATTTTAGAAGGACTTAGCTTTAACTTCAAGGTACTGTATATGAAATGGAAAAGTGAGCTAAACATAGTCATGCAACAAAAATGTGGAGAGCATGTGGTTTAATTATGGGTTATAATGTACCCAGTAGGAGCAAAAAAATAATTTGGTGAAGCCATTATTGATTAATTTGTTAACATACAAATAGCTAGAGATAAGCCTGGCAAAATACTGTACATTGTGTGGTGATAGAGCATAGGCCAGGGGAAGCTGTGAGTCCAGTTTTACAGAATGTACAAATTTTACTGCCCACGTATGTGGAAGACTCCATCTACTTTCCAGTGTAAAGGTGAACCCTGCAGATACTCTATGCAAACCATCTCAAACCTACCTAATTCAGTTCAGGGTCATAGGAGGTGGGTTAGCTTTTTCTGGCAGTACTGAGTACAAGGCAGGGCTCCAGTCCAGCATGCGGCTAATTTGGAATTGTCAGTTAACACAATGTGCATGTCTATGGAAGTGTGGGGGAAGAAAAAAAAATTGGAGTAACCAGAGGAAGTCCAAGCAGATAAGGGAAGAACATACCAACTCAGCATTGACAAAAACCCGGGGTATAATATAAATCCAGGATTCTGGAGATGTGAAACAGCAGTACTAACCTAGCTGACCTATTACACCATTGTTTCAGAATTCATTTTTTCATTCTTCCTTGTTTGTTGGTGTTACACACTCATCCAGAAGTTCAGGAATTCAAAAGAAATCAAAATTAATAGCAATTAAACACAACAGCCTTCTATAAGACCTGTACATCGGTGACAAGGTGATAATGTTTCAAGTACAATGGCTAGTCTTCTTGCGTACCACACAGTGCAAAAGATAAATCCTTTATATCTCTGAATGCATTACCCCTTTGTTCTTTTCTGTTCTAACTCTGAGCTTGTCATCTTGTGGCAGGAATGTACTATTTACATTGCATCTAAAGTTACTACCAGGACAAGGTTCACATACCACCTAAGATCAGAAGTACATATTAAATTCTGATGGCTAATTGGCTATAGATCATACTGCCTTCCAGTAGTAGTGTGGAGCATTATGCACGTGCTTTCTAACACATAGTTTAAGGGCTAAATAGCATGAGATGTTCTATATTTAAATTTTGGGCTCATCTGCTAGGGAAAGCACTAGGAAGCAGAATCAGGGCCAATTGGCAATAGTATTCAAAGGAGGAGAAGGCCCTTTCTGCACCATCTCAGCCCTGGTACCTTGACTACACTTTATAGTGCCACATCCTCCAAACAGCCTCAGATTTCCATGCTGGCTTCTGGTAATGTTTTTTTTCTTTTGTTTGGGATATATCATTGTGGCTCATAAGCTCTTCTTCAGTGTGGGTTATTAGAAAGTTAGAATACTTATGGCGAGAACAGGCCATTTAGCCAAACAAGCTCATTCATTCTATTCACGTACATTATCCAAAATAACATCAAGTCTTAAAAGGTTTAACTCCTTCAATCTTTTCTCACAGCTTATACTTAGCCCCAGAATCAGTCTACTCACTCTTCTCTGGACTTTCTCTAGACCAACTTTATCTTTTTGGTAATATGGAGACCAAAACTTAACACTCCAGGTGAGGCATCATTATGCATTATATAACTTCAACAGAACTTCCCTTGACTTATACTCCACACCTCTTGATATATAATGCATCATGACTCCAGTTAAGGCTACTGCTGTGTTATGACCAAAGCACACCATCCTAACTCTCTATGTTTCCCTCTGGAGGCATGTTAATTGTGTTCATTGGTGATAATGTTGACTTTGGCAGGCTTTGCATTTGGCAGTACTTTGAGCTGTTAGCACCACCCTTCACAAAACGACAAGAAATACTGTTTGAAGGACTTAGAACATTGATTCAAATGTCAGGGTGGTGACACAAAAGTCCACGTGAACCATTAGAATCTCAGAGAATCAGTTTTGTCAAATCACTTTGGAATTGGCAGAATTGTAACAGAAGAAAAAGAGATACATTTTTAATCATGGGTTGTAGTGCTAATCAATCAGGACTAACAATCAGGATAGTTACTACAGCTTTATTTCAAAATACTTAATTACTTTATAATTTATTCTATGTGTCTATAGTGCTTTGAGTGAAGAAAAACTTTGTAACATTTGTGCAAAATCTGCCCTTAACAAATTTCCAATCACATCCTTGTGTTCTTGATTCACAATTTATTTTAAAGTACCAGCTAGGATGTATTGCATTAATTCCTTTTGTAAATTTTTTAATTTCTGTTTGCTAGAATTGAAAAGGTTCAGCTCCTTCAGTTACTCCTCATAGCTTATACCTCTTGGACACGCTTTGTTATTTATTTTTTTTTTCGGTAATATGGAGACTAAAATTGAACACAGTACTCCAGGTGAGGCCTCACTAAATAAATTGAACATAACCTCTCTTGACTTGTACTCCACACCTTGTTATGTGCTGCATAACCTAACATCCTGTTAGCTTTCTTGATTGCTTCTGTCCACTCTCTGGATATGACAAGTCCATCATGACTCCTAAGTCCTTCTCATAAGGTGCACTTTTGTTTTTCAGACCCCACAATGCATATTCAGATCTAAAATGTATACTTCCTACATTGAATGCTTTATATTTACTTAAATTAACTTTCACCTGCCACAAATCTAATTCTCTCTTAAGGAATTTATTTGATTCTGCATTATCTGCCCTTCCTCTTAATTTGGTATAATTTGTAAACTTAACCATTTTACTGATTGTATTCTTGTCCACACTATTTATGTATATCGAAAAGAGCAGCAGTCCCAGCACTGATCTCTGACAGGCACCACTTTTAACATCACCTAATCTGGAAAAAGATAACCTCACCATAAATCATAAATCACTCTTTGCTTCTTCTTGTGTCTGAGGTAATATTGTTCCCCCACTAGAGACCATGCCTTGAATTACTTTTAGTATGATCAGTAACTTTTAATGTAGTACCTTATCAAAAGCCTTTTGAAAATCAAAATAAATAATATGTCTCTCTGATTGTATTCTTTGTTGCTTCCTGATAGAAATCTATTTGACTATTTGCTAACACTCTTGTTCAAGACATGTGCCGCTCAACCTTTTACTTAATAACGGCTTTTTAATTTCCCTGTGATGCATATTAAGTTTACTGTAATCTGTTCTTCAAACTAATCCAGTACCTGCAAGAATAGATATGAGGATGAAAGCCTGTCTAAACTGAATAACATTATCAACCACTGCAGTTACGTACAGACAATCTGCAATGTAACTTTAGCAGCAACTAAAATATATTATGATAGGCAGTGGCTAAACCATCTGTTAATGCTTTTCCAAAAGAATTAGAGAGGATGATTCAAATTATCAGTTGTGAGATATTACTATGTAGGTAAATCCAGTACAACTGGAAAGCAGGAAACTACTGTCTTTATGAATTGTATTTGTAATGCAAAACACCTGGTGATGATTAATGTGTTCCAGACCCTGATAAATATATGGTGAGTTGTGTAAAGCACATCTGGAAGCATAAACTATTAAGTAATTTGGAATGTAGCTTGATACTGTAGCAGTATACAAAAGAAATGCTTGTCTGCTGTTAGCGGGTTAGTCAATGATTTAGAGTTGGCTTTGCTCAGTAATACAGAATGTGTTCTACTGTTTAGGGGGCCTAAATGTGAGCAACCTTCTTTCTTTCTTTCTTTCTTACTCTCCTTGCTTTACATGTTAATGACATCAATTGCTTTCTAATTCCATAGTTAATGTGAGTCTTTGGCTTGATCCTAAATATATTAAAAACAATTTTCTTTCCTTTATTAACTTAATGCAATTTACGGTTTTCTGCATAATAAAGACAGAACATTAACAATTCTTTTGCATGTGGCTTGAGAGGCTGCCTTGTTGTGTTTTCTGGAATGAAACTTATAAAGGCCACATTATCCTTTAAACCAAATAAATCAGCCTGGTGCACTTGCATTGAAATTGGAATTAATCATTAATTAATTATAATAATTAGAAAACAATTAAGTGAATATGATAAAATACATATGCTATGAAAAATCATTTTTTTCCTATTTTATCTGTCAATGCAATTTAACTGAAAATTGAGTCAAATGGGATAATGGATAGACAGACGAGTATTGCCTCTGTAAAATAGGCACATATAAGCAAATTAGTGTTATGGGTTGTACAAAGAAAGTGTCTACACTAAAGACATTATCATATTATTAGAATATTTTTGGCTTATTTCTACTCATTTACAAAGGAGCTTTTTAACAAAAACGTGTCATAAATGTTGCTTAACATTAGAGACATAGAAACAACCAATAAATTCCTAGGTGAGAAACATAAATTTAAGACATAATTGTCCATGAAGTATGTTTAAACCTTCTTTCTGAATTTTTTTTTACATGTTGTTTCCCAGGCCCACATTTCTGGATTCACTGTCACTGCCTGTGAAGAGTTTTCTTCTCATGTCTGTGTGGATTTTCAACTGGATACTCCAGCTTTCCTCGCACATTTCAAAGATGTGCAGGTTGAAGTAAATAAACCACTCAAACTTGGCCTTATAGGAGTGAACATGAGATGGTGTGTGACTGTGCCATGTGATGGACTGGCATCTAGTTCAGGGTTGATGGCCATCTTGTTCCTGAAGCTGCCAGGTTCAACCTAACTACAGGGTCATGGGGGTCTGCTGGAGCAAATCCCACTGAGGAGATATCTGAAATATTGAGTGCCTAGTCATGGTTTCTATATAATACAGCATATTTCATCAATTGCTGCTTTATTTTGCTTTTTTTTTATTACAGCACTTACATTGATATTTTTAGGAAGATTCTCCACATGACATTCTGTTCTGATATTCTTTAACTGTAGAACCATTTTGTGGAGGTGATTCAATGTCATTTAGATATTACATTTTATAAGTATCAGTTTTATAGTGACGACTGGGGTACGCCTAGAGAAGGGAAGGACCAGGAGAGGGGCACTATCTTCCCCAGATTGCAAGAGGGCAGTCCCCCTGGATTGCACTGGGGCCACGGACTTGGAGCTTGGAAGCTCAACCCTGTTCAGGACTGTTGTCACTGTTGGGGGCACCTGGAAGATCCTGGAGCCCTGGACTGCAGCACCAGAGAATCTGGGTGCACCTGGAGTGCTTCCAGGTGCCCATGCAGCACTTCCCCCAAACCAGGAATTGCTGCAGGAAAATCATCAGGGTGCAAATGAAGCATATCTGGGTGCAACATAAAAGCTGCCACCTCACTACATTCGGGGAGCCAGAGTCGGGAGGCAGAGGATGGACCTGGGCAAGTGGGGGGAATGAGGGCGGCAGAGAAGAAGAGTAAGAAAAGACAGAGAAAGAAAGGACTGTGAGCATTGTTGGGATTTTGACACTGTATGTTGTGCTAGGGATTCTAAAAATAAACATGTGTGTTTTGGGACTTCCATGTGTCCTGATGTCTGTCTGTGATCTGGGCTGGAATCTCCACAATAGATGTAACTGTTGTTCTGTAATTTTTTATAGCTAGGACAGTGTTTTAGAGCAACATTCCCTGGGCTAGGGATCAGAACCAAACCTTGGATCATATAGTACCAGTCCATTTTATTGACTAATGTGTCTGCAAGGTGTTTGATTTTAAAAAATCACCATATTATCTCTGTAAAACAGTGACTATGTTCTATTGTTTATGTACCTTGACAGCCACTGTAGTTAAGGGAGCAGAAGGGGTGGCATCCAGTATTTTTGGATGTTCTTGCAGATTGATATGTTTGTCGTGTTCAATAAACTGTTGATGACTTTCTGTTACTGTGACCACTTGTCATTCAACATGCTGTCAAAAGGTATCAGTAACTATGTCTCATCGAAGTACAACGAGACACTGAATTGCAAAAGGTAATTGAATATACATTGACGGTATAGCAGAAGGATTTTGTAGACCTGAACCGCTGGTGTTTGGTATCAATGTTGCAGAGAATCGACATCTGTTGGAACAAGAATGTGATATTTTCATTGCGGCTGCACATTCAGACAATGACACATGCACACGAGCATTTGTACTTCTCAATCTGACAGGCTATGTTGAACTGTTGATATAATGTTTAATTGATGAATGTGTTTAAAGAAAATATTAAAGCAAACCTGTTCATTTATTTTGAAATAAGGAAAAAAGCTAAAGAGGGTGGATATAGAACAGTGACTATGTTCTGTTGTTTATGTACCTTGACAGCCACTGAAGTTAAGGAAGTAGGAGGGGCGGTATTAAATAAAGTTTGAATGCATGTGCAGATTGATTTGTTTATGGTGTACAATAAACTGTTGATAACTGTCAATAACTGTGACCACTCATCATTCAACAATCTCCCTATCACTTCCATCTGTGCCTCTTTCCCACATTTTTCTCTGTCACAGTTTTGATGCCTGATTAAATTAAGCCTACAAGTCTGCCTAAAATGAGTAAAAAACAAATGTCTCTGAAAGTCACCAGAAAAGCACTGAAAACTGCAGTGACAGCAACCAAAACAAAATTACAGAGTAGACTGGACATAAGGAACACACTTTGGGTGTCATTGTCTCCCATCACTACCTGAAATGGGACCATTATGTTGCATGGAAACAAGCTCAGGGCACAGGTCCAGAAAAATGTGCAGGTTGTCGTTATTCTCATGTTAATCCCGAGTGTCCTGAGCATCTCACATTAAGATATGATCGAAAGACACTGCTGACTATAAAGTGTAATCTTGAAAAGCTTTTGGAAGATTACAGACCTCTCATATTGAAAGAGAAACTGCACAGCCTCAGATGGCTGCGGAGATCTCCAGAGTCATCTGATAGAGCTGACCACAGGAAGTGTTGTGGACTTAGACCAAGAATTCCTAAGCTTTTTTCGGCCGCAGACCCCTTAACCAAAAACTTTTAAAACCGTCGACCCCCTAGTCATTTACTTTACTTACCCAAATTAATACATTTGTACAGTACTCAATGCTAAATATTTCACTAGATATCAAAATTTTCATTTTAACCACTTGTAATTAATGATTGAAAAAGATAAAAGGACTACGGAATAGGGCATTATCTTGTGCAACATTTAATATCGAAACCTGCACTAATGAAAATTAAACCAAAAAAATATGAGCAGAGTTTTTTTTACATTTTTGACATTTATAAAATAAATATGCACATTCAAAATAAGTACAAATAGTCCAAGCTGTACTGTCTGCATTTCTTTTTTGGTTCAGTCATATTATTATCTGAAGAAATAAAAACTTTTATTAACAAACAATTTCGACAGCCCCTGTGATAAAAAATAAAAATATGTACATACTTCAATCAGAAGATTTTTGTTCACACTCGAATAAATAAACTGTATCCTCTGATTTTCTTTTTCGTAGTACTGCTCCTCAATAAATAATTATATTCAAAGTTCAAATCACAAATAAGTACGTCACATCAAACGAACCAATTTATAGTGTTTTTTGAAAGAATGACTGTACCAGACTGATAGATTCTGCTAATATCCGTCGTCTCGTCCCAGTGCGAGCAAGTGTGGACATGCAACAGTTTTACATGTCCGCACTTGCTTTGATAAATTCGATAAGACAATGCACAGACATGTTTGTGCTGCATGTGTTTTCATGCATTCTTACGTGTGACTCTTTTAATGACACGTTATCTTTTCGTTCGCAAGTTTGGTATGTAATGTGTTTTTATCAAAAAAGTGTTTTTTTTTATTATTTTACTTCTTAATTAGGTACCTATTGGAATCATAGATATTTTGAAGTAACAAATAAATAGCAGTAGTAAGGGGGTCTATTTTTGCTGTTGTAAACCCCCAAATTTTTTTATTGAAACTATCGACCCCTAGAAAGTTCAAATCGACCCCAGGGGGATCAATGACTACCTTCCTATGGAACTGACCTCTGTCATAATGAAGTGCTTCAAACAACTAGTATTGGATTACATTGAAGCTAGCCTCCCACCTTCACTGGACCCCTTACATTTAGCATATTCGCCAATCGGTCCACAGATGATGCAATCACACTTGTTTTACACACCATCCTATCCCACCTGGTGAAAAAGAACAGCTACAGTATGCATGCAAGGATTTTGTTTCATGACTGCAGCTCAGATTTTAATACAATCACCCCACAGCAGCTAATAGTGAAACATTCTATGCTCAGATTGAACACCTCACTTTGTAAGTGGATCTTGGACTTCTTGTCATAAAGACAATTGACAGTACTGTTTGCACTAATACATTGCACACCATCAAACTGAGCATGGGGGCCCCTCAGAGCTGCGTACTCAGTCCATTATTCTTTACTCTGCGAACACATGACTGTACTGTCAAATCTAGCACAAATGAACTCTTTAAGTTTGTTGATGATACAACAGTAGTAGGACTCAAAAGTAATGAAGATGAAACATCTTACAGAGCAGAGGAGGAACAGTTAGTGAACTGGTGTGGGGAAAGCAATCAGTCCCTTAATGTCAATCTGACAAAAGAGTTGATTGTTGACTTTCAGAACAAAGGATGAACATCTCCCACAGCATATCAGTGGCTCTCCTGTGGGAACGGTCAGCAGCACAAATTTCTTGAGCATCTACATCAATGAGGATCTCTCCTGGTCTCTCAATACCACAGACCAGATCAAGAAAGCTCAGCAGAGGTTACACTTCCTTAAGAGGCTGAAGCAAGTAAGAATCCCTCCTCCCTTCTTTGCAATCTTCTACCAGGGCACTATTGAGAGTGTTCTGATGAGCTGCATCACAGCTTGGTTCAGAAACTGCAGTCTGCCTGACAGGAAGACTCCACAATGTGTGGTGAAGATGGCTGAGAGGGTTATTGGGGTCTCTCTCCCCTGCACTGAGAATATTTTTAAGGACAGATGCAAGAAGAAAGCCTTCTGCATTGTGAGAGACTCATCACATTCCTCTTATGAACTGTTCAATCTCTTGCCATCTGGTAGGAGATATCACTCCATAAAATCAAGAACAGCCAGAATGTGAAACAGTTTCTTTCCACAGGAAATAAGACTGCTAAACTCTCTGTAACATGCACATAACAAGCCAGTTTTTATACACATAATTATTTATTTTAACTGTATTATTTAATTGACTATTGTACATAACTTTTGGCTGGATTTTGTGAATTTAGCACTGTCTTGGTTTACTTTATTGTGTTTACGTCCTTTGACTTTTTTTGTATTTTCTGGTCTTGAGTAACACAATTTAATTTCACTGTATTTTAGATATGGCTAGAATGAAAAATAATCTTGAACTTGATATACTGTATGCATAAAATAAATACTTTTTTAGCAATAGTATTTATATTGTTTCAATAAAATTCTTTCTACTCACTGAATTAATCAGGTATTTCCAAAGATTCTTTTCATAAGTAATGCATATGGTTGTAGTGTTTATTGTTTTCAATTGATGTGAATTGATTTTATATCTTATATACATATTTTGCACTAGAGGCTATTCCTGGCACTCCTGGAGGATAACTAGAAACAAAAGCCACACATCTGGCCATTATTTCAACAGCACAGCTGTAAATGTGTTAATAAAAATAATAAACTTGGAATTCCATGTTCTCCATGGTGTCTTGTCCTTTGGTAATTTTAGCACACCCCAGGTGGTCATAGGTGTCCTAAGTTTAGGGGCAGGAAAGGGAGTTAAGGACACCTGATTATCATTCCCCCACCCCTTTCTTTATTTCATACAAATGTGGTTTTCAGTAAACTGCATTTCTTACAATAATATATATCTTGATTTTGTGGGCTAGTCTGTCTAGTAATTTTTCCCTATTTAAAAGAAGATTAAACAGTATATCAGTTCTTCTTCATTCAAACATGTTCAAACAATTACAGCAACCTTTTGAAAGTTCAACACATAGCTGTGGTCTGTAAATATGTCAGAATTGGATAGTATTCCAGTTGTCTTCCTGTATCCTGAGGAAGTCTTAAATGATGAAACAGTGTCCCTTTCAGAGTATGTTCCTGTCTTATGCCTGATACACTTCAGCCACATACTCCTGATTTGGGTTAGTAAGAAGTCCTCATTAGGCTGGCTTTCAGGTTTCTGATAGACTGAATTTCATATTGTGTTCTGCATGTTGTTAAGGAAGAATTTCATGTTGACAATTAACCTGTGCAATTTAAATTGAATATAATGTGAAGAGTACAGATTATTAATATTGATAACAACTTTAGAACTGTGTCCATCCCAAGAATTATCTGAATTTATCTGGGATGGGACTGAAATTTTTATCAGTCTAATCAAGCAATCTATCTTGTAAATGTCCTGCAGGCAGATCATATTAGGAAAAAAACACTTTGCTTATTTGTCAAATTTACAATAAATCCTGATCGTTTAAAAGCATTAATTAGAGCAGCGGTTCTCAAACTTTCGTATTTCGCGCCCTCCTACCCCTTTCCCAACCCCCCGCCCCCATTACTACCTGGAATAATACTGCACTCCCTGCATAATATAAATTAGATGAGAATAATCCATGATACAACTAACAAGGGTATGATACTTGTGCGGTGTAGCGGTATTCTATCATTTTGACTTCCATAAAATTTGCATGTTTTTGGCTAACTTCGATGAAATATTTGCATTTTTTTTAAAGTGCTTAAATTTAATATTGTTTTTTTGTATCAGGATACTGCTGCTGGATTATGTGAATTTCCCCTTGGGGTTAATAAAGTATCTATCTATCTATCTATCTATCTATCTATCTATCTATCTATCTATCTATCTATCTATCTATCTATCTATCTAATAACTGTTAAAATTCATTGTGTGGTTTTTGGTAGTAATTCTAATCCCAAAAACAAAGTATACATTATTTATCCAACCATCCATCCATCCATTTTCCAACCCGCTGAATCCGAACACAGGGTCACGGGGGTCTGCTGGAGTTAATCCCAGGCAACACAGGGCACAAGGCAGGAACCAATCCTGGGCAGGGTGCCAACCCACCACAAATACATTATTTATTCTTATTTAATTATTTTTTTGTGTAAAGAAACGATTATGTTTTAATTTTAAAAAATCTCGTAAATGAGGACACCAATGAAGTCAATCTACGCGAGACAAACGTATTTTCGTCCGGCAAATATTATATCGCTGTTAGTTGTATCATGTAAATAACCCAATATGCAGTAGATTATTTAACTCAATTTGGCAATATTGGCTACGCTGCCAATGTGGTGCAGTCGCGCCGCATTATCACCTGATCTACTGTTACCCGAATGTTCGCGACAGATACCGATACGTCTCGAACTTTTTGGATTGAAAATGCGCGACTATAAAAGCAGCAGCAGCATAGCCGCTCGTCATAGAAACAAACTTCAAATAGAAAAGGAGCTCAGAGTGTCTATCTCGAATATCAAACCAAACCTGGACAGGCTGTGCACTTTAAAGCAGGCACATATTAGTCATTAGATCTATGCCTTAGAAAAGTTTTATTTTAATTTTAGTTATAATGCATTCATTGTGATAATATGCTTGCAAATTTAAATTTGAAATAAAAATGTAAAAAATTAATTTTGATGTCTTGCTCATTTATTCAACGCCCCCCGCCCCTCCCCCCTTCCCTTGTACAGCATCAGTGATGCATTCCCCCAGGGGGGAACCGCTGAATTAGGCCTTGTTCACACGGGCGTTAAGTTTTTGGATAAACGAACTTGCTCTGAACGTCCTAGACGTTTATGTTGCATTTTGTGGTGGCGATCGATTGACTTCTACACCAGCGTTCGTTTGTCTCTGTCTAACGCCAGCCTTCAGCCCAAATTGTAGTTTGTGTGTTAACCTGTGGAGGCAGTGTCGGAAACTGGATATGAAAGCCCTTGTCGTTTTATTTGAGGTGCCTCCTTTCAATATGGACCATTTTGCTATGTTAGATATTAATCTTCTTGTTTTAAAAATACTCGTAAAATGGCGACATAGGGAGAGAAAAAATCGCCACTGCTACTGGGTTCATGCTCTGACTGCACAACGTCGGGTTAAAGGAAGTTTTTTGTGCTTTATGAAGAAATGTGAAAATTTCCGTGCAAGTTTTTTTAATTACTGTCGGATGTCGATTTCCACTTTTGATTGTCTGCTGCAGCTGGTGCCATGCCACATTGCACGCCGATTAACCAATATGCGACTTGGTGTTAGCCCCGAAGAGAGACTACTTGTCACTTTGAGGTAAGGAAACAGTAGTCGAGTGTGCGCTTACACCGGTGTTATGCACTGAAATAAGTCCCCCCCCACCTCCGAAGCGTAAAATAAACGCGCAAAAAACGAACTAGAAGCGGTTTCCTTGCGTTCGTTGGGTTTTGAACGCCAAGAAAAAGCTGCATGCAACGTTTTTGATGCCGTATAAACGCCGAGCGGACAAACGACGTCACCAAAGCCCGTGTGAACACTCTCATTGACTCATACGTAGAAAACACTCGGCGCTTGATCCGCGCTCACCGGACGCTACGAACGCAAAAAAACTGCTCGATTTTAACGCCCGTGTGAACAAGGCCTTAGAGTAACACCAAATGCTATAAAAAACTTTTTTGACATCTTAAATGATGTTGCTTGCCCATTTTGATATCTTATTCAGTTGGAAGAATCCTAACTGACTCCATATACTCAGTGCCAAAAGGTTGTTTTATTTTATTAAATTTATTTTATTTTATTTTATTATTAAATTAGGGGGAAAAAGTCCTGTGTGTGACCAAGGGCTTCTTCGGATTTTATCCTCTACTAACCCTCTTGATGTTTCAAAGTCTATAAGGGACAACTTCATATTGGGTTCTGGGATCTCTAACCTAAGTATTAGATGGCTGCTGTGATTGACTTGACATGATGCATAACTATAAGGCATATAGTCGTTGTGGTCTAATTGATTTCAATGTGCTTTTAACTTTATCAATTAAGTTAAAAAGGAAAACGATAACAGTAAGTGTTTCCCAGGTGGTTCCTGGCCTGTTCCAGGATGGGCAATAAAAGAGTTTTGGTTCTGAAAATGGGCTACAGAAAGCAGATGGACATTTGTTGAAGACATCTAATTTAAATGTCAGTTTTGCCCTACAGTTCTGATTGCATATCAACAACAGTTTCTATTCTCAATAGGAAATGTGAGGTAACTTTAAGGAATTCCAAATGCAAACTCCACATTGCTAATAAAAGTCAGCAGCCCTTTATGCACATGTCAGACTGTTTCATGATTTACTGCAGGTCAGAGCAGTAAGTGACCTTTTTATCAGCAGTGACATCATCAACGGTGGCCGGAAGTGACGTCATCGTGGCCATTTTGGAACCCGGAAGTTGCAGTATTATTTTCCTTCTTGTTTTCTGTTGATGAGAGAAAAGAGTTCAGGTAAGTACCACGTGACAACCCCTTATCTCGCGATGTTTTACTCACCTTTAGGCTCTTTGACTGCCTCCTAATCGCCCATGTGTGACATGACGTAGTTTATTTTGTCATTAAAGTAGAACATCATAAACTTCATCCTAAAATTGTTTCATTTACTAGTTTCTCAAATCCCATCATAACTAAAGTAGCATGTTAAATGCTTCGTTTTGTATTTGATCTTTTATGTGCTCTATGTGTGTGAATCACTACATGCTTCTTAAACCAGCTTTCTCTTCCTCCGACACAACACAGAATCCATTATATTTGTGATATTACAGCTCTCTGAATAATTAAAATACTAAGATGTACTGTATACTTGATATCATTTTCATGATGATAGGAGTTAAAGCATGTTATTAAACATTGGAACACGGTAGCACAGTGATTGTTCATACCTCACCCAGGATGCTTGCTGCGCCATGCGCGACCTTCGATGAAGTACTTTATTGCAGCAGTACAGTCTCTTTCAAAAGTACTAACCTCTAATTCCTGTTCTTACTTTTCTTTCTCCAAATACCCAATCGCAACACAATCAGCTCTGTAATAGACGTTAAGCCATCTGTAAGCTTAGAATGCCAATTCTTCAAAACTTTTAAGGAACATTGAAATATCTTTGTAGTACATGATTAATTATTCCATCCATCTATCCATCCAGTGTCACACCAGTCCCAGCAAGAATAGAGCACGAGGTAGGAACAATCCATGAATGGTGCGCAAGCTTCTCGCTAGCGCTGTGACAATGTGTCCTCACATGTTTATTTATTAACAATATAGATTATTTAAATTAAGTTAACGTTTTATCTGTATAATATAATAAACATATTTTCCTGCATTTCATCTTAAAATGATATTGTCATCATACGTAAATACGGCTCAGGTTGTGCAATATTGTAAGTGTATCGCAAGTTTACAGTGAGGTATTTGTACTTATAAGTACAAAGCGTTCTACAAGGAGCACTTGATGTACTGATTGTGTGCATTTATAGTTCTTGGGATGAAACTGTTTCTGAACCATGAGGAAAGACTCTGAAGCATTTGCCATATGAGAGCGTTCAATAGACAGCATGGCTGAGGCAGCGTGTGCTTGATGCTGTATACCGATATTTCTCTTTCTGATCAGCTTCTGTACAGCTGTGATACAGTGATATAAATACTCCGAGTGGTGCAGTGTGAATAATATGGAAAAAGATGATCCGCTGTGGCAACCCCTAACAGGAGCATCTGAAAGAAGAAGAAGGTGCAGTGAGAGTAAAAACGCTAAAGCAGCTATTGTGTTTAGAATAGTTTGACCATTCTGTGGACCGTTATATTGTTACAGGTTAATTACAATCAGATGAATTAAACTAATAAACAATATGCGGTTAATTTCAGTGTATTTATAAAGCCACTTCAGGGATGTGGATCTAAAAAAGAAAGGGTAACCACACAGGAACAGTAGCACTACTTTGACGCTGGGTGCCGCCAGTCTGCAAAACAGAGCGGAGAACTTGCGTACACCAGGGTATGAGCTACCGTGGAAATGTGCGTGGCTTTACGACAAGTTTAGGTTTTATACATTATGATTTGAGCGTGGAAACGGGCTTACACAAATCTTTGTGCCTACGCACCGTTTATACATGAGGCTCGTGGTGCTTCCTGTCTTGCTACATGGTTGTGAGACATGGACGCTATCCAGTGACCTGAGACAAAGACTGGACTACTTTGTAACTGTGTCTCTTTGGAGAATCCTTGGCTGCAGCTGGTTTGACTTTGTGTTGAATGAGCGGTTGCTCAAGAAGTCCCGAATGAGGCACATTACCTGCATTGTGAGGGAGCATCAGTTATGGCACTACGGCCATGTGGCTTGATTCCCTGAATGTGATCTGGCTCACAGGATCCTCATTGTTTAGGAACCAAATGGCTGGACCAGGCTAAGGGGATGCCCACGTTAACACCTGGCTGCAGCAGATTGAGGGTCATTTCCAGATGGTGGGGCTGGACTGCATGTCTGCGTTGGGGGGTAGCCAACTAGGATCCCAAGCTGTTTCGTCATGTGGTGGGTACAGCAATGCACTGTACCAGTGCATGCTCCCCAACCTGACCTGACCTGACCTGACCTGCACACCAATATGCATCCAAAATTTCCCCCAATGGTTTAACCCGTGGTTCTTAAATAACTCTAAATTTTAAATCCTATCAAAACTATGCTATAAATGATATTTTTGATTTATATTTTTTGTGTCAAAAGTAGCTATAAATTAGACAATGTGGCATTTTGAAGAGTCTACATTAAACTTTACAGCATATTCATTAAAGTAATGTAAATCTATCTTAACTCAGTGCTGTCTGTTTAATGATAGTGTATGCCAAAACTCAAAGCACTTTTCTACTTGCTGTATTTTCAGTGTGTCATTGAATTTCATTTCCTATGCTATTCCAGGAGAAGCAGGCTGCATTGTTGCCTAAAACCCTTGAACTTCTGTTGAATACTCTTTTCTTTTGTGGTTGCTGTAGGGAATAAGATTTCCTCAAACTGTTCAAATGTAGGCTTTCATGTTGACTAGAATTTCTAAATTGTACTGCACTGCAGTAGATTAGTTTTAGATTAAGGGTTGATACTTCACCAAGATTAATCTACCTGAAATTCTGAAGTATTACAGTTGTTATAGAAACTGCCCTGATATTTCTCCATTACTAGTAATTAAGAAAGCATTTTAAAGAAGTGTCTAGTTTGCAAATAGAAGTCAGTATCATATGTAGAAATAGACTAGAACAAGGCAGTTGACCATCTTGAAAACCTCCATGCACTGGTGGAAACCATATTGGCAAAATTAGTGGCCTTGTTATGCATAATAAACTGAAGAAGAACTCTATAGATGCTAGAAAAAGGGAGTGGGAATGTTTCCTGGAGAAGGACCTAAGGAGATTTCTCCAATGGTAATTGAACTGTTTTTAAGGAAAGAGAGGACGATGGATTTTGTTTACAAATAATCCGAATTTTTGGTGAGTAAAATGTTGCGATTTTCCTAAACGATATTGCACGTTTCTGAGTTATTATTGATTTATTTTTTATGTGTGTTGCGGCTGTGGCTGCAGTAGAAAGGAAGTTGTTCATCCCTGGTTTGTCTATAAAATAAAGGCATTTATTGTGGGTACAGGAGTATATATATATAAATTGTGAAGTATAGCGGCCCGGACACACACAGACGGACACTGTTTTAATCATCACCCACGTTTATTTACACAATGCTATACAAAAGTTCAAGTGCACCGCCACCAAACCCCCAGCTCCCCAAAGTCCACAAACACAGGCCTCTGTTCGCCTCCTCTGCCTCGACCTTGTCCTCCTCCTCCCCCAACTCCAGCCTTGATTGCAGGGCGGCGGCTCCTTAAGTAGGTGGCTGATTGGTGACCACACCCAGCCACCTGCCACTATATATATATATATATATATATATATATATATATATATATATATATATATATATATATATATATAGTTGAGGGTGCCAGGGGCCACGACCCGGTCGGGACGCCTTGGAGGACCGGAAGTGGGCGTGTGCCGATCTGGGATCATGTGGAGGCCACGGGTTCAGGGCGTGGAAGCCCCACCTTGTAGGGGCCCGTGGTCACCGCCAGGAGGCACCCCAATGCCTTGGGGACCCTGGACCTCAGCACTTCCACCACACCAGGAAGTGCTAGAGGGAAGAGAAGCAGGGACACCCGGAGAGCTTCCGGGAGAACAACCGGCACTTCCACCACACTGGGGCGTGTCAGCGGGAGATTGCCGGGGAGCATCTGGAGCTCATCCGGGTGCGGATAAAAGGGGCCGCTTCTCTTCATTCAGAGCGGAAGTCGGGTGGAAGAGAGACGGAGCTGGAGAGAGGACTGGAGGCGGCCAGAAAGGCAACTGGACTGTGTGCCCTGGACTTTGGGGGAACAGTGCTGGAGGCACTGGGACGTGCACTGAAAAATTGTAAATATTGTAAATAAAGGGTGTGTTGGGTGAACTAACGATGTCCGTCTGTCTGTGTCCGGGCCAGCGTTCACAATATATATATATATATATACATACATACATATACACACACACACATATATACATATATATATATATATATATATATATATATATATATATATATATATATATATATATATATATACACACATACATATCTACATATATATATACTGTATATAGCAAAATCCCAGCGCTTCATAGAAACGAAGTACTGCTTTTAAATTTTTATTAAGAAGAAAAGAAAACCTTGTTAAACTGAGGGAAAATATTCCAATAACTATTTGTTAAGGATCTCTTTATATACCACATTGTCAGTTCAGCACTCCGGTTGTAATATGACCAAGCTGTGTGAGCTTACTCTTGAGAATGCAACGTATAGTTGTCCAGGAGAAAAACAATCTTGCCTCAAATCAATGGCAACCTTTTGTAGGGTCTGTCCCTGAGACGTATTAATTGTCATCGTGAAGCAGAACCTTACTAGAAGTTGGAGGCATTTGAATTCAGGGTATAACGGGGATGCGAGGAATACATTCAGAGTGTGGCGCTCTGCTGTTTTTTTTCTGAAGCTGCCTTTACACAGCTTCTCCGCTGTTTTATAAATGAATGCCATATAAGGCCGTCCTTTCTGTTTGCTTTGTGGTTCTGTACTGTTTTATTGTTCGTTTATTACGATTGTTATAGTTATTGTGTAGCTATTTAAGATTTAGTATACTGTTCAGGTACCCATTTCCTTTATTTAATCAGCAGCTTCTCCGCTATTTTTTGTTCGTTTATTA
Source organism: Polypterus senegalus (assembly GCF_016835505.1). Taxonomy (NCBI): domain Eukaryota; kingdom Metazoa; phylum Chordata; class Cladistia; order Polypteriformes; family Polypteridae; genus Polypterus; species Polypterus senegalus. The sequence continues at coordinate 90,758,201 of NC_053166.1, read as the reverse complement.
CAATTATACTTATTTATTGATTCCCTTCTTTAGCTGACTGCCTGCTCATATAAGGCGCTCTGCTGTTTTTTTGTGAAGCAGCCTTTACACAGCTTTTCCGCTGTTTTATAAACGAACGACATATAAGGCCTTCCTTTTTTCTTGCTTCGCCAAGGAAGCAGCCTTTTTATTTAATCCACGGGTTCTCCTCTGTTTTATTGTTCATTTATTACGATTGTTATAGTTCTCTTTGTATAGCACGTTGTCAGTTCAGCACTCCGGTAGTAATATGACCAAGCTGTGCGAGCTTACTCTTGAGAATGCAACGTATAGTTGTCCAGGAGAAAAGCAATCTTGCTTCAAATCAATGGCAACCTTTCGCATTTGAATTGAAATGGGAGATCAGAGGGTATAAAGGGGATGCGAGGAATACATTCAGAGTGTGAAAAAAACTCTAGAGACAGCGTGTGTATTAACTTGTGGATTTTTCTCTGAGTATTTGGTGGCAGCGTGACAAAGTTGCTTCCTCAAGACTGCGTTAGCTGTGGAGCTCAGCTCGGAGCATATTTTTTTCCTACCTTGTCAATTGTGTAATGCGTTTTTTGAACAGGTTTGATTCATGGAAGTGATCACTTGTACTGCGTTTAGCCAGTTCACGTGAGCTGCTCTCTTGTGTGATGTTGCGATGTCCATGGCTTTATTTAATGTTAGCTAAGACCCGGCACTTAAAAGTTTCTCGCTATAGCAATTTTAACTCTGTTACAAAGTGATCCAAAGTCTCGTTTATAACTCGTGTCTTCTCATTAAACTTGTATCTTGCGAATATGGTATTCGTGCTAGGCATGACAAACAGCAGCAGGAGCGTGTCTATAAACTTAATTTAAACTTACGGTTTACACTGTGCTTTGTTTCCGCAGTAGCTGCACTTATGAATATGCTTGTATGCACTTTTTTTTCAGTGCTCTTTGGAGCTCTTCCTTGTTTTCTACGTACTGTGTTCACAGTCAGTTGATGTGATTACGTGGGAGGCGTGATGATGCGACAAAAAATACGTTCCAGTTATGACCATTACGTGTAGAATTTCGAAATGAAACCTGCCCAATTTTTGTAAGTAAGCTGTAAGGAATAAGCCTGCCAAATTTCAGCCTTCTACCTACACGGGAAGTTGGAGAATTAGTGATGAGTGAGTGAGTGAGTGAGTGAGTCAGTCAGTCAGTGAGGGCTTTGCCTTTTATTAGTATAGTGCTTCTTTAACGGCAATGAAAATGGGACGTTGGATGTACCTTTTTTCAGCATAAACTGATGTCATTTCTCATTTTTTTCATTCCTCAAAAAGAAACCTTTAAAAAGCACGATGAAACTCAAACAGTTCAGTACCTGCACACTAACTCAGAATTTGCCTATACCTGTATGATGTTGCACCTACACTCTCACCAAGCCTCGCCAAGACTTCCTGAGACTGGAAATTTCACAAAAGACTGTGCCTTTCTTTTGGTCTAACAAGAAAGAGACTGCCTGTTGCAGGATTCCCAAGACTCAGTGAAAGTATAGGCGTGATATAAAGTATTTTTTGGATCTTCTATGGTCAAAAAAATGTTCACTATACAGAAATGAGCATATTGTTAAAACAAAATTCATTAAACATGATGTTGTTTGAATATTTACCCAGGCCAACAAAAAGCATTTGTCAGTATTCAACCCAATGCATCCTAACACAGGGGTCTGCTGGAGCCAATCCCAGGGCGCAAAGCAGGAACAAATCCCTGGGCAGGGCGCCAGCCCACCACAGGGCACACACACACAATTTAGGATCACCAATGCACCTAACCAGCATGTCTTTGGACTGTGGGAGGAAACCGGAGCACCCGGAGGAAACCCATGCAGACATAGGGAGAAAATGCAAACTCCAAGCAGGGAGGACCCGGGAAGCGAACCCAACTCCTTACTGCAAGGCAGCAGTGCTACCACTGCACCACTGTGCCGCCAAAAGTATTTGTAATTCTTAAAATTTTATTACTTCAATATTTGCTCCACTACATTCAAATAGTCAGGTCTACTCTCCAGCCTGAATTATAAAGGCCAGGGGTGATACCTCAGCAGTGACCCAATGGTGACTTCTCCTCTTGGGCTTTCACCCACAGAAATCCAAAAACATAGGTAAAGAAAAATATATAACACATAAATATTAAACAAATAAATATAACTTTATTAACAAACAATTACATAACAAAAGCACATGAAAAATAATATTTCAAAGCCAGCAGAAACAACAATAAAATTGAAAATAAATATTAAACAGGAAATAAACCTTGGCTGAAACGGTCCAAAAAGTATACATAAAATGCTCTACATACAATACACACTCATACACACTGATGTGACGCAAAAAATTGCTGGTGAAATGGGCATACAGTAGGTTTCCTGAAGCACCTCTTGCTACTGCCTCGCCCCCATGAATCATGAAGAGCAGGGCAGGATTAGGTTTGTGCCATACATAACACTTTGCATTTTGGGCAGTAAACTTTATTTTTGTCTCATTTCGCCACAAGTCTTTTGCCACATCTTAGGTTAATATTCCACGCTCTTTCTAGAAAATTCCAAATAGATTTTATTTTTGCTTTCTTAAGTAATAGTTTCCTTCTTGCCACCCTGCCCTCCAGATGAGTATTTAATTTAATGAGCGCACCACTGAAGCAGCATTTCCCTCGATTGACTACTAATAAACTAAACTGGAAACAGAAGAACAGACAGAGCGGGTGCCATCAAAGCAGTAGTCAGCAGGTAGCTCACATTTTATGATGTTTGCCTTAGAGCATACAGGTCATGCATCTGAACCTCAAAGATTAAAATATTTGCCTAAAGACACCACCTAACCAGAGAAATTAATTGCTGGGTTGCCTTAAATTCACATTAGCAATGGCACAGGGGTTAGCACTGCTTCATCATCACTCTAGTCACCTGCCCAGTTATTGTTAGTGTGGGGCTTGTATGTTCCTTTTATGTTAATATGGGTACACCAATATACCCTGAAATCCCTGAGAAGTCAGCATAAAGGTAGTCAGAATCTCCTATTGGTGTAAGCAGGAGAAGTAATGTGTGTGAGTTGGCAGTGAGATTGACCCATTCAACGACTAGTTTTTGCATTTTGACCAATGGTATTAGGAGTCAAAATCTAAGAGTATCAAAGCTTAATTTTATAAATTTTTTAAAATGTTTTTGAGAAAATCTTTTAATAACCCTTAAGCGTCTAGGCTCACAAGTTTTTTCTAATTGTGTTACATAAGCAAATATTGGTCAAAAAGATGCAGCTGTGCTAAAGTTATCCTTAAAAGAGTATCATAAGATTACCAATATCACAATGACACTTTATACCATTTTATACTTTATACCACTTTTATATATTTTTATATATATTTAGTTTTCCCTATCTTGTTAAACGCAGGCAGACACTTCTCCAGGAAGCACCCTTTTACCTTGAGTCTCAGCATCACATATAAACAGGTTCCAAAATCTGAAATGATCCAAAATTTGAAACTTTTTGATCACCATCAAGACACCACAAGTGAAAAATTCTACACCTGATCTCACTTGTCCATGTAGGTATCTAACTAATGTTCTAATTTTTTTTTATTATTGTTTAGCAAATGTGAATAATACATGAGCTAGTACTTACTGTTAACAACATCTTTCTTCAATCCCCCTTTGAATTTTGAGTGGCAAGAAACACCACTATACAAGTTGGAGGGGTTTCTGGAACTGCCTATGCAGTACCAAAGGGTGAAAGACATGATAACAGCTGCATGGCCATCCCAAAATTCAGTGCAGAATGGTGAATGAGTGATGTGATAACACCTGATCGGTGGTTCAAAAGTGCACACAGGGAAAAGAGGGAATGGCTTAGAGGGAACAAAGGCTCTCATTTTCTGTTCATGCCAGTTTGTTATGAACCATTGTCACCATCAGACCTACATGCCTTACTCACTGTGCTGTTTTCTTATTCTCAGGGAAAAACATTGCATAAAATTGCCTTCAGGCTATGTGTTTCCCTATGGTATCTCATTAAGGATATGCAAATATTCCACAAGCTGAAATATGAAATATTTCCAGTCCCAGGCATTTTGGATTTGGGATGTTTAATTTGTATTCCATTATTCACATTTAGAACATCCAAGTTTACCTTTAAAGTAAACAAGGGTGCTCTGTCACCTGCTCGCATTGCTCGTCAACCCCCTGGGCAGGCGCTACACGCTAGCCACTTTGTGGCTCTGCCGCTCGCTTATGTAGAAGCGGATATACAATTTAAACAGATTATTATTTTCGTGGGAATTGTTACAATAACATAATAGAACTAACTATTTTACTTTACAGTGAGTAACTAACCATAGTAAAAAAGAGTAAAGTGTAATAAATTGAAAGAAAATTATGTTTCATGTTGCATTAGAGGCATTCATTGCGTTATATGTCTTCATTCTGTTCGGCTTTGAAATTAACACACAAATACTTTTTAAACTTACATTTTTACTGTAAAACTTAAAAAACAATATTTGGAATTAACTTTTCATGAATATCGCATTGAATTTTGATTTCGTGTTTGTACTTACATCGTGACAAAGCAACGTATAACTGCCCGTGAGTGAATATTGTTTTTTTCTCTCTAGTAAGTAAACCGACTTTTTCGAATGTTTGTCCCTGTGATTTGTTAATTGTCATAGCAAAAGCTATTCTAACTGGAAACTGTAAATGTTTTAATACGAATGGCATATCAAGATCTCCTTTGGTGTCTAATGTTATCCACGGAAGATGTACTACATTACCTTTCTTGTCACCTGTTAAAGTTTTACATGTCAGAATTGTTCGACCAATTTTGAATAAAATTAATTTTGTCCTATTGCATAGCCCATCGCTCATACATAAGTTACTGTCAGAGGTGGCTGGGGTGGCGACCCGGCGGGAAGCCCAGGAGGACCGGAGGAGGGCTTGCGCCTTCCCCAGACCATCTGACAGTAACTTATGTATGAGCGATGGGCTATGCAATATGACAAAATTAATTTTATTTAAAATTGGTTGAACAATTCTGACATGTAAAACTTTAACTGGACAGTTGTATATATTGTAAATAAACGTGTTTGTGGGTGACATGAACGTGTCTGCCTGTCTGTGTCTGGGCCAGTCTCCACAATGGCGCCCAACGTGGGGCGATCCGTTTGCTACAAGACGGGGACCCCTAAATAAATATTTTGTGGACGGCCCAGTACAGCAGTTGCGCCCATAAACGTGCCGTGGGTGCGCCGTGCCCACAACCCCGGGAGAAGGAGTCACCCAGCAGACCGCTGCCGGACCGCGTAGGACTGGTGCTCACCTGGTGCGGGAGAAAAACAATGGCCAGGGCAAGAGTGCAGCAGGCTCCGACGAGTGTGCCGGCACTGGAGGCACCCGCGATGGCGTGTTGCCCAGTGAAGCCATGCCGGGGACGTTTCCTCGTGCAGACGGGATCCGCGAGGTAAGTTCCCTGCCTGTTGGCAACAGGCCCTGTGGGGCCGAATGTGTTTTTCTTTTCAGAGCAGGGGCTGCCCGGATCCGCATCAGTGGCGGGGGCATGTCGCTTTGCAGGGCTCCAGCGGTGCAGAAGCAGCTACGAGAGCTGCGGAAAGGGAGCTGCTGCCGCTCGTGAAAGCCCAAAAAGGCCACCGCACCAGGAAGAGGAGAGCAAAGATGGCTGTGGACCAGAAGTCCCACCCGCTGACAGTCACGGGATTGGCCGGTGTGTCTTGTGTGCCCGCCAATGACTGTATAGAGGCGGGACCAAGGAATGTCCGTCTCGTGCCCGGGAGAGACCCGATTGGGCCAGGGGAAGAGGCCCACAGGAAGTCACCAGCGTGTGTTGCTGACAGACAGGTGAGCTCACCGTTGGCTAACTTCCTGTCTTTGCTGGCTGCTCTGCGTGAGCTGGAGGCCTGCCTTCAGCCTAAAGAGCAGCGGCTGTTACAGGTGCTACGTGTCCTCCGGGCAGAATTGCAAGTACTGGAGAGGAAAGCGGTTGCGTCGGTAGAAGTGCTACGGATGGCGATGAGATGGCGCGATGCTGGAATCTTCAGCCGGAAAGGTACGGCGGGGATGGTGAGTACAGCCGACCCTGTACAGCATGAAGGAGACTCTGCCGAACTTGGCTGTGATGCTAACGATCAGTATCAAGTACACAGTTCTCCAACAACGGACGCGGCAGGGAGTGCTGTGCGCGAGGTGAGGAGGGAGAGATAGCAGGGGCTGGGAGGACAAGGGCTGATGAGTGCCCTGGGTCCTAGCGCCCTACGCTTCGAGCCCGCGACAGTCTCGAGTGAAGAATGCTGATTCCTCCGATACGGGAGGACGTGAGGCAGGCGGCTCACGTCCGGTTGCTGGCTGCCCTCTGCAGGGGCAGAGGGAACCCGCAAAGTCAGCGGCGAGGAGAGTCCTCCCGTCAGACAGCCTGAGGGCAGGTTCCCAATGAAGTGGGTCCTATTGCACATCCAGGGTTCGGTCCTGCAACACACAGAAACAAAGGGGCAGAGCCGCTGCCTGGACACCCTTCCCTGGAGACCTACTGTGCCACGCACTGGTAGCACTCCCCCCTCCGACCGGCACCCCGGCACTTGCCTGTTCGGCACCCCCTCTGTGGGTTCCGTGTCCCTCCTGCCATTGTAACAGACGGGACCGCCTGCAGTCCTTTCCTCTTCAGGCCGCCTCCTTGTCTCCTTCAGCTCAGTCCACTCCACTCCCGACTCTCGCCTCGAATGAAGGGAGGCGGCCCCTTTTATTATCACCCGGATGTGCTCCAGGTGGGTTCCGGCAATCACCCGCCGACACGCCCCTGTGTGGCGGAAGTGCCGGCTGCATCCCCGGAAGCACTCCGGGTGTCCCTGCTCTTCTTCCCCCCAGCACTTCCTGGTGTGACGGAAGTGCTGAGGTCCAGGGCTCCAAAGGCATGGGGGTGCCCCCTGGTGGTGATCACAGGCCCCTACAGGGTGGTGCTTCAAAGCTCTGTACCCGTGGCCCCCAAAGGAATCAGGGCGGTCGCCCCCAGATGGTCTGGGGAAGGCGCAAGCCCTCCTCCGGTCCTCCTGGGCATCCCGGCCAGGTCGCCACCCCAGCCACCTCTGACATTACATAATAACATTACGATACATCCTTCTTTCAACAGTAATTTGGCTGGTGCAAGACCGGACGGTGTTAACAGTTGTAGATATTCTACGGGATATTGTAAGTTGGTGCTTTCATCTTCTGCACCATCAGCAGCAATTGTTTCAGCATAGTCTATTGATACGCATCTAAACAATTTGCTGTGTAACCGATCGGCAATTTTCACGTTAATTTGTGTCTCGGTGCTAGGATTGCCTGTGTTCTCATTTCTTCTGTTGATAGCACTTCAGGATGAAATTCTTCAATAAGATTTGGACATAATAAGTCTTCTTTTATTGGGAACTTAAAGTGAAGAAAACATAAAAATTTATAAGAAATGGGAGTGCAGGAACTGTGTCTGACAAAAGCATTCACAAGAATGAGAGGTGAGAGGAGTGTGGGCATGGGCCGTTAACCAGAAATGGTTGAGAGGAGGACAGGACTTTGTTGGCAATAGTTTCATCTTGTCTCAAGATTTTCTTTTATAATAGAGAAATGTGCTTCCCTAAAGATTTGCATGATACTGGCTATCTGCTAAAGATCCATCCATCAATCCATTATCAATTCCGCTATATCTTAACAATAGGGTCACAGGGGTCTGCTGGAGCTAATCCCAGCCAACACAGGGCGCAAGGCAGGAAACAAATCGTGGGCCAGGCGCCAGCCCACCGAAGGGGCGTGCACACACACACCCACACACCAATGACACACTAGGGACAATTTAGAATTGCCAATGCACCTAACCTGCATGTCTTTGGACTGTGGGAGCAAACCGGAGCACATGGAGGAAACCCACAAAGACACGGGGAGAACATGCAAACATCAGCTAAAGATGCACTTGTAAATTCAATTTATCTCTCTATTAATAAAAAAATCCTGGAGAGAAACAGTAGGTCGACAAGACATGATCTTCATGTTAAGATCACGGAGGACATTTAAAAGACCAGCGAGACTAGAGGGATTTGACACGGAGCGTCTCACAGGGAGCTTAAACATGTGACTTTGTGCCAAGAGATTCACCCAGGATAATCTCGCGATGATGTAGAACATGAGATTCTTCCGAGATACGCCCTACTTACAAATAAATAAGAGCAAGGGCAGCCAGCAACACACTCAGTCATGTTTTGGCTTTGAGCACACACAGATCCAGGGCTCTCATCGCATATAAAGCGTATGTTGTGATGTGAGATTTTGCATATAACTTGATAAATGTTTTGTATGTCTTTATTTATAATTTAGACAAACCAATGTAATTTAGAGGTATTCGTGTTTGCCAACCTTTTACGACTGTCTCTTTGTAATTTTATGACAGGATTTGGGGGGATGTGTCTTAAACCAGTTTGATGAGTATTTCTCTGCTAAAGTCTTTAAACCCCCTGCAAGGAAGCCAGGATGTTTAACATATGGTTTTGGGGCAGGAGATAAGATGATCTATTTCACCCATTGGTCTGAGGTATGGCTGTTTGGAATTGGCTTGTCTCAGAGGCCTTCAAGTACCATGATATCCCATTCACTGTAGGGAGTTGGACAGAAAACCTATACATTTGCTTGCTCAACCACATTCTCTCTCTCTAACCAACATATGATGAAGAAGCATCTCTTGCTAACCTGTGATGATGAAGACAACACAATGAAGAGCACAGCTCAGCAGCCATATTGAACAGACATGTGGCTGAAAGCTGAGCACCAACGATGCCTTAACTAGAGACATTTTAAGTAACTACAAGTCTGTATGCCACCTGAATTACATATCACCATTTTATAAGGTTGTATGGCTGCCAATATTCAAATGTACTTTGCATTTTGTTATTATTTATGAATATTATCAGTAATACATTATTTTATGTGTAACCTAACTCCTGCTTGTCTTTTTACTACATCTAATTGCCCGAGGTTATAGATATAGAAGGGAAGATGGGGAGAAGTTATATAAAATAATATCTTAGAAACATTGGTAAGTCTGTGAGTTTAGGCATTCTAAGGCTTTATATTAATAATACAATAGGGGAAAGTAAAGCAATACATATATTACTCTACCAAGATAAAACAATAAGGGTGGAGTGTTATGGTGTATAAAATCTGTACATTGTGGTTTCAATTATATTTTGTTCAAGACAAGACAACAGATGAACTAAGACAAATCAAAGCAGGTTATCTTCCGTTACACCTTACTTTTATAACACTTGTTCATAGCTTCGTGCTAATTTGGTTTACAGCCTGGGAAAGAATGCTGAGCTGATACCTCAGGCTATTGATTATTTTATGGATGGACATCTGGAACAACAATTTGGTTTATAGCCGGGGACAGGAAGAACTACTGATACTTCAGAGTACATCAAAGGTTTTATTGAGTGGGAAAACGGACAGTGAATTAATTCATCAATCATTTGGACAGCCAGCCAATCAGGTGCATGTGTTGTGAAACCAAGGCTTGACATTTCATAATAAATATGCCTTGGTTTGGAAAGCAAGTTAGAGAGAAGCAAAGGGAGAAGAAGAGAGAAGCAAAGAAGAAGAGGAATGGACGAAGACGGCCCTGGTCGTCAGAAAGGCATCATGAACATCGATTGCTAAATCAAACGCCTCCCTGGGACATCCATCCTTGTCATCTGTAACTTTTTCGTAAGCCTTTTCTAAAGACTACGTATATTCAGACTTTCCTATCAGTACCTATTTTCTAGTATTCTTTGTTCTTGTGGTATTATTATTATTCTTGTAATAAATACCATGCTGCTTTTAACTTTCAATACTTTGTCTTAATGTCTAGAGTGATTGAAGTATAAGTTAGATTTCTTTGAGCACCTGGTGACAGCCGGATTTTTGCCATTATTTCTGTGCTGCGAGGTTTATATGGCTGAGAGTGACAGCACTATACTCAATAGAAGGAACAAATACGAGAAAGAAGGTATTCTTGTCTGATGAATGGCCTATAGTCAAGAGTGCTGAGTCTTTGTATGTTTAAATGTATTCTTGTAGACCAAAAGTAATATTTAGGTCTGAGATATCACTAAAACATCGTATTGTTGTTCGTGCCGAAAATAAGTAAGTCTCTTGAAGTGCTGAATGACAGGCTGATATTCCTATAACACTTGTGTGGTTTAAAGTGCTAAGGGTTAATCAGCGTGTGTGTGTCATTCATGGGGCACTGTTGTGGTTAGGGTCTGTGTGTGTGTGTTTATCTATGTGTGTGTGTGTGTTCATCTTAAAGTGCAACAGTAGACCAACCCGATAACGAACTTGATGAGAACACTTACCCTTGAGGAAACAGGTAAAAGGGCAAGTAGAGGAAAATACCACGATAATACAGCGTATAAGGCCAATACATTATAAATGATGACTAGACAACTAAACGAAGAAGAAAGCAGAAGTAAAGAGACTCAATAGATTTGGAGAGACAAAAAAGAAAAAGAATAATCCATCCATTATCCAACCCACTATATTCTACCTACAGGGTCACGGGGGTCTGCTGGAGCCAATCCCAGCCAACACAGGGCACAAGGCAGGGAACAAACCCCAGGCAGGGCACCAGCCCACCACAGGGCACACACACACACACACCCACACACTAAGGACAATTTAGGATCACCAATGCACCTAACCTGCATGTCTTTGGACTGTGGGAGGAAACCAGAGTACCTGGAGAAAACCCACGCAGACACGGGGAGAACATGCAAACTCCACGCAGGGAGGACCCGGGAAGCGAACCTGGGTCTCCTAACTGCGAAGCAGCAGTGCTACCCACTGCGTCACCATGCCACCCAAAAAGAATAATCTAGGTGCAAATTCAGAAAATAAGGAAAGTAATTATCAGCCTGGAAAAAGTGGAATTGAAAAAAAAAGCACGTCAAATCCAAATGTTGGCGCTATACACATGCAGAGCAGGTTAGAGATTATGAAAGCAGTGGAATTTGAAAGGCTCAAAAAAAAAAAGTTGGTGCGATGCACATGTGGAGAAAGTTAAAGAATATGAAAGTAGGAAAATTAGAAAGTATAAAAAAAAGAAAGTAAAGATTGCAGGAGCACAAACAAACGGAAATTATTACTCGAAAAAAGGGAAAATAATCTCCATGGACCAGGTGTCATTAAAAAAAAGCAGGATAAAGCAAGGTCAGATATAAAAGAGAGTAGAAAATAAAGTAAAACGTCATAAAAAGGTTAAAAAACAAGGGGGCCAAACACATGCAGAACAGGTTAGAGATAATGAAAACTGGAATTCAAAAGACTCAAAATAAATATAGGCACGAAACATATGCAGAGCAAGATACAGAATATGTGTCAAAACAAAGAAAGTAAACATTGCATTAGCGCAAATAAAGAGAAATTATTACTCGGAGAAATAACGAAAAGGTGAATAGAGATCAAAAATATGGACATAGGTGATATGTCAGAAGTATGTAAATATTGTAAGGCTTTGAAGTTTAAATCAAGAGAATTTCAAAAATGGAGTTTACCTCACATGCATTTATTGGTTACTTTGGAAAAAAAATTATTAACTGCTGATGATGTAGATTGTATTGTCTGGGCTGAAATTCCAAACAGAGAAAGCTATCCTGAATCCTCACGGACCTCATTTAAAAGATTCAGAACGTTGGGACTCGAAAGATTCCAAATATTGTTTTTACAGAAGTTCTGAAATAAAAGTGAAACTAATGAAATAGCAACAATTCAAAGAAAAAAAAATCTTAAAAGTGTGTATCCAGAAAACCAAACACGGGGGTTGGCAAACTAAGCGAGCAGGGGGTGAAGCCCCCTAGTAGTTCATTGTTAGCATATTGTGATTACAAAGCAAGACCAACATCTTGCATGGTACAGTATGCTCCTTAGATGTCTTTGTTAAGTCAATTTCCTATATACTTAAGAGCTTTGTATATTATTGCCGAAGTGAACCGGTGATCATGAAGAGGAATGTGGGGGTCAAGACTTTTTCCCTAACAAGAGTCCTTTGGATTTGTCCACAGATCTTTGCCTATAAAAATTTTATTTACGTCCTGCAGCATAATTGCTCATTTTTTTAGTATATAAAGAGGCTTCCAGCAGTGTTCTAAACAGTAGTGAGCTCCCCTCATATTCAGCCAAGCTGTTCTCAATTAAACTAGGCACAGCCTCTTGCCAGATGGCAGACACTGAAAACATAAAATACAGTACTCTGAAACCTTTCCACGTCTGCACACTTTTTTGTAATCATGCCGCTGATAAATATTGTTCTCTACATGTGATGGCTGTATTCTAAACCTAACATGTCTGTTATAAAGAAGTCTTTACCAGAGTATAAGTGACATTTCAGTGAAAAATTTCCACTATAAATTTCTTTATTTGTACTATATTAAAGTATTGTACTTATTGTATCTGATTTAATTAATTTATTAATTTATTTACTTTATTTAAATTACTTATTGTAATTTATTGTGCTATATTACTTATTATTTAATTAGTTTACTTATTTAATTTATTAATTAATTAATTGATTCAATTTATTTTACTTTATTTAAATTACTTACTGTAATTTACTATTTATTGTACTGTATTACTGTACTGTATTGTCAATCACTTTCGATTGAGCAAATGTATAAGCGTTTAACTTTGCCCCGAGCAGAGATTTGAGACCCAAAATTTAAAAGTACAGTTGCAGTTAGTCATCAAGCAAAAGGTTATTAACTGGGGCCTGACCTTTTCACCATCACTTTTTTGACATAACCAACAAGCGTGTCCCAGGAATTCTGAAATGGATTTCCTCGATAACAGCCAGCACAACACTGGCTGCCTGTTGCAAAAACAAAAAGGCATTGTGTTAGAACATAAACAAAACTTCAACTTTGTCAACAAGCAAAAAACAAACAGACTCATACTCTCAGCTCCTTCTTTCCCTGCAGTGCTGAGAAGCTGGCCTGGTGAAGGCATTTAGCCACACCCCTTCCAGTCCAGCCACCAAAAGATTCTGGATGTCCTGAAAGGAGGCATCATTACTGGCCAGAGCAACCCTCTGGATGGAGCTCCGCTAGAGTAACTGCCTTTGTTTTCTTTATTAGACATTTCTGATGAAGGGACAAACGGCAACAAACATTTCTTTTTGTTTATTAGATTTTTTGTCTCCAAACAATAAAACAGCCAACCCAAATCTCCTCACTGTCTTCAGAGATGTCATGAACGCACCCAGCCACAAAATATGCAGCACCCCAGTTATTTAAGAGACATTTGAATATTTTCCATAGATATATATTTTAATAAAAGTGTTGCAATATTAATTTTTGGACTATTTACCAGCTCTACTGTAGATTTGATTGATCTTCTTTTGAAAGTCGAAACTGAAATTGAAATTAGAGCATTACCTCTGTGACACTGTGTCATAGCAATCAGTTTAGAAAGCTCTCCATTAAGGTGATTTTGCATTCCTTAAAAAAGAACACAGAAACAATTCTACATTCCACATTTCACACATCAAGCCTGACCAGTACATCCAGTGACTGTAGTTGAGAAATCTGAGTATGAGGAAGATTTCTCCTTTTGGACTAAATGAGAGTGAGAATGTGAAGGGGAGCACAAGAGAAAAAACCAACACTGTGTATATAAAGTGCTCCTTAACTTGTGACAGTTGCTTTTGCTGAATTTAGAAATGAACATGTCATCAAGATTATCATCATCTTTATTAAAATGTGTCTTCCTTGGTCAGGCAGAAACACATTGAAATGGGCTAATCATACATTTTCATCCCCTCTAGAATTTTCCGGATAATATCCAAACACTCCCAGAATGGCTGAGAAATAAAAATTGATCAGAGTGTCCTGGTTCTGCTCCTCAGTCTTCTAGTGGACCATACCTAAAACTAATATGGGTTATTCTTTTTTTTGGTTTTTGTGTTATTTATCTAAGTGAGTCCTTGAAGGTTTTTGCTACGTTTGCAGTATAATATTATCATGTTCATTTGAGCTATGCATTTTTTAATTTGACAACAATTACGTTGTACCAATCCTTGAAATGAATTACTGCACGGGTGCTGCTTTTGTTCCTCAGGTAGACAGAAATGAATTTACTGATGCAGTCTCCAACATGCTGATAATGCAAGGTTTGTGTTAAGAAAGACTTCAAGACTTTTTATTTTCCTTGACCTTCTCCATTTGACAACAGAGAATACTGCATAAGGACATGCACGTCTATGTTACTGTATATAGTTTATTTTCCAGCTGACTACTCCAGCATGGTCTGCTTAAGTTTAACGTGTTCAATAAATAAACTTTTATATTAAAATACCTTGCACCATACTGTATTTTGTGCCTTTTGAGACTTAACTGCCTCTCAAGTTCCTGCTGATTAAATTAATTTGGAGACCTCTGCAACTTTAGCTACCTCATTTGTCACATTTGTTTAAATCATTTATACAAATTAATAAAAGCAGCAACCTCAGTGCTGACCCTGGCTGACAGAACCACATTTCGACATCTAATGATTCATTAAAGGATCCTTGCATGGTAACTTATCTTTTTTTTTGTGTTTAAGCCAACTCCATGCTCATATAGACACCTTGCTGTGAATTCCTGCTGCTTGTAGTTTAATAATCCTCTGCTCACATCACATCAGATACTGTAAGTGTCAGCATTGCAGAGCAGTCAGAACTTGTCCAATTTGGTGGTCAGTTCCCAAAAGCTGATGTGTTAAGTTTGAAGTGTACAATATGTCTCAACATAAAAAATAGATTTTGTCATAAGCCAAAAAATTAAACTATTCAATATCTGACCACCTTAGGCTGAGCTGCATATTTCTAACATTGAATATTTTCACATATTTATTTTGTTGCTGCCGTGATGCTTCACTTAATAAAAACATAGGATTTGCATCAGTGCCCTTTCATACAAAGTCCATGTCTGCTCTCCCTTAGCATTCTCCTACAAGGCCTCTATTCTTCACCATGCCAAAAGACTTGACATTGCAGTCCAGATGTGGCAGCGCTCAGCTGCAAACAATCCAGAGGAGCCGTTGGAATCAAAGCAATAATTATTTACACAAACACATGAGAGTATAGAATCCAACACTGTTTTAAACAATTTTATATCTACAATGAGAAAAATAATGCCAGACTGATGCCAGCTGGCAAACATGATGTGACAAACGATCCCCGCTGAAGAACTTTTTTAATAAACTACCTTTTGTTCAGTTTTACTCAAGAAAATGTAGGTGTTTGATTCTAACCTAGTTTTGTAAAATTTGACTTGCTTGTATGGAATGTTATTTAATTTGAAAAAAATCAATAAAATGTTTAAAAAATTAAAAAAAAAATGAAAGTGTAGGCTTTCTTTCTTTAGTTTAACCTTCATTTTGTGTCTACAATTCATGGACAGTTTGGGTTAAGCTGCTGTTGGAACTTATTACATCTTAGTTGTTGTACTTCTCTTCTTCAATTGAGCATTTTAAATACATGTAATTTAAATTTTGCTTGGTATTTTGAGATCAGTTTGCTAATCCAAAGTCTGTTGTAAAGACAGGAAAATGCAAAAGCATTAGATTGTTTATATTACATCATATAGTATATATACATTATATACTTGTAATATTTTCACTCCACTTATTCTGATGTTGGATATAATGACAACTTGCTAAGCTGGACATACCAGGGTTGACATGTACCATATTGGCAAAGTAGGCAATCACCTGTGGTTGCAAAGATTTTGGGGGATGGCATTTTATCAGCTATAATAGATGTTGCTGATTGCGTCGGGATGGGATGGCTTTGGATGCATCCCCACACCCACCTGGTCTATGATCTGACATCAATGTATAATAATATAATAATAATAATAATAATAATAATAATAATAATAATAATAATAATAATAATACATTTTATTTGTATTGCACTTTATATTTTAGCAATCTCAAAGTGCTACAGAGTCAAAAATAAGAGTCTATAAAAATACTTTTTTATAAACAAAAGTCTTTCTAAAGAGATGAGTTTTTAGGTTTCGTTTAAGAACATCAGTCGACTGTGGGGCTTGCAGGTAATCAAGGAGGGCATTCCAAAGCTTCGGCGCCACAGATGAAAAAGCCCTATCACCCATGCTGCTGAGCTTATTTCTGGGGATTTGGAAGGTGTTTATGTGTACAGAGCGGAGGGTACGTGAGGAAGTATAAGGAGTGAGAAGTTCCTGTAGGTAAAGAGGGGCATGTCCATAATTGCACTGATGGATGAGAAGGGAGACCTTGTACTCTATTCTGAGCTGGACAGGGAGCCAATGAAGAGCTTTCTGGATGGGGGTGATGTGATCGTGCTTTCGCACCCTCATCAGGATCCTGGCAGCACTGTTCTGAATATACTGAAGTCTCTGGATACTCTTACCGGGAATCCCGATGAGGAGCGCATTACAGTAATCCAGCCTGGAAGAGACAAAGGCATGGACGAGCTTCTCTTCATCTACCAGGGTGATTGTTGGGAGTAGTTTGGCGATGTTCTTGAGGTGGTAAAAAGATGACTTACAGAGGTGTTTGATGTGGGTGTCAAAGGTGAGTTGTGAGTCCATTTTAACACCCAAATTGGTAACAGATGTGGAAAGAGGGATATTTTGACCAGAGAAAGTGATACTGGTGATAGTAGAAGAACGGAGATGGTGTGGTGTACCAACTAAGATGGCTTCTGTTTTTGAACTGTTCAGCTGAAGGAAGTTGAACCTCATCCAAGCCTATATCTCCTTCAGACAGGTAGTCAGTGTAGATATTGGCAGAGGAGCAATAGAGGAGGTTGGGGTAGTCCTGAGGTAAAGCTGAGTGTCATCGGCATAGCAATGGAAAGATAAATCATGTCTGCTAATGACAATTCCAAGGTGGAGCATGTAGATGGTGAAAAGGATGGGGTCTAGCACAGAGCCCTGTGGGACACCACAGGTGACGTTGTGGGTATGAGATTTTGCGCTGCCCAAGGCGACATGCTCAGTTCTGCCAGTCAGGTATGATGTAAACCAGTTGTAAACATTTCCTGAGAGTCTAATAGTGTATTGCAGGCGGTGAAGGAGGATGTTATGGTCTATTTTGTCAAAAGCAGCTGTCAGATCAAGGAGAATGAGTAGAGAAGGGGAACCAATATCTGCTGTCATCAGAAGGTCATTGGTAACTCTGACCAAAGATGTTTCGGTGCTATGGCCAGGGCAGAAACCAGACTGAAACTTTTCAGACAAGTTATTCAGTTTGAGATGATCATGAAGTTGTGCTGCAACTGTTTTTTCCAAGACTTTGGAAAGAAATGGAAGATTGGAGATGGGCCTATAGTTAGAGAGAACTTCAGGATCCAAGGTGGGTTTTTTCAGTAGAGGTCTGATGACAGCAGTTTTTAGTGAAGACGGAATATGGCCAACCAGAAAGGAATGATTTATAACCCTGGTGATAAGTGGAGAGACAGCAGAGATGTTGGCCCTCAGCAAGACTGAGGGAAAAGGGTCCAGGGAACTGGTAGACGGTTTCATTTTCCTGATAACGTCCTCCACCTCTTCTCATGTGACAACAGAAAAGGAGCAAAGGCGCTGGACAGTCTCAGACAGTGGGTCGACAGTTAGGGAGGGCAGGATATCTATAGTGGTGAGGTGCAAACGGATGCTATCAACTTTTTGTTTGAAATAATCGATATGCATGATGCACCTCTCATTGGTAGCCTCGGAGTGAGCAGGTGAAGGAGGTTTGAAAAGGTGATTTATAATTGAAAAAAGTTTTTTTGGGATTCGTGGAGTTTTTTCTGACAATGGTGGAATAGAACCTGGACTGTGCAACCTTCAGAGCTTCTGAATATGCCCTCTTGTGTTACCAGTAAGCCTGTTTATGGACAGTCAGCCCAGAGGCCTTGAGCCGCTGCTCAAGGGCACGCCCAGCCGCCTTCATTTTTTGCAGCTCACAGGTGTACCAAGGTGCTGAGCACAAAAATGAGACGGACCTGGATGTTAAAGGGGTGTGTAAGTCCAGGAGACTGCTCAGGGACTGATTGTAGAAATCCACGAGGTCAACAACAGAGAAGGAGCTGGTAAGGTCAGAAAAAAGAAGTTTAAGGTCCAGGGCCAAGGCATCCACATTGATGTTCTTCAGATTTCTGAAATGAATCTGTCATTTTAGTTTGGTACGGGAGAAGAAAAAAGGCAGCTCCATTGACACTACTTTGTGGTCTGAGATACCAAGATCATATACCTGTAGATTACTGATTGGGGCAGAGTTTGAAATGACCAAGTCAAGTATGTGACCCCTGGAATGTGTGGGGGCATCAACATGTTGTTGTAGGTTGAGAGAATCTAACAGCTCAAGGAAGTCAGCAGTGAGATAACCTGTGGGTTTGTCAACATGAATATTTATATCTCCTAGGATTATGATGTTGGCAGAGGTAGCACAGAGTGTTGTGAGAAGATCAAGATGTATGACTTGCATGAATCTCTCTGCACTTCAAACAAACATCCATGTGTGACTTGCGGGGGAGAAACACGCACTTTAATCTGTTATATGTATAGCAGTTGCCTACTTTTGTCTGGGACAGCAAAAAAAAACAGGGACTGGAACTGGGGTAGACCAGTCCACCCTATGCTCAGTAGGTTCTTTGTATTCCCAGACAATCCTGGGGCAAAAAGAGATATATTGCTAGTTAGTACTCCATGAATGGCATCTGTGGGCATCTTAACTGCAAGTCTAATAATCTATGCACTGTTGGACTCCTCACCCTAACACAGATAGTGAGACTATGTAGAAATCTCATTGCAGATACATCTACTCACAATCATATTCTTTAGGTCACTGTCCAGAGCTTGTGACCATAGGTGAAGATGAGGATGTAGACTGACTGAAGATATAGTTAGTGTTTCATCACTATGGTGCAGTACAGTGTCCCTAAAACTGCTGTGGTGATTTAGCTCTGATTCTTATAATTATCTACCACCTCACTTGAGAATAAGACTTAGACTCTTTCACTAGGTCAGCTGCTCACCCCTTACCTGAAAGCAAACAGGTCACACTTTTCTGGGAGAGGGCCGTTACCTCAGATTTGGAGGTGCTAATTTACATCCTAACCTCATCATAGTCTACTGAATTGACAGTGTAGTTCATGACCCACTTAGTAATAATGATCTGAAGGAACAAAATGTTTGACTCCTATGTTAGGTGAGGTTAAACATCTAGCTTCTTAACTGTAGCTGGGTGCTGGATAAATGCTTTGTTTGGCAAAACCTTTGAAATTTACCTTTCAAGGAAGGAATATTTTATTTGTTACTATATGTGTCATAGCCAAAGGAAACTATGGATGAAAGAAGGCCAGTGGACAGCCGAGATGGGCATCACAATGCGGCCTGCGCCATTTTGAGCTGCAGCATAAAGTAACCAAAGTGTAAATACCCTCAATGAATTTTGTTGCCCTTTGGTTTTCTGGCAACCAGAACACCCTGACCGCTGATACTGACAGATTATAGGGTTTCTGTTCCAAATTTATACTGCCTCTTTGGGCACTACTGTTTAAACAAAAGGGCCCTGCCACACAGGCGCCTTCTTCTGCAGTTTCCTTTGTGGGCAGAGATTTCTGGTGCTTGACTTGCAGCTTTAAAACTGAGCTGCAGATCATAAAAGCAAATCAGGTTGAAGTGTACCAGCCGTCTGTCGCACACCACAGGATGAAGCCATTTTATTTTTTCATGGATTTAATTCAGATTGCTGTACTTACTTTCATATTGTGAGCCAGGCCGCATGTAAAGTGTGTTTATTTAGATTTTTTTTTTTATTTTATTTTCTTCTTTGTGCTTCATGAGCATTGGGAATTCACCAGTCCCATAAGGCCCAAAAATAGAAATGGCATCTCACACAGACCACAGGCCTCCAATGATTTTCATGCTAATTTATTTTTATTGTTGTTCTTGCCTTGCTTGAGTCCAATGTGTAATATACAGTAGCATTACTTGTACCTGCCATGATATCCTGAGATTTGTTTTAACTGCTTAATGATTGTGTCACATTGTTGTTTGTCTATTATTTATTTTGAAGTGACCTTGTTAATTTTTCACATAGATGTCACCATACGTTTAGCTTTTGTCAGCTGTGATTGCCATCCTTGTGTTCTTGTCAGCCAATAACTGATGTAACAACATCTCTCAGTTCTTGCTGGCACACAACTGTATGATTTGTGATTCATTACTTTATCCACCTTTCTTCAGGTACGCTGTATTACCGATTTAAGAAAGGGAAGGCCGCACTGAACAAACTTGAGCACTGCAAAGACTCTAGTTCCAGAGCTTCTCCTTCCATTTTCCCATCTATACATTCTCCAGTTCATTGACACATACAGAGCATACCCAGAACCACAGGCAGTCAATACAGGCCATATTCACCCAAAGTTTAAAGCTGACCATTAACAGGACATGGATATCTCATTGAGGAACAGAACAAGAAGAAAACCCCAGCACAAAAACCAGGAAAATGGGCAAACTTGTCACAGACAGTCTCCATACCTTCAACAGGTACACACGTATTTTTGAAAAATGTTGTTCATAAAAAATGAAGGTGGGCTTTGAACACTAGTGAGTTTGTTGAAAGCAGATAGGAATAGTCGAACTGCTTCAGCAGTAGATTAGAAATGGTACAAACGAGAGAAGAACATTCAGATTTCATGATGATGATGAATTAGTTAATAGCTTATTTTGCCAATATCTTGTGCAACGACTTGTTTAAAGCTGTTGGGATCTCACTTTCATATAGATGACTGAATTGATTATGTCTAAATAATTCCTATACTAAGTCAGATTCATGGGGTTTACATTATGTTTGTCCAAATAGAAATCCACCTTTGAAATGCACTTGAAATGAAACCTCACACTTCGGCCTACTTGTTTGAAAGTTAACTAACAGTACAATTGTTTTAATTGAATTTTATCCAACTGAGGAATGAGACATGTTGAAACTATCACCATACTTATAACATCTTGTGATATAACCAGAGAGATGATCATGGTCACATGACAGCTCATTGTGCATCACAAAAAGAATGAGATGGGACTTAAAAAATAAACTTTTCTCAAAAAATAAACATTGAAATGAAAGGAAACCCTTTAAAACAGAATAGGTCAAAATATACATATGCACTGCATTAATTACTATAAAGGAATAGTGAAGACTTGCTAAGGGATTGGATCCACAGTTTAGTTAGGGAAGTAAACTTTCAGCCATCATTTAAACCTTTCCCATCGATTACCAAGATCACTGTTTCTGAAGATAAGCCCATGACAATGTAGGTTGCTTGTCCTAAAGATGGGATCACAAAAGGGTGGAGGAATTAGTGACTTAAAACAGAAGCCAAAACAGAACAAGAAGGGAATTGGATAATAAGATTTATGTCAGTATTAAAATCTCTGACTCCCAAAAATCCCACAATAAGTGAAAGATCAACTACAACAGTGAAAATAGGAACATAAAAAAATTTCGCAAAAGTTCTATCCTAACTGTGATGCCATCAGTGGCCAGCTATTTGAGAGTACAAAAGGCATCATTCCTTGTTGATATTTATGGAGACTCTTACTCAATAAAACCTTTCCAATCTTCTAATTATAAAGAGAAATGTAACTCGGAATCTTTTAGCTTTGTTTTTTGACCTTTGACTTCTTCTGCGTATTGTGATAACGCAGTTATTCCCTTAATTTCCTGTTTAAGAATTTTTGCCTGTTCTGCCTGCCTGCTCTTTTTCCAGGTCACTTTCAGATTCTCCATTACTTACTTCATTTTTATTTTGTTCTTCAAAACACGATTTCTTAAATGACAACACATTCTTCAACCATTTATGCATATAAGGACCCCTAGCAAGTACTGATCTAAGCAATCGTTTATCCACATGTCTGCTTTAAACTATTTTTATTGAGGATAAAGGTGTTTATTTGTAATGTGCTGTCTTACTGTTGCACAGTGTCTTTTTCTTTGCACAGCAGTCAATAATAATATTACATTTCAGCAATACAAAGAATGAAAGCTGTGAGAGCTGTTAGTAGCGTGCCAGTATTCAAATGCCTTGAGCATACAGCTGAAACACACATGGTGCCTCATAGCTTTTCCAAAATAAACACCAAATATTTGCTCATCTAGGCTTGATTTATTTGATGGTACATTTATTAATTTAAGGAAATGAGTACAGCAGTGCAGATGTATTACACTGAAACAAATGTAGTACTCTGTTGGTGATCTTTTTGCAGACTGAACGTCACAAGAGGACAAATGCACGCTACACCCCTCCTGTACTCAGACTTCTGGTTAAAAATATGTTTCTCATTCTTGCTCTGCAGCTTCTCAGGTTCTCAATGGACTTATTTCTTTTAAAATTAAAATATACCATTTAGCATCCACTGAGCATCTGAACCCAAGGGAGGATAACAACCTATGGTTAATTAGAAAGTGTCAGTTTTCCCTTTTTGTCATTTGAAGATTGTAATCAATTCTCAAGATCAGAACCTATATACTGCAGTCTGAAACTGAATGGATCCACCATATTGAGAACAGAACCATGAAAGGTCTGTTACCAGACTATGTGCTGCAGTGATTTTATATCCCGTTCAGAATTCAGAATGCTATAAATGTTCTGGGTTATAGCTTACCATTTACACCAAAGTATTTTTTAACAGTACTGTCAACATACTGGGAGCACAAGAGAAGAAAGTTTTAGAGATGGATTTGAGGTTCATCCAAACTAGTAAATATATTTTTCGTCTTTTAACTTCTGTTCAAACTTGTATTATTTCAATAATCTGTCAAAGTGTTTGAATGCATGATAAGGAAAAGAGAAACAGTTTGTTGCCATCATAATGCCTGGACTATAATATTGAAATATTATGATACTAAAACAACTGGCAAATGATTCTGGGGTTCACCAGGGATGTGTTCTTGCTTCTACTCTATTCAATGCTTGCATGGACTGGGTGTTGGGCAAGGTTGTGGGGTCCAGCAGCTGTGGGGCATCTGTTGGTGAAGAAGGATTCACTGATTTTGACTTTGCCAACAATGCTGGAGGCTCTGATTGGAGCTCTTGAGAGACTGAGTGCTGAGTCTGAGTGTCTGGGTTTGCAAGTGTCCTAGATAAAAAGCAACATCCAAGACTTTAATGACTTCTTGGGCACAGCTATTGGCAGTGTGTCTGTCTGTGAAGAGAATGTTGACCATGCCGAGAGGTTTACTTACCTCTGCAGCAACATTCATGTCTCTGGTGACTCTTACTATGAATTAAGTAGACAGGAAGGGAAAGCATAGGGGGTCATGAGGTTGCTGGGAAGAGGTGTCCCGCTATCTTTGCAAAAGAACAAGGTCCAAGTTTTTAGAGTCCTGGTGCTTCCTGTCTTGCTATATGGTTGTAAGACGTGGACACTATCCAGTGACCTGAGACGAAGACTGGACTCTTTTGGTGTTGTGTCTCTTTGGAAAATCCTTGGGTACCGCTGGTTTGACTTTGTTCTCATGGAGTCCCAAATAAGACACATTGCCTGCATTGTGAGGGAGTGTCAGTTATGGCACAATGGACATGTGGCATAATTCCCCAAGGGTGATTTGGATCCTCATTGTTTAGGACCCAAGATGGCTGGAGCAGGCCAGTATCATTGAGGGGTGAAACCGCATGTCTGAGTGGGGGGTTTCCAACCAGGATCCTGATCTATTTTGTCATGTGCTGGGTGTGGCAACAGGCTGTGCTAATGCTTGCTCCCCAACCTGACCTGATCTGATGATGCTAAACTACACAATCCCCTTGATGGAATCAAGATATGTTCTCCTTACCGGACAGGATGTATGTCCCAATAATAAATAGAAGAGGCCTCTTGTCACACTGAAGAAAAATGTTATTTATATTGACAAATAAGGGCACAGGTTTACCTTCCTGTTTTTCTTGTCTAAGTGCTATCAAATGACACCTGGTAATGAAGCTGCTGCATCTTTTCATTATCTAATACCACTTGTCACTGGTGAGGACATCACTTTGGTGGTGCCCCTCTTTGTTGCAAATACTCATTTGCTGGACTTAGGCCATTTGATTAAGTCATTAAAGCTAAAGGAGAACTTCCTTCTCTCTAGTGACAAATTGGGCTTCTGACTGCAAGGATGTCTTTTTATCTGTACTTGGTGTGGAATGCTGTGCAAGAACAAAGTAGTTTATTTAATTGCATTGTATTTCTAAGGTAGCAATGGTAGATTGGACATCAAGTTCTGTGAAGAGGTTTATTTGTTTTCTGTTTTATGTGTTGTATTTACATCATTTTTGACACCCATTACACAACCTACCTTGGAAAGAAGTCTCTTTATGAGTTGCCTTTCCCAAGATTTCTCCCTTTTTTTCTGCATTGTCTTCTTAGGGAGTCAAGCCTCAGGACCTGTCAAAAATTAGGGCCTGTTAAAGCCAACTGAGGCATTTTTTGCATGATTTTGGGCAATACAAGAAATACATTGTTGTTGTTGTTCCTAACCCAGCAGGCTCTCTCCATTTCTGGTTTGCTACTCCACCCACAGTACTTCTCACATCATGTTAGTTCCATCAACTACAACATATGGCTTGTTTTTCTAAAAGTGTGCTTTTGTTCTTTAAATGAACTTGAGCTGTGTGAAAGGCAAATACATGAACAATTTATAGATAGCCCCCCAGTGTGCTTATATGAGGGACGTTCAAAACGTTTCTGCACTTTTTTTAACTCTATTTATTAAGAATTTCAAAAACAAATTACATCTCTTTTCTACATAGTCACCTTCATTTGAGATGCAATTTTCCCAGCGTTGTACCAATTTTTTAATGCCCAATTACTACTCCTCCCGCCTTCACCATTTCCAATGAAAACATAAAAGTGCGGAAACTTTTTGAACGTCCCTTGTAATTCATTTTGTTTTAAGCTGTGGCACACTCTAGTTTTGAATTCTTGTACATTCTGCTCTTAGTCTTACAATATTTCACACAAAACTTCTTGCCGCCTGAGCTGTTATGCTGAATTGTTCTTTAATCACTACAGATTTTTGTTTATTCTTGATTTTCCAATTTCAGTGATGTGCTCTTTTACATAGACTTTCCCTCTTTACTGATATTTACAAAACTGAATGATTTAATACTATTTCAAACTTAATATTGTTTTTTGTTTTTTAATCATTGTGCATATTCTTCTTGGTTTAAAATGCACATTATGTATGACAGTGATTAAAATCAAAACCACGTAAGACAGAACAGGTCATGGAAGTCAGTAAGTGCCATAAAACATCTTGTTTTGTGCCTGTGCCATTGATAAAACTAAAACTGAAATAAAAGTTATTACCAGAATATGAAGGCACTTAATGAAGACAGAAGGTGTGTGAGCGCCACCCTTTAATCGTTTATACAGTATGCTGCATTGAATGCTTATAGAAACATATGGAAGATATTTTAAATAAAGCCCTCTGGAAATTTCTTATTACACCGGTGTGTGGTATTTACGGATGGGGAAATTTAGTTGTGACATAATTCAGACCACTCACTTCACTTCATTATACAACAAAGGGAAAGATAAACAGCTCATCCTGTAATAGATTTTACAAAAGCTTTTGGCACATTAGAGAGATGTAATATTTAGCTAGAGCATTTCCGGTGCTTTTTTTTCTCAGATAAATTCTGTAAGGCCCTTGCTGTCCATTTTCTTTTTCCCATCCATCTATCCATCCATCCATTTTCCAACCCGCTGAATCCGAATACAGGGTCACAGGGGTCTGCTGGAGCCAATCCCAGCCAACACAGGGCACAAGGCAGGAACCAATCCTGGGCAGGGTGCCAACCTACCGCAGGACACACACAAACACACACTAGAGCCAATTTAGAATCGCCAATCCACCTAACCTGCATGTCTTTGGACTGTGAGAGGAAACCCACGCAAACACGGGTCTCCTAACTGCAAGGCAGCAGCGCTACCACTGTGCCGCCCTATTCTTTCTCCCACATCTTTGAAACAGTAATGCACCTGTACAGAATGAAATGGTGAAGTCACAGTGCTTTCTCCATAAACTCCTGCATAACTGCAGCAGTATGTTTCACCACCACTTGGATCGGAAAGTTTAAAAACTTTCTTGGCTGATCTGGACAGAAGAATAATAAAAAAGGGACACTCAATGGGTCCCGAAACCCACAATGAATGTCTAGGAAACCAAAGTACAGTATATAATTAAAGGGTGCTTTTATTATTAATAAAGAATACTGTATAAGTAGTGGAAATAACACATGGAGTAGCCAAAGACTACAATAAACAAAAGAAAAGCTCCACTCCTTCTAGTCTTCACTGACCAAATGGAGCGGAGCATGTCAGTGCAACATGGCCAGCAAACCCATCATCCTCACATTGGGAATCCGTGTATCCTTCTCCTATTAGACTCAGGCTGAGCTTTTGCCTGTTGTTTCTGTATTGTTGCTTCAACTTGGTGGAGGAACAAGATGTAGGGGGGGTGAAGCCTGTGCAAAGGTAGTTCCAGCTTGCAACTGAATGTAGGTTTGGCTGGAAAATACTGATTGCAACATGTTGAAAAGCTCTGTATTGTAGCAAGGTCTGAGACAGTTTCTCCTTGAAAGAAACAGCTTTACTAATGTCTGATTAAAAACTTCAAAATAGGCATTGGCCTGGGATATTTTAATGTGGCATAAGCCCCAGTTTTGGACAAAATCAGAAAATACAGTTGAGCTGAACTGTCGACCATTGTCTGTTGAATTACATTGTAGTCACCTCAATCAAATGGTGTATCCAAGAAATCAATGAGAGACTCAGCTATGACTGAGTCCATAGAAATGACCTCAGGTCACTGAGTCCGGAGGTCATATGCTACTGCCAAGAAATGCTCATGAGGTGGCACATCTTTTAATTCACCTCAGAAATCTAATTCAATACCAAGGGTTGGGAGGTGGCATTGGTGTGCGCCCAGTCTGACCACTTCATAAACATGGTGCACATCAATAGGCAGTTCCTCTAAGATTTGGTCAGTGTCAAGCCATCCAACTAAACCTCTGCTGCACTGCTTTTGTTTTACAATAACGTGGATTTTTACAGTACCTTGCTGACCCTGGTGAACCATGGCCAGCACCTGACCCATGAGGATGCTTCTGTGCCTAGCTCATTTTCCTCATGTAGTAAGCTGTCATCCCAAGAAATGTGCCCAGCTGTGCAGGTGAAGCTAGTTCAAGCAAGACGAATGGACTTCAGAATTTACTATAAAGGTGACATTCCCTGAGTTGACAAGCAGAACAAAACAAAGTCAAATTTTAGGCATAGCAAACAAGCACTTATCTACATTTAGTGTACTGAGCTGAAAAGGCTGCTAAGCAGATGCTCTGTCATGGAGAGCGTTATCTGGGCCATGGACTACATTGTCACTCAAGAAACCATCAACATGGCACCCAGCCTGGGCAGTAGACATAAAGAAACAGTAAGGGGAGCACAGGCCAAACAGCATCCTGGTATAATACAAAAGTCTGGCATTTGTGAGGAATGCAGTCAAATTCATGCTGTCCTCATGCAGAGGAATCTCAAGGTAACCATAATGAAGGGGGAGATTTAAACAAACCTTTAAGCCATGGAAGTAAGTGAGGAGCTCTTCAATAGTTGGCAAGATCCACAGATGACCAGATTTGATATCCATGGGGAGGCATGGATGGGCTTTATAATGCTCTCCAGCAGCAAGTGTTGTAGTTCTGTAGAGACAACACCCTGCAGGGCAAAGGGAACAAGATCCAGAGGCTAAACATGAGAAGGAAATTATGTACAAAGTTCTAAGGTGACCTAGCAAACAGGGCAGGCCATTTTTAATGCCACAGCAAGGTAACATCCAGGAGAGTTAATCCACTATTGTCTCATAGTGTGAACCCTAGACTATTGAATAAGTCAAGGCCTAAAATAGTGTTGCCATACCTTGTGATATGGAAAGAGCAATCAAAAACAACTTTTTCTACATGTTACAAAGCATTGTACAAGATCCATCACATTAATTTCTGGAACTGTCAGATCTGCAAAGGGCAGGATTAGGCTGCTGAAGTGGTAAGTGTGGTAAAAATTTTGTATAGGTGTCCATATTTAGGAGGTAGACTTTAGCTCCTTTGTCAAGGAGAAGGGGAATGTAGACAACAGTAAGATAGATGGAAAACAAGGAACAAACTATGAATAACTACAGGGATGGATTTAGCAGGACATTGTTTATCTTGTGTAAAACTACCATTTCTGGGATTTGGTGCTGACCTGCACCATTTTTTAAAATGGCTTGGCTACCGACACCACCTAAATGATTGACCTTGTGTACATCAGTCTAAATCACAAAGCACATGTCTGCCAAAGTGCTTGTGTGACTGAGCTGTTAGTTCATTTGTTGTACCGATGCATAGGAATAACAGTCAGATGTACAATTACATTCATTGCCTTACTGCTCATTCATTGCATGAATGGCACTTTAGGGATTTAGCTGTATTTCTGCTATTTTATTTGCATATTGAGAAGCAGATTCTATTTGGCAAGCTTTAGCCAGTGTCAAATCATCATCCTCTAAAAGCAGCCTCTCTTGTACCAGCTGACGAGTAGTTTTTTCAATAAATTTGTCTCATATCATTTCATTGTGGATGAGGACAACATTTAGGAGACTGTGATAAACCCTTTAAATTAGCCACGAGTATTGTATGTTGCACCCACTGAAGAAACTGTAGCCACTTCCGCATTTTGGTAGTGTGTGCGTGATATAGCTCCAAATGGATTTTTCTGAAAGACACAGAGTACTTCTATGCTGAGGAAATGCAGGAGAATAGCGCTCTTTCTGGTAGTGATGACAGTGTCCAAAACCACTGCAAGCAAGTAAGCTTGAAATGAAAACTTTCATTTGACCCATGGGATGCTTAGTTTACCTGGCAGTGGCAGAAAAACATACAGAATATCTTTAGGCATTCACTAACCTCATACAACCACTACATGTGCTGTCATCGCCACTCTAACTTTCTCCTGAAGATGTTATACATTCCAACTCAGACCATTACAATCAATATGTGAACTTCAAGAAATCAACAAAAGAATTACTGAGCATAACGCATACAAAACTGGGCATCCTACTATCTTACTCCATCATTTTATGACCTTCATATCCAGTCCACAATTATCAAAGAGACAGAGAAATAAACAGCCCAAAGGTAGATGAAGCTTTAGAGAAGGGCACCTAAATCTATTCTTATTGGCCAGGGCAATCAAGATTACCCACAAACCCTCATAGATTGTTTTGACCTGTAACAAGAAACCAAAGAAAACCCAACAGATCCCTACAATAGGAGGTCTTCCTGCTGGAATTAAAGAAACATTTAAGTGCTTTGAGGTACCAAACCTACAAACTGTACCACCTTAATGATGTAAGTTAGTTTAACTATGGTGGTGTTTTGTATATGTTTTGAAGTAGGTCATAATTTATATTTAGAATTTTTTACTCCTTAAAGTGAGCAGATGAAAAGCAAAATAAATGGAAAAAAGTCATCCAAAAATAAATCAAAAGAGGATGCAAACAGACCACAGCTTAATACTACCTTAGACATAAATAGAGAAACAAGTGTATCATTATGTCTTTTGTATAGAACCACATGATTATGGCCCATATTATTAATGCCTTACCGACATTGCTTATTATATCAGTGTATTTTCCAGACTTGTTGGACAAAAATACTGATAATTATTCCTTATTTTCAAAGGAAAACTAAGTAATGTCAGGTTTAAATTTGTTTGAATGTGGCAACCACAGTGCTTTTTTTGATTACAATTACAAACTATTTTGAGAATGGATTGTCTGAGTTATGGGGCCTAATTAATAAACTAAATAGGAATTGTTTCCAAAGTACTGAATGATCACACTAAATTATTTTCCTTTTCTAAACTACTATTTAAATTTTAAATATTTCTTAAAATGCCTTAGTAAGTGTAGGTCATTTGATCCAAAACACCATTTCTAATTGCAAATTAAAAATAATTTAAAATGTTAGAAAATTTTGAACAATCTAGTAGAGAGCAGACTGTTCAGCCCAACAAAGCTTGGCAGTTCTATCCACTTAATTCTTCCAAAATGACAATAAATTTAGTTTTAAAAGTCCTCAAAGTCCTGCAGTGGGCTGGTGCCCTGCCCAGGGTTTGTTTCCTGCCTTGCGCCCTGTGTTGGCTGGGACTGGCTCCAGCAGACCCCTGTGACCCTGTAGTTAGGATAAAGTGGTTTGGATAATGGATGGATGGATGGAAGTCCCCAAAGTCTCACTGTCCACCAGACTACTTGGTAGCTTATCCCAAGTGTCTATGGTTCTGTGTGTGAAGAAAAGCTTCCTAATGTTTGTGCCAAATTTACCATTAACAAGTTGTCAACTGTATTAATGAAATTAAACACTACACATTACAAATAAATCAGCATAACAATTTTGTTTGCAATAGTGTGAGCTTATTTTGTATTTCTTTTGTCCAGACAAAAACAATACTGTATATGTGTATGTGTGTGTGCAGGTATACTGGATGCACAGTACTTTGAAAAGGCAGTGATTCCTTATTAGATTTGCACCAGTTTCAAAGTCAGTCCTCAACTCTTCAACCGTAATTAAATTTTAGAATAAGACAATACATACTTAACAAAAGCACCTTAATTAAAGAACATGTATGCGTGTCTGTGTATCCCTGTATCTGTCTGGTTGCTATGTCTCTGTCATTCCAACAGATGTGGCATTATTAACATTTGAAGCAATAAAATGCAGGGCATGTGTCATTCCAATAAGTGGCGCTTCACAAAAATTAACACTGCTTTTACAAAACCCCTACCCAATGGCATATAACAGAGACATATGCATTGCAGTTGTCCCTCCAATAGATGGTGCATACAAAAACTTTTCAAACATTTGTACTAATGAATTTCATTACTACAAATTTTTGTGATGCATCATCTGTTAGAATGACAAGTGCCATGCATTACATTACTACTTACATTACAAATACTTTCCAGTAGATGGCACACTGCAAATGTTAACCCTGAACAACCTGGGGTCTACATTGATTACTTAGATTTCAACCCATCTTAGATGGGTAGCAGGGCTAGTAACATTTCATTTATTTATTAAAGTTTTGAAATGCTCAATAACCTGTAAACCCCAGTTTCTTTTCTTGGAGTCTATACATTGTGAAGGACCGAGGAGACAGCAACAAGGGTTGGGGTTTCCGGCCCCGTATATTGTACAGAACTTTTTCAAAACAGAAAACAGGTCTTGGCATAAACAAAACAGTTCATAACGCGACGCCGACTCCGGGCGTCGCGGCCATTTTATTGGGGAGGAGCCGGAAGTGGAGGATGCGGGAAGGACCGCAAGGGAGGATGGGAAGGATGACGTCAGGGCAAGATGGCGGAGGAAGGGCGGAAGTATCGCACTGCGGTCAATCCAGGCCTATGGTGCAGGAAGGTCTTTCTTTCTATGAGGAAGCAGAGGGAGAAAGTTAATACCCCGCCATTCCCTGGCGAATGGTTTCCCAGGTGCTATCGAATCAATCCGCGCCTCCTACTGGCGTGCGACACGATCCCCCTTAGCCCAGGACCGTCAGGTCGGGCGGACCTAACCGAGAGGTCGTGAATACGAGAGAGGGCATCGGCATTGGCCTGAAGGGTGCCCGCCGATAAGTGACAGTGAACTTATACGGCTGTAAGTCCAGGAACCACCTGGTGACCCGCGGATTCGACTCTTTGTGTAGGGACATCCACTGAAGTGCAGCGTGATCAGTCACCAGAGCGAATTCGCGACCCAGCAGGTAGTAACGGAGGTGGGTCACTGCCCACTTAATGGCCAAGGCCTCCCTCTCCACTGCCGCGTACCGGGTCTCCCGGTCCATCAGTTTCCGGCTAAGGTACATCACAGGGTGCTCGACACCATCGACGCTTTGGCTCAGCACGGCACCCAGGCCTGTGTCCGAAGCGTCGGTCTGGAGAATAAACGGAGCCCAAAATCGGGCGTCCGTAACACAGGTGCCGGCGTTAGGGCCTTCTTTAGGTCACTGAACGCGTGTTCTGCTTTGTCGGTCCACACCACGTATAGGGGAGCGCCTTTTGTCAGGTCAGTCAAGGGGGCTGCTCTTTCGAGAAGCGGGAACAAACCGGCGGTAGTAACCGCAAGCCCCAAGAAAGCCTGCACCTGTTTCTTGGTACGGACGGGCCATTCTAAGATGTCTTTAACTTTGGAGCTCTGTGGCGCACCTGTCCTTGTCCCACGAGGTAGCCTAAATATTTGGCCTCCTTTAATCCAAAAACACTTCCGGGGTTTATGCGGAGGCGGCTTTAGCCAGTGTTCGGAGGACAGCTGCGACCTGCAGTAGATGCTCCTCCCAGGTGCGGAATAGATGACAACGTCATCCAGGTAGGCGGCACTATAGGACTGGTGGGGCTTCAGCACTCTGTCTACCAGACGTTGGAAGGTCGCCGGGGCCCCGTGCAGCCCAAATGGGAGGACCTTGTACTGCCAGTGCCCGCTAGGGGTGCTAAAGGCCGTTTTCTCCTTTGCGGATGCCGTTAAAGGAATTTGCCAATACCCTTTGTCATGTCAAGGGTAGTCAGATATCGAGCCGCACCCAGCCGCTCAAGGAGGTCGCCAATGCGGGGCATGGGGTAGGCATCGAACTTGGAGATCTGATTCAGGCGTCTAAAGTCATTACAGAACCTCCAGGAGCCGTCTGGCTTGGAGACGAGGACAATAGGGCTGGACCAGGGACTATGGCTCTCTTCAATTATGTCCATGTCCAACATACGTTTCACCTCCAGTTCGACCTCTGCGCGTTTTGCCTCCGGGAGTCTGTAGGGCCTCTCCCGGACGATTACCCCGGGCTCCGTGACTATATCGTGGGCAATCAGCGCGGTCCGGCCGGGTGACTCGCTCACTACCTCGGGGATGGCTCGGAGTGTTTGGGCTAACTCCTGCCGCTGCTTGGGGTCAGCTCTTCGCCGAGGTTAAGGGCAGTTGTGCTTGCGAAAGGGAGAGTGACCTATGGGAGCTCTCTCTATCTCTCAGGGCTTTAACAGGTTGACATGATAGATCCTCTCACTCGGTCGACGATTGGGCTGTTTCACCAAATAGTCGGCAGTCCTTTCTCTCCTTAACCTCGTAAGGCCCTTGCCAGTGGCGAGCAGCTTCGAGTGGGAGGTCGGGACGAGCACCATAACTCGGTCCCCCGGGCGGAACTCCCTGAGGACGGAGTTGCGGTTGTAACACCGGGCCTGCGCTGCTTGCGCACGAGTCACGTGCTCTTTTAGGAGGGGCCTGATCTTTGTGAGTCGGTCGCGCAGTTGCGCTACGTACTCCAAAATGTTAGAGGAGGGAAGAGCCTCGGCCTCCCAGCCTTCTTTTAGGATGTCGAGGATTCCCGGGGTTGTCGCCCGTATAGCAATTCAAATGGGGAGAAGCCTGTAGAGGCCTGGGGTACCTCCCGGTAGGCAAAAAGCACGGCGGGAGGAGCTGGTCCCAGTTCCTGCCGTCGCGCTGACTACCTTGCGGAGCATCTGCTTAAGCGTCTGATTAAACCGTTCGACCAACCCGTCAGTTTGCGGGTGATAGACCGACGCTTTCAGGTGCTTTATCTGCAGTAATTTGGCTACCTCCTTGAACGTATCCGAAGTGAAGGCGTACCCTGGTCCGTGAGGACCTCCTTGGGTATGCCCAGCGTGAAAACAAATTAACCAGTTCCGTCGCGATGCTTTTAGTATTAGCGGGCGCAGGGGAACCGCCTCTGGGTACCGGGTGGCATAGTCCACCATGACTAGGATATACTTGTGGCCACGGGT
Organism: Polypterus senegalus; assembly: GCF_016835505.1. Taxonomy (NCBI): domain Eukaryota; kingdom Metazoa; phylum Chordata; class Cladistia; order Polypteriformes; family Polypteridae; genus Polypterus; species Polypterus senegalus. The sequence goes on along the minus strand of NC_053166.1, from coordinate 90,724,310 downwards.
TGAGGGCTCCAGGGTCCCACCAAATCGACCCCTATCCTTTCAAAGGGGATGTCCACGAGGGGAATAGGGACTAGAGGAGCACGGTCCCTCCTAGGAATCTGGCGGGTCTGGCACTCGGACAGGATTGACAGAACCGCCGGACCTCCTCATTGATCCCAGGCCAGTAAAAGCGGAGCTTAATCCTCTCCAGTGTTTTTTCGGCCCCGAGGTGGGCGCCTAGGAGGTGAGCATGTGCCAGCTCGCATATCTCCGCCGGAAGGTACGCGGAATTAGCAACAACTTCCGCACCTCGCCCTCATGGGTAGCCACTCGGTACAACAGATCATTCTCAAGGACAAAGAAGGGTTCCCGGTGTGGATCCGTCCGCTGTTGAGCTGTTAGGCAGAACGACGCATTCGGGCAAAGCGCAGGGAGTCATCATTCCACTGCTCCCTCTTAAAGGAGGCGGCGTGGACCGAAATTGATGGTCCAGGCGCCGAGGGTCTTGGGGCCTGGGCCGGGAAGAGTTCCTGGCTAGTCCCTTCTCCGCGGAATCTTCGGGTCAAGGTCCGTAGCCACGGAAAGGTCCCCGAGACACCAGCGCCCATAGGGCCTGCCCTTGTGCACGGCGTGGAGGCCGCGGGAGGGTGCCTTTTCCCCTCATAACAAGATCCAACGAGGCCCGGGAGCGCGAATGGCTTACCGCTGATTCTTTTAGACCAGTCTTGTCCCAAATCACTGGGAAGGGGGTCAGGTAACACAGCGACCGTCATTTGGATTGGTTCCCCTTCCAGGTGACATAGCAGTGGCGGAACGATATGACCTAGTCCCCCATGCACACAGGTGACCAACAAATGCTGTTTTAACCACTGTTGCGGTAAGACAAACGGCGAGCAACAATGGTAATGTTGCTGCGGAATCAAACAAAGCCACCACGGCGTGCCCATTTAGCAACACCACTCCCGTATTGGACTCGCCAAGGGATGCGGCGGGTACAATACCTCTCCGCGATGTCCAGCTGCAGTCCATAGGCTCCGGGCGATGTGATGGGGCAGTTTGGCAGCAGGTGACGGTCTCGCCACACTTGAAACAGCGCGGCGGACCCGCCTCTCTGGCTCTGGCTGGCGCTTCTGCAGCGTCGAGGGGCTCGGGGTGGCCGCCCGTCCCTGCCGGTTCCCGCGAGCAGGCTTTTCTGACCCCCAAGTCGGAGGACCGCCAACTGGCGCTCCAGGGCGTCGAGGAGGCCCGACATGTTCTGATAGGCGTGTCCCGGACCTGCTGGGCGAGGGAACTGGGCATCGCGATTGACCAGGCCTTCACAGGCCACCCGCTCGACCACTTTCCGCCCGCCGGGTCTCTGGCCGTAGCCAGCGGCCCATCTTGCCCCAGAACTTCGAGCGCCTGGGCGCGAGCGGGCTTTTCAGGGTCAAAGACCCAGTTCCGCCATTCGGACGCCTGCTGGCCCGGGCTAAGGCCGAAGCGGGCAAGTATTTCGGGCTTGAGGAGGTCGTAATTAGCGGCCTCCTCCTCAGGGAGGTCATAATAGGCCGCAGGCGGTCCTTCAGGTATGGCGCCAGATGGGCGCCCACTCGGACCGCTGCCACTCGCTCCGGGTGGCCGTCCTCTCAAACATGCCCAGGTAGGCATCGGCGTCCTCGAAGGGCCCATCGGACTAAAGGATGAGGCGGCTGCCTGGGCGGGTCTGGTCTCGCCCGTTGGGCTTCCACTAACCTGGCCTCGTGGCCTCCAGCTCCCGGTGGTGGCGGCTTGCGCAGCTGCAGCGCCTGGAGCTGGTCATTCATCGCCTGCAGCACCGTGTTGAGGTCCTGTCCCTCCGTCATTCCGGGATCTCTCTATCCTGCCGACTCGCCACTTGTAAAGGACCGAGGAGACAGTAGCAAGGGTTGGGGTTTCCGGCCCGTATATTGTACAGAATCAAAACAAAAACAGGTCTTATAAACAAACAGTTCATACGCGCGCCGACTCCTGGCGTCGCGCCATTTTATTGGGGAGGAGCGGAAGTGGAGGGATGCCGGGAAGGACCGCAAGGGAGGATGGGAAGGATGACGTCAGGGCAAGATGGCGGAGGAAGGGCGGAAGTATCGCACTGCGGTCAATCCAGGCCTATGGTGCAGGAAGGTCTTTCTTTCTACGAGGAAGCAGAGGGAGAAAGTTAATACCCGCCATTCCCTGGCGGCGAATGGTTTCCCAGGTGCTATCGAATCAATCCGCGGCCTCCTACTCGCGCGTGCGTGACAACATATACATACAGTCTGTATACGTAATCTTGGTGTTATCTTTGACAGTAACCTCTCTTTTGAGAAAGGTCAATTCTGTAGTCAAGAATTGCTTTTTCCAGCTTCATCTATTAGGTAAGATCAACCTTTTTTATCTTCTAGGGATCTTGAGAAAGCTACTCATGCTTTTATTTTTTCTCACCTCAATTATTGCAACTCGCTGTATTCTGGGATTAGCAAATCTCTGATTCACAGGTTACAGCTGGTCCAAAATGCTACCGCTCGCTTTCTGGTTGGAGCAAGAAAGTATGACTCTGTTTCTCCTATTTTAGCTTCTTTGCACTGGATACCTGTCAGTTTGTCGAATTGACTTTAAAATCTTGCTGCTAGTTTTTAAATCTTTACATGGGTTCGCTCCTGCCTATTTATCTGAATTGTGTGTTTTACACCAGCCATCCAGAGTGCTTAGATCTTCTGTTCAGTTGTCTCTGGTTGTCCCTTGTACCAAGTGTAAAACTAAGGGGAACAGAGCCTTTGCAGCTGCTGCCCCTCGCCTGTGGAACTCTTTACCTCATCATAGAAAGGAGTCGTCTACAATTGAACTGTTCAAAACAAGATTAAAGACTCATTTCTATTCACTTGCATTCCGTGACCTTCAGTAATACTGATGGATTCCTCTTTGTGATTATATAACATTATTTCTATTTATTATGTATCTTATTTTATGTTCATATATGTTATTACTATTTATGTTTTATTGTCTATTGTTTTTGTTTTTTCTTTTACTCTATTATTGTAAAGCACTTTGGCCACAGCATTACTATGTTGCTTTATATAAATATATTGACATTGACAGTCATGGCTAAAATTTTTGAGACTGACACAAGTGTTGGTTTTCACAAAGTTTGCTGTTTCACTATTTTCAGATCTTTTTGTAACATGTTTTAATGGTACACTGAAGTATAATTACAAGCATTTCATATGTTTCAAAGGCTTTTATTGACAATTACATTAAGTTTATGTAAATAGCCATGAACAAAGAATGATACCAGAACATCCTCTGTGACCAACTTCTCCCAACCATCCAAGAACAATTTGGTGGTGAACAATACCTTTCACAGCATGGTAGCACACTATGCCATAAGGCAAAAGTGACAACTAAGTTGCTTGGGGAACAAAACATTGAAATTTTATGTCCATGGCCAGGAATCTCCCCAGACCTTAATCCCATTGAGAACTTGTAGTCAATCCTCTAGAGGTGGGTGGACAAACAAAAACCCACACATTTTGAAAAACTCCAAGCATTGATTATACAAGAATAGGCTGCCATCAGTCAGGATTTGGCCCAGAAGTTGACTGACAGCAGGCCAGGACGAATAGCAAAGGTCTTGAAAAAGAAGGGCCAACATTGCAAATATTGACTCTTTGAATAAACTTAATGTGATTGTCAATAAAAGCCTTTGAAACTTATGAAATGCTCGTAATTATTCATCAGTATACCATAGAAACATCTGACAAAAAGATCTAAAAACATTGAAGTAGCAAACTTTGTGAAAACCAATACTTGTGTCATTCTAAAAAACTTTTATATACATATACATAGATAATGTAATGGACACCAGGCAAGAACTGGTGTTCTGGCCAGGATGGCTCAAGGTCCCTTACCTGGCTGGGAGGATAGTTTAGTGGAAGAATGGAGGGGGACTGCTTCTATGGACTATTTACTCCCCTGACACAGCAGGTAGTACTCCTCCTGGTCTATAATGCCAACTTAGATGTGTGCAGGCTGGCTGGGAGTTGTAATCCAGTATCCAGTATCCAATATATATATAGTAAGATTTTTGAACTCTTTTGAGACCCTACCCAACAGGACAAAAAACAGAAGCTCGACTGCTGCGTTTGTTGAGGGTTGCTTGTCCATTGCCAAGGCAGCTGCAGATTCACAGCGCCAAAGAAACAACTACAAGCTGATCACTGCCGTGAGCAAAGCACAGGTTGAACAATGGGTGATGCAGGGAGCATTATAACCTGGCCACTGACCTGGCCCTGACCCTGCCTGTTTGCTGTGTCTGTGTATAGTAGAATGGTAGATCCTGCTACAATAAATAACCTTACTGTATCTGTTTCGAGAGGAATAAAGCTGGTTTTGCTAAAGTACTGAGACTCAGCCTTGTCTTTGTGGTGCAAGACACCAACTCACACATCAGAATTACCACACTTGTTCAAATGAAAAATTAAACAACCACTGGACCATGCTGATCACTCAATACTGGGACTTTTGAATTAGATAGATAGATAGATAGATAGATAGATAGATAGATAGATAGATAGATAGATAGATAGATAGATAGATAGATAGATAGATAGATAGATAGATAGATAGATAGATAGATAGATAGATAGATACTTTATTAATCCCAAGGGGAAATTCACATAATCCAGCAGCAGTATACTAAATTGCAGACCTCTGTAACATTCTACCCTTCTGACTTTTGCACATTCCAACAGCACTAGGAGAAGTAAATAACCACTGCAATGAAAACATCTCAGCAAACACTTAAAAAGAGACAGAGGGAGAGAATGATTCTCTTAAGTGCTGCAGCCGCATTAATGCTGTAAAATTCTAAATGGGTTTTCCTTACATTGACACGCCTCTGCAACATCGCATGGACATTGGGGACAGTGCCTCTGGATTGGCAGACTGGGGTGGTGGTCCCCCTCTTTAAGAACGGGGACCAGGGGGTATGTTCCAACTACAGAGGGATCACACTCCTCAGCATCCCTGGAAAAGTCTTTTCGGGGGTCCTGGAGAGGAGGGTCCATCGGATAGTCGAACCTTGAATTCAGGAGGAACAGTGTGGTTTTCGTCCTGGTCGTGGAACAGTGGACCAGCTCTACACCCTTAACAGGGTCCTGGATGGTGCATGGGAGTTTGCCCAACCAGTCTACATGTGTTTTGTTGACTTTGAAAAGGCATTCAGCCGTGTCCCTTGGGGAATCCTGTGGGGGGTGCTCTAGGAGTATGGGGCATCGGACCCCCTGATAAGGGCTGTTCGGTCCCTGTACAACCGGTGTCAGAGCTTGGTCTGCATTTCCGGCAGTAAGTCGAACCCGTTTCCAGTGAGAGTTGGACTCCGCCAGGGCTGCCCTTTGTCATTGATTCTGTTCATAACTTTTATGGACAGACTTTCTAGGCACAGCCAGGGTGTTGAGGGGGTCTGCTTTGGTGGACTCAGGATTGGGTCACTGCTTTTTGCAGATGATGTTGGCCTGTTTGCTTCATCAGGCAGTGATCTTCAGCTCTCTCTGGATCGGTTCACAGCCGAGTGTGAAGCGGCTGGGATGGGAATCAGCACCTCCAAATCTGAGACCATGGTCCTCAGCCGGAAAAGGGTGGAGTGCCCTCTTAGGGTTGGGAGTGAGATCCTGCCCCAAGTGGAGGAGTTCAAGTATCTCGGGGTCTTGTTCACAAGTGAGAGAAGAATGGAGTGTGAGATCGACAGGCGGATTGGTGCGGCATCCGCAGTGATGTGGGCTCTGCATTGGTCTGTCATGGTGAAAAAATAGCTGAGCCAAAAGGCAAAGCTTTCAATTTACCAATCGATCTACGTTCCTACCCTCACCTATGGTCATGAGCTATGGGTAGTGACTGAAAGAACGAGATCGCGAATACAAGCGGCTGAAATGAGTTTCCTCTGCAGGGTGTCTGGGCTTTCCTTTAAAGATAGGATGAGAAGCTCAGTCATCCAGGAGGGGCTCAGAGTAGAGCCGTTGCTCCTCCGCATCAAGAGGAGTCAGATGAGGTGGCTCGGGCATCTGATCAGGATGCCTCCTGGACGCCTCCCACATAATTTAGTGCCTGCCCAAATAAGGCCGTCCGTCAGCGGCAATCCAATAGAAACACTGCCGCTAAATATTCACGGGTGAAGGACTGTGCTTATGCAGAGGAAGATGAGATGGTCAGGGTTGTGTTTGGCACAAACTCAGCAAAACTGCGAGAGAAACTTTTAAGTGCGGGTCTTAGCTAACATTAAATACAGCCGTGGACATCGCACGAGATGGCACCAGCACAGCTGGGAACCTTCGATGCATGTACACCGAGTGGCTCACATGAAATGACGCAGTGCATAGACAAAAAGCAACAGTTCCAAAGAGTGCTGAACAAAAACCGAATTAAACAATTGAGAAGGCAGCAAAAAAATATGAAGCATGTGATACATACAAGCATATTCATAAGTGCAGCTACTGCGGAAACAAAGCACACGGTGGAAAAAGTCAATGTCCTACTAAAGGAAGACAGTGTAAAAAGAAACCTGTGCATGCAGTGTGTCACATCTCAGATAAAGAGGAAATTAAAAATGTTTAAAATGTTCCCTTTTCTTTTTCATAACTTTTTTAACACACTACTTATCCGCTGCAAAGCGCAGGTATATATATATGTATATATATACCCCGATCTACATACTCTCAAATAGACAAACCACATGCCATGGCACAATGGTAGAGGCTTCGCCTCTAGTGCTGATGTCTGAGGTTTGATTCCTGAGAGGGGGTGCACTGAGTATGTACATGCACTTCCTGATTCATTTTACCCTCGCATCCCCTTGGTTTGAGACGTATGAAAAAATATACGGTTAACGCAGAAAGACAGACCACCAATTGAAGCTTTATGAATAATGGATACAAAGTGCGTTCCTAAGACTGATTGGAGGCAAATTTCATTTCAAAAGACTACCCGACGGAATCCTTGATAAAAGTGTGGTTTTGTGCAAACTGTCCAAATACGAACCTGATTGAAAGAAATTATAATCAAATCCTTGATGACAGCAACACTCATAACGGTCACAAAACTATTACATTCACAATCATGTTACGTTATTTTTAAAATGTTTCCTTTTCTTAGCACAAGCACAGCTGAGAAGCTTTGATGCATGTACTCCATAACGCGTAAATAAAAATAACGCATTTAATCACACTTTCAATTTCAAGCAAAGGGGAACTTTTGTCAGTGCATGATTTCCTGGTACATCGATGACACTGATGCACACATCAGAGCTACAAAAATGTTAGAGTTGGAATAAAGCGCGTTCCTACGACTGATCGGAGGATAATTTCATTTCAAAAGACCACCCGACGGAAGCCTTGATAAAAGCATGGTTTTGTGCACACTGAAAAGCAAGCAAAATTAGATGCATTACAGAAAGTGGACTTTGTGGCTCTTACTGGGGATCATTGGACTTCCGTGACCGTTACTAATTCTAATTACATCTAATTACAAAATGTTCAATGATCACACTGTTTTAGCCTAATGTACAAAATAATTTTGGCTAATGTTACTCAGAGTTTAAAGGTGAAGCTGGTCAAATTACTGCCCAATTTTAGCCAGGGATGATATTTTTGTTTCTGTTTTGAATTGAAATGCAGTTTAAAAGCATTTTTTTTTTTCAGAAATTAAAAGAGCTTGAGTTTACTATATTCATGTCCATGTCTATTATTTGATTCTATCGTCCACTAAAACCCTTTTAAATTAAAAAAAAAACACATTTGCTATTTGGGGCAAATTTTCATGTGTGATTACATACGATTAATCAAGATTAATTATTACACAGCCTCTAATTAATTAGATTAATTTTTTTAATCGAGTCCCACCCCTAATATATATATGTAGATATATATATATATATGTAGATTTGTATATATATATGTGTATATACAGTATATATGTAGATATGTATATATATGTGTGTGTGTGTATGTATGTGTATATATATGTATATGTATATGTATATATATGTATATGTGTGTATATATATATATATCTATACTAATAAAAGGCAAAGCCCTCACTCACTCACTCACTCACTCACTCACTCACTCACTCACTCACTCACTGACTCATCACTAATTCTCCAACTTCCCGTGTAGGTAGAAGGCTGAAATTTGGCAGGCTCATTCCTTACAGCTTACTTACAAAAGTTGGGCAGGTTTCATTTCGAAATTCTACGCCTAATGGTCATAACTGGAAGGTATTTTTCTCCATTAACTGTAATAGAGTTGAGCTGGAAAGACGTGGGGGGGCGGAGTTTCGTGTGACATCATCACGCCTCCCACGTAATCACGTGAACTGACTGTCAACGCAGTGCGTAGAAAACCAGGAAGACCTACAAAAAGCGCTTAAGAAAACATGCATTATATAATTGAGAAGGCAGCGAAACAATAAGAAGCGAGCAAGTGACATATACTACCATATTCATCAGTGCTGCTACCTCGGAAAGAAAGCAAGGTGTAAACCTAAACTTTAAATTAAGTTCATAGACAGGCTACGCTGGCGTTTCACATGCCCACAGGTAATGCGGGATACAAGTTTAATGAGAGGACGCAGGATATAAACGAGAGTTTTGATCACTTTGTAACTAAGTTAAAATTGTAGGTGAAGGGGTGTGCTTATGCAAATTCGGGAGACTGTGTTTGTGGGGATTGACAGTTAAGGCGGTGGGGAGTCACGCCATCATCTCCCTCCCATTCATCTTATTTCGCTCTGAGCTGAGCTCATGCTAACGCCGTCTTCAAGCAACTTCGTCAGACTGCCACCAAATACTCACAGAAAAATCCACAAGTTAATACACACGCTGTCTCTAGAGTTTCTACACACTGAATCCTCCAGGCACTACTTACAAAAGGTTACATTGACAATCGTGTTACGTTATTTTTAAAATCTTTCCTTTTCTTAGCACAAGCACAGCTGAGAAGCTTCGATGCATGTGCTCCATAACGCGTTAAAAAATAATGCATTTAATCACACTTTGCATTACAAGCAAAGGGGAGCTTTTGTCAATGCATGATTTCCTGGTACACCGATTACACTGATCAGCGCATCCCGATTCATTTTACCCTCGCACCACCTTAGTTTGAGAAGAAGTATGAAAAAATATGAGGTTAACACAGAAAAACATCACCAATTCAAGCTTTATGAATAATCGATTCGACATCAATAATTGTTTTGGTAAAGCCATCCTCCTTCTATTTTATAATTTTTCCGCCATTAGCCATAATTAAATGAACGGTAAATAAAGTAAGAGCAAAGCGAGGGTGACTTATTTAGGCAGGCATATATATGACAGCAACACTCATGACAATGTCAATCATGTTACGTTATTATTAAAATGTTTCCTTTTCTTTTTCATTACTTCTTTAACACACTACTTCTCCGCTCTGGTAGCGGGTATTTTGATATATAAATATATGAATGACCTCCAAAGAGCGCTGAGACTTTTGATATCATGAACGTGTCTGCAAAAACTGGGGTCTCCTGCCCAGCAAAAGTCGAGCAGCCAGCGCGTGCATAGCTGTGCCGCCTTTGAGACGCTGACTGCGCTTCTGCCTTAAGTCAAAGTGAGCACTTTTAATTTTTTTCATCCTCCCCCTGCGCTATAGCCCAGACAAGTGCAAACACGGGACCCCTTTTCTACACCACGGAAAAATAATATTAAGGCGATTCACACTTTCTTTTGCACGTATACGATTATGAGGTCATCACCTCGGATTATGAAGACACGCACACAGTGGAGGACTCACAGTGCAATCACAGCCGATTAATGGCGGGACGCCTCACCAGTCTACACAAGACCCACCGCGACTGTCCTCAAAAGGCGATCATAACGTCAGCGAACACATCTCTCTATACTATATAAAAGAAAAAGGCAACTTTCCTTTCTTTACACCTTTTTTCCTTTTATCCCAAACCAAAGCCTTTCTCTCTTAACACTGCAGAGGACACAAAACTAATTTTCTTTAAATGCCGGTAAGGCACATTACCAGAGGCACAAATTTGAACGTTCACATAGAAAATGTAATTGCAATGTACCTGTACTTCTTAAAACGTTAATGTTTTACTGTTTAATAACTTATAGACTATAATTTATTATTTTTCCCTTGCACTCAGTGACCAAACCTATACACACACATATAGACACATACAAACATACACACAAGTATATATATGTATATATATACACACACACACACACACACATACAGTACATACATACATACATACATACATACACACATATATATAATTTGTGTGTGTGTATGTATGTGTGTGTATATATGATGTAGATAGGTATGTATGTATGTATATATATATATATATATATATATATATATATATGTGTATATGTAGATATGTATATAGATATGTAGATATGAAGATATGTATGTGTATGTATGTATGTACTGCATGTATGTATGTATGTGTGTGTGTGTGTGTGTGTGTGTATGTGTGTGTGTGTGTGTGTGTGTATATATATGACAGCAGCAATCCAAGCTGTGAGAAAACAGTAAAAAGGAGGCGTGTCAGATGTCGTGGTACATTTTCTGATGCAGCTAGACGAAAATAACTTTGTGACGCTGCCACCAAATACACAAAACAATTACTTGACAATCATGTTACATTATTTTTAAAATGTTTCCTTTTCTTTTTCATAACTTCTTTAACACATGACATCGCTAAGCTGGTATTTTGCTATATATATATATATATATATATATATATATCACAGCGACACTCATAACAGTGACAAAACAATTACATTGACAATCATGTTACGTTATTTTCAAAATGTTATGTATTTATGACCTCTGGCCGAGGGTTCTAGGGGTCCCACCAGATCAACCCCAATATGCTCAAAGGGGACATCCTTAAGGGTAAAGGGATTAAAGGAGCATGGTCCCTTTTGCCACAATTGACATTAAGGGCAGGATGTGCAAAAGCGGCGGACCTCCTCATTAGTCCCAGGCCAAAAAAATTTGAGCTTGATCTGCTCTAAAGTTTCTTTGGGACCCAGATGGGCTCCCAGGAGAGGGGTATGAGCCAGTTCACAGACTTGTCACTGTTAAATCCGTGGAACTAACAGCAGTGACCTTATCTCAACCTCGTGTTCTGCCACCCGATACAAAATGCCATTCTTTAACACAAAGTGGGGACCTTGTGGCATGGGATTTACTGTGTGTTGGTCATCTATTAAGACCACTGCATTTTTTGCAAATTTAAGGGAGTCACCGTTTCACTGCTCCCTTTTAAATGAAGCCAGAGTCTGCCTAAATTGAAACTGCAGACACCTGAGAGGATCAGATCCGACCTCAAGAGGCATGGTTTCAACTTGAGCCAGCGCAGCGCTTGAAGATGACGTGTCACACTGCGACAGCTCAGCCGTTGCCACGTCACTGTCAGAGACTGAATTCTAACCCTCCTCCAGTTGTGAACACAGTGTGGAGGTAGCTGAGGAGGGAGGATCCTTGAAGACCGCCACCACCATTTTTTTAAAACTTCATTCTGGCAGATGTAGCAGGCAGGTTGAACATCCCCGTGAACGCAGGTTAGACGGGTTTTAATTTTAAGCCATTGTCGTGGCAACACTAGATGGCGAGCAACAATGGAAATGTTACTGCCAGAATCAAATAAGGAGGTAACCTTGTGACCATTTGTGAAAAAGGCCAGAAGGTTAGTAAAGCACACTGTCCCCTCCGCATCTCTCCACTGACCCCTGCGTCTCCTTGTGGAGTCTGTCGCTGTGCACCAGGTTTTTCCAGAGCTAGCTCCACAATGTGAAACTGGGACTTCGAGGCAGGGACACAAATTCGTCAGGGTCCACATGGGTTCCATTCCGGATCCCCCAAGCAGGTTTCTGCTCTCAGATTATCTATGATCCCAATTAAAGATACCATATTTTTGAACATTTTTCCCCAGGCTAGCTGGGCAATCTCCATAGGAGTGCATTTATGAGCAAGGCACAGGCTACCTGCTGTACTATGTCGGGCATTCCTTTGATTTGGCCTCAGCCAATTCCCGACTTTCAGTCCAATACATTTTTCGCCTGCCAGCCTGAGGCACTCCCACATTTATCAAAGGTTTTTACCTTTGTGGGACATGATTGAGCGACCCTCTTACTCAGGAGCCCACAACCAGTCCCCAGTTTTTTCTCTTCTGAACCTGGCTCTCTTCTGTAGGTCCCTTGTCCACTAGCCAAGGTTACCTTCACAGATTTCTGGGTCGGAACCCACTCCAGCTTCCTCCTATGCACACCGACCTGCCCTCGCTCAGCAACGTGGGAATGCTACTCTCCTACCTGACGCTCCTTGGTTTGGCAATTTCGAGGGTGTGTCAAGGTTTTTTTCTGGTATGGCTTCCGGTTCCATTAGGAGGCCATCATCCTACTGACTACGCCACTGTGAAATGAATAGCCTTGACACACGCAAAAAGGTTTGGGGCAGCCACCCATATATTGTCCATGGCTGCAAAAGGGTTTTGGTACAGCACTCATGTGCATTGTTTTGAGTTCTTCACTGAACTGACTGGTAGAGGAAAGATAGTGGCTTTATAAGACGAAAGGAGGAAGTGATGTCATCTGGCCGGAACCGGAAGTGGCTTCTCTCTGGGGGCCGGCACCGGAAGTGTCGTTGAATCAGGCAGATTTTCCCTGTAGAGATAACAGAGATAGGTTTAGTGCACCCCGCCACCCCCTGGCCTGGCGGGTAATTACCTCCACTTGGTCCACTCAGCTCACTCCTAGTCGTACGTGTGAGATGGATATATATATATATATATATATAGTTGTGGAAAGATCACCCCAGCTACAGAGATGTATACCCAAAATATCCAGAACACACACTATTTATTTTTCTTTTCTTCTACACACAGCACTGTTTATAAATCACCCCCAATTAGGTTCAGTCCCATCTTTCTTTCTTTCTTTCTTTCTTTCTTTCTTTCTTTCTTTCTTTCTTATTCTTCTTCCACCCTCACTCCTCCACACACAAGCTCTTTTCTCTTCCACCCAACTCCCCTTTTATAATGCCCCAGATGTGCTCCAGGTACTCCGTGACGATCTTCCAGCAGCACTTCCGAGTGAGCCAAAAGTGCTACAATCCAGGGCTCCATGGGCCCCAACAAGGTTATGATTTTAAGCTCTGATCTCATGGCCCTATGAAGACCAGGGCGGCTGCTCTCTCGTGGTCCAGCCATCCGCCACGTAGTATACATACTGCTCAAAATAAGTATTGAAAAAAAAATAACAATAAAAAAGACTAAGGAAACTGGTTACATACAGTAGATAAACAAGGTGTTGTGATTCTGACAGAAATATATTTTTGTTTTTTTGTATTACTTTTTTCTTGAGGGGCGGGGGGTTATCGTGGGCACTGTTAAATTACTGGGACCAGAGAATCAAATTTTGTTTCTCTTTATGGTTGTTGGAATTACAATAAAAGATTCTTGATCCTTGAAATTGTGTTTCAGGTTTATTTGACAATTTGGAGGGCTTGGGGCATCAGACAGTCTTCATTCATCCTTCTTTCCTTTGTATGGTTATTTTTTTAGTCACTAGTACATCACATAGTTACATTTTGTCATAGTTTTCTTTTACTGTGATGCCATTTTGTTTTATCATTTTATGGTCCCCTTGTCACAACATGATGCATGGTGTCTATGAATGGGTAGTCTCTATGAGGGTGCCTTAGATGACAGTCGTATGACTTCAATGGCACAAAGCTTCAAAAGCTGGCACTATAAGTTCATTGACACTTAAGATTGCTGTTAGTACTTTCCATTGCATTTGCCTCTTCTACAGATTTTCAGTATAAGAATTACATTGACATTTCTTGACTAAGAGATCTGCTTATTTTTTAGGTTATGATGTCTGGTTTTCATGTGGTTTTGACTTTTGCTACATTTAAGGTTTCAATCCAGGGCCTAATCCCTTTGTCTATGTGCAACCCAGATGATCTGGTAGCACTTCTGTTTGTCATTTATTTGTTTTCTTTGCCTTTTTCCTTCTGCAGAGAAGCACAAAGACAATATTAAACATGTAAGACTGAAAAGATAACTCTATAAGAAAGCTTAAAAAAATCCAAAAAAATATTGGAAAAATACCATACAGTACAGCAAGGGATAAAAAAAATTAAAAGAATTAAGGATAAACCAAAAAAATACTATCAAGGCCTAAACTAACAGCAAACAATTTTTCCAGTGCTACTTAGGAAAAAAACCTCACATATACAAAAATAACTCATTGAAAATAAGAAGTAAACAGTAAATGAACAGAATAAATATTTTGCCTAAATATCTGTAAAAAAGAAATAAACATAATACCCATTAAAGACAAGCTCTGAGTTTACAGATTTTAAAACAGAAGAATCATGTACAGTGAAGAATAATAAAACCCACAAATCTGATGGCATTTTACCAGTTAAACTAAAAGAAAACAAAAATGTTGTTTATTATTTTTAATTACAGAATAATCCAACAGTCATGTCAGATGGCAGAATTGCCTGACAACTGGAAAATTGCCAATGTCACTCCATCCCACTGGAATGGGTCATAGTAATTAAACACAAATACACCTTAAGTCTATATCATTCAAAATTATGGAAACCATAATTAAAAAATAAATTAGAAGAGTACCTTATGAAAATAGTATACTACATAATAGCTTCTGGAGTAGTAAATAAAAGCAAAACACGATGGACTGGTGCTCTGTCCAGGAATTCTTCCTGCCTTGTACTACTTGCTAGGATAAGTACTGTGACCCTGCTAAGGATAAAGCAGGTTTGGAAGATGGATGGATGGATGGATGACATAATTTACTTAGACTTTCAGGAAGCCTTTGATACAGTTCCCTACTGAAGATTAATTTTAAATCCAGAAGCTATTGCCATCAGAGATGGCTTAAGACTATGTGACATTGTGCGATTTTTACAGCAATTTTCAGCCGTAGCCTTCATTTACATAATCTTAGCAAATTGGAGGCAGCTGGCTGCACACTCCAATGAAGCCAGTTGTGTAATGTGACATGCCCCACGACTCACTCCAACTAGTCTGCAACTTGCTCCAATAGAATTAAAAATGTTTGTTCTGTATTTAGCTGTTAGGTCAAGTTCTGTGTGCTTGAGAGCTGACAACCAATGGATGCTCATTCTGAAGTACAATGCGTATAATACACCGGATAGAATGGTGTCCCATGCATCTGAACTTGATGTACCCATTAATCCTTTGTACAGTGATGGTACAGTGTGAGGTTGCATTTTATTGACTGTCATAAAAAGAGGTGAGCACAAATCCACTGGAAGGTCAACACTTAGTCTATAAGTGTGACATGGCCAACAATTTGCAGTCGTTTAAAGTGACATGACAGGCAACAAGATCAGCAACTGCTGTTGGCAGGTCTGACATACCTAATGACTAGATGGTGACAGCAACATTACAAATACTTGATTCCAAGTTGGTTAATCAACATGGAAGAAATAGACAAAATAAGAGAATAATCCTCCACATAGGGTCATCAGAGGGGTCCCTCAGACATTTTACCTTGGAATGTTATTTTTTCATAAAAGAGTGCTGTCTCTCTTTGAATCAGTTAAGTTATTGCCCCAGTGTTTTTGTGACAGTGAAGTCATAAACATTGAACCTTAATTGAGAACTTTCGTAGGGTTCTTTGTGACTTATTTGGGCTATTTTAGCATAGCAGCCACCACTCCTGTCCTAAACATCCTCCATGTCAACAATTTAGCCACAACTGTAATTCAGTGGAGCTCCAAAGACTTAGAAAAGGTTTTCCAAACCAATTCACATTGTCAACATTTTTTGTACAGGTTTTCAGAAACCTCTCTTAATCTTGGCATGATCAAGTCAAGTTGGGCAGCATGCACTGGTACAGTGCACTGCCGCACCCACTACACAACGAAACAACTTGGAATCCCAGTTTGCAACCCCCCAGGCAGACACACGGTCCAGTCCCACCCTCCGGAAATGACCCTCTGTCTGCTGCAGCCAGGTATTACGTGGGTGACCCCTTGGCCTGGTCCAGCCACTCGGGACCCCAACAATGAGGATCTTAGGCGCCAGATCACCCTCAGGGAAACGCGTCACATGGCCATAGCGCCGTAACTGATGATCCCTCACAATGCAGGTAATGTGCCTCATTTGGGACTCCATGAGCAACCGCTTATTCGACACAAAGTCAAACCAATGGTACCCAAGGATTTTCCGTAGAGTAACAGTACCCAAGGAGTCCAGGTCACTGGATAGCGTCCATGTCTCGCAAACATATAGCAAGGCAAAAAGCACCAGGACTCTAAAGACTTGAACCTTCGTCCTTTTGCATGCATATCGGGAGTGCCACACACTCCTTTCCCGCAACCTCATGACCCCCCTTGCTCTCCCAATCCGTCTACTGACTTCATAGGAAGAGTCACCTCTCAACAATGTCAACACTCTCTCCGCAAACAGACACACTGCTGATGGCTGTGTCCAAGAGGTCATTAAAGGCTTCGATCTTGGTTTTTATCCAGGACACTCGCAAGTCCAGACACTCAGAGTCCTCACTCAGTCTCTCGAGTGCCACAATCAGAGCCTTCATTGACTCCGCGAAGATCACAGCATCGTCAGCAAAGTCAAGATCCGTGAATCTTTCTTCACCAACAGATGTCCCACAGCTGCAGGACCCAACGACCTTGCCCAAAACCCAGTAAATACAAGCATTGAACAGAATAGGAGCAAGAACACACCCCGATGAACCCCAAATTGAAATGGGAAAAACACAGAGGTCCTGCCTCCACTCTGCACAGCACTCACAGTACCAGTGTACATGCCGGCCATGATATCCAGCAACTTCGAGGGGATCCCGTGAATCCTGTGGAAAATCCTGAGGAGAGTCGATGTGGCACGATATGCATGTGTATGTGGAAAAAAAAAGTCAATGGTTGCCAACTTTATATTTAACTAGCCTTCCCCTGCAGCTCTGCCCACATAGTAGTGAAACAGAACAAACTTTAAAAATCAATAAACAAACAGGTATCTCTAGCTGCAAACAGTGGCTGGCACATGAGTGAGAAGGACCCTGATGTCATGCTTCACCCTCCCCTTGGCCTGCCTCTGTCTCAGATTAGCACGAATCTATCACTCCTACAAGCAAATTATGATTCTTAGCGCAATGAGGGAAGTCACAAAATCTCCGAAATGTTCAAGCAAATTAAAGAAAAAAACCTATTTAAATCGTTAATTAGTTCTCTCATTTAAAAGCTAAGAGGAGGTAACTTATGCCCCGAGGCTGGTGCATGAGTGAGGAAGGCCCAGCCCCCCCTCCCCTCATTCCGTTGCATCTCTCTTGGATTCGCACAAATAAATCGGTACTGCAAGTGAACTATGATACATAGCATAATGAGAAAAGTTGCAAAATCAACCGGAATGTTCAAGCAAATTATAGAAAAAAACCGGTTCTAAATCTAAATCCGTTAAGTATTTCTCTTGTGAAAAGCGGACACACATACAGACAGACAGATTTTTTACATGTAGAGATTTACTCTTATCAAGCACAATTTGAGTAATGAGCCCAGTGTGCTTTATAATAGCTACATATAACTGAAAAAAGAAGAGTAATATAAATATAAAACATAATGTTGAAACATAAGTATCACGTAATATATAGAGTAATATAAATATAGAAACAGACATGCAGTATATACAGGATGTTTTTATTAAGTAGGACAAAGGAGTGCATCAGGCATGATGTTTAGGTACCCTACACACTGCCTTAGTTGTGTGTCCCTTCCATGTTGGCATTCTTGTATATGAGTGGTAGCTATAACTCGTTCATACCTGAATTATGTGTGTTTGAGCGCAACAGTGAAAGAAGTAAACAGAGAACTTGATTCTTTCCTTGGTCTCTCCCCTATTTCAGAGATTACCTCATGAAAGACTTAATCAAAATTAAATAAAAAAAGAAAAGAAATAATGTAGGAAATAGTTTTTCACATTAGTATTCCATCATGTCACTATTACTCTTGCAACAATAAAGCACAGATTTTCTTACTTAAACAATTGAAGATTGTACATCTGCTCTGGTGCAGGTTTTCTTGGCTCTTTCGCTTCCACAGCTGTGTCAATGGATGCTGCAATGGAATTTTACGCCAAAAGCACTTCTCCGGATGAGACGACACATGTTTGAATGATACGTAGCACCAGCCATCTGTTTATGCTGAATTGTTCAGAGCCTGATGTTATTAGAGATGCATGTGTAATTGTCATACATTTATTCACACTGCTCCCTGGGTCAACATTGCTAAAATATTATTTATTTATCTGACCTGGTCACACAATCTCTACTAGAAAACACCTATAAAATGTTTTCACCCTCTTGGAAGTTTTCACATTTATTTGCTATAAAACAATCAATCACAGACAATTGAATCTGGCTTTTTTACATTAATCAACTGAAATGATTGCTTAATGTGAAAGTGAAAACAGATCTCTGCAAAGTGGTCTGCATTAATTCCAAATAAAAAGCATAAAATAACTAATTGCATAAGTGTTTTAATATGACAGACCTAAATCATTACTAGTGCAGCTGTTTAGTTTTACAGGTTGCATAATTAGTTCAATGGACCTGTCAGTCATCAAGATGTTTCAATTGATTGCACTGTAATGCATCTGAATCTAAAGGGTCCCAGTTACGGTGAGTCCATATCATGGCTTAACCTTCACAACAACAACAAAAGAACACTCCAAGCAACTCTTTGAAATGGTAATGGAAAAGCATAAGTCAGGGGATGGAGATGAGAAAATATCCAGGTCATGGAATCATGAAGAAATTAAAGAGTATTGCATACTTGGAAAGAAGAACCCGAGAAGACTTTGGGCAGTCTTCTGGCCTTGGAACACCAAGAGGTTTATTTTCCCCAGCCTCCTCACCACGTGGAGTGTTTTGTTTTCCTCTCATCCCTGGTCATCAGATTGTAGCATTTGTGTATTAAGCTAGATGGTACATGTGGCAATGCTGACCTTATAAGCATTTGTTTTCTCACCTTTACCATCTTAAAGAACCTTTTCTCAAATAGTTGTTCCTCAGGTTTCACTTTTGTTTTGTAACTCATTATTTTAGCAATTGTTGTAAAGCATTTTGAGCTACTCTCATTCACAAAAATATTCTATATACATGCTTTCAGAAACTATTCAGACCCCTCACTTTTTTCATTTTATCTTGCGCACTTAAGCAAAAATCTTTTAGATGAATTATTTCCCTCATCAAACAACACACAATAACAAAGCAAAAACTGCTTTTTGCTCATTTTTGCACATTTATTTAAAAAAAAACAACAAACAAAAAACTAAAATATCAAATTGAAAAAAGTATTCAGAACCATTGCTATAACACTTCTAGCTTAGGTGTATCTCATTCTATTGATCACCATTGAGATGTTTGTATACCTTGTTTGGAGTCCATCTGTGGTCGACTTAACTGATGGCACATGATTAGGAAAGGCACACGCCTGTCTATAGACGGTTCCACAGTTGACACTGGAGTGCATCTCCTTCCTCGGCCACCCTCCAATGCCATTGCGACTTTCCACGGCTCCTTTCTTGTGACTCCAATGATCCTTTACCTGCTGTGCTCCTGCTTGCACATTCATGCTGCCAACTATATCTCACATTGCTTGTGGCCACAGGAAACACCAATCTCACTCAACTTCCACAACTTATGACTCAATCCAAAGACTCCCTAGCCACCATGTACCCAGGCTAATGGATTTATGCAGCAGGGCGGATCTCACAAAAAACGCTTTTTAAGATTGTGATCATCTCTTTCTCTCTCAAACACAGACACACACAGACATACACACACTTTTCCTCTGCACTGGCACCTTTTGTGGCCAGCTCCTCAGGATGGCTCCATCCCATCTGACAACATTTCTTTCTCTCCCATGTTCTAGTGGATCTACAAGAATTTCCGTGTGCCTCAGAAGTGACCGGGCCAGATTTTGGAACTAGATCTCTGCTACAACAATTAAATATGCCGTGCTGAAGAAAGTAAATACATGAAATAATGAGTACTGATATTATTTTATTGATGTTACATACTTCCTTGTATGAAAGTGCTTGTGGCATTCCTTGAAGAGCCCTTTCATCCTCCACCTTAAAGGTATGACAGTCTTTTGTTTGAAGTACTAGGTTTTACATTGTCGGAGTGAGCAACCAGTGTTGCTGATAGGGTTCTCAGCCAACAAGTTGTTGATTTTTTCTGCTGTACACAAAATTGGGTTCAGACTGGAATATATGTGGAATTAACTGGTAAGAATTACTTTTAAGAACATTTTTAGATCTAGGATCAAAGAACAAACATAACAACATATACAGCAATTGCTGCCAATAGTATGTTATATCAGAAACTGGTAGTCAGTGTGCTGCCACATGAGGGCTTAAGCCACACCTAGAAATGCCAAAGCCTCTTCATAGCCGCAAATTTCCAAAAAAAAAAAGAAAAAAAAAAAAGAAAGCGTTACACTCCTTGTCATATGTGTCCGCTCTTTTGGGCCACAGGAAATATCTCTTAAAATAACTAATATGTACTGAGAACATGGCATAGTTACTGTCAAGATGGCCAGTCATATAACATGGCCAGTGTCTCCAATTGTCTTCCCATTGTCTGTGATCCATCAATGACCAGGCTCATTGTTCTACATGGGGCTTTTATTTATTTTCTCCTGCTTTCTTGAAAGTTTCCGTGCATATAGAAAGTAGCACAAATCTTACTAAAACTTGTAGAATACAGCACTCCATGTCCCCATGTAAAGCATCAAAGTCAGTTAGGTAATGAGCCTGTCCATCTTCAGGACAGTAATGGACAGCTGCTACACTATTATTTGTCTACCACAGGCTCAATTAAACATTTAGTGCTTTTTCATATACTTTGTAGTAAAATTTGTTTTCTTTAGTTTAGAGATAAATTTGTTACTTCTAAATGAAAGTTTGCCTGGAGTTTGTCTTTTTTCTTTAGCCATTAGACAGTGCCACCTCTGTCAAAACATTCTGGCACCATCCACATTGGCAATGGCAGGCCATTTCATCAAACGGGGTTAGGATGTCAGTGAATGAAATATAATCATGAGCCAATTTACAGAAGACATATTTGAGATGATCTGAATGTACAGCTGAGGGCCTTACGAAAACAATAGCGTAATAATATTGTAGAAATTGCCACAACCAGCTGCAGTAAGAAATATTTTATTATTATTATTATATTATTTCACAGAGTCTGTATGTTGTGTGACTCTTGGAGGGCCATTTACAGTTTGTTTTGATCAGTGCTGCTTCACGTGGATAATTCTTATGTATTCCTCCGCACTGCCTTCTGTACACTGGTGTTTCTCAATATATAGTCTTGCACCCCCAGTTTTGCATTTTTAAATTCATTAAGAACCTATTAGAAGCAATTGTAAACCTTCCCCTTTGTGAAATGAGTGTAAAACGAGTGTGAAATCTCACTGTGTAAAGCAAACTCCCTTAGAAACTGAGAAATATATGACACCATGCTGCTAAATGCTTAAGTGTTCCACCACAGCTTTCCTGTGAACCAATGATGACAACCCGCAGCCTTTGGGCGGCACGATCCATTCTTTGAGAAATGCTGTCTTACTCAGACCCGATGTACAGCTGCTGAAATACAGTTACTCCATACTGGCAGTTGACGTATGTGTACTCCATACCCACCCAGCCCCAAATGAAATTACGTGTACTCTTTCTGATCAGCAAACACCCAAACTAACATATGGCCAAATGGCCATTCCCAGATAGAGCTGTAAATCGGTGTTATGACTGTATATTAAATCACACAACTCTATCTTTGCGAGAACACACAAAACTTTATATAACTGTGTCCAATGTTACATTATACTAAAGGATTTGGGAAGTTAAAGATTGGAGTGCTGACTGATGCAGTGGCCTTGGCTCATATATTGATTTTTAATACATGTGACCACATGATGGCACCAGAGAGCCCCAAACCACAGATCCAGCAATACACCACACGTAAATAGAATAACATAAATGATTTTTTATTCTTCTCTCAGGCACGTTCTCAGTCCTCTCCCAATCACAAGCCACAATAATACAATAAATTATGAAATAAAACAATTCTTCTTCCTTCTCCAACTTCTTTGTTTCACCCACTGCCTCCCTAATCTGTCTCCCCGAGCCATGGTAGTGGGCTCCCTTTAAAGTGAGCCCGGGAGTACTTCCGGTGACATGACGTGGCCTGTTGTAAGCACTTCCAGGTCCTCACCTAGCAGCTCCCTCTATCATCCTCCAGGGATCCCTACAGGGCTGCACTCCCAGACTCCAACTCCCATTCAACCCTGTGGGTGTCCATACTTGGACTCTATATGAGAAGCCCTGCCACCTAGAATGGTAGGGGATGAACTGCTCCTCTACTGGTTTCTGCAGTCTTTGGGCATCCCAATGAGGACAGAAATAATAAGGTGTCCTGGCCAGGTATTGCCCTCAGTTTCTTTATTCTTCCATTAGGGCATCCCCGGCTGGGTAAGAAATCCTCTTCTATCCTGGGCAGGATGCCCATCCATCCAATGTAATAACGTGTTAAAACTGCTTGTGCTAACTTTTTCTAAAGGTTGAAAACATTAAGAAGTAGATAAGATGTTAGACATTATATGACATTAATTAACCTGCCCAGTGATTTCTTAAGATTATTTTCCTTTCTGAGAAATGTCAAATGATAAGGGACATATGATGTATGTTTCAGCTTATAAAAAGAGACCTTCAAAAGCAACTATCACACAAGTGTCCAGCAGCTGCAGACCGATCAATGATTAAAGTGTCTTTGATTTATTTTTCAGACTCCCAATTAACCTGTGATGGGAAAAACAACATTTTCCATACCTGATTTGTTGAATTCAGAGATCTGGGAAACAGCCAGACAGGAAGCAGCCCTGGAAAAGGTGGCGGTTCACAGCTTGGTACACTAACACACAAACCCTCACTTACTCAGACTCACCAATTCATTTTTAATGTATATATGACTGAGATGTAGGAAGTAATCCAGGGAGCTATCCTCACAGACACAGAGGATAACAAATAAACTCCACAGTGCTGGTGACCAAGGTGTGATTTGAACCCATTTTCTTGAAGCACTTAGACAGCAATGCTTAACACATAGTCACATGTGAAAAAAGGAAGACATTCTAAAGAGTGGATGGATAGCTAAATAAAATTGTATGCCGCCAAACACTGCTACTGAGATAAAGGAAACTGCTTTTTGGTGGAGTATCAAATCCTGCTGACAAAGAATTTCGTTCTGTTCCCTAACGCTGAGTTAATTAATTCAGGCCAGACAACTGGGACTCTAATGACCCCTGGAGATGTTTTCTTTTGCCAAGAAAACTAATGACTGCACATTATGTGAACCTCAAGTATTGTGTAAACATTTAGACTTATGGTCTTTTGGACACTGAAAGAAAGAATAGACCAGAATAAAGAAAATATGTTTAATATGTACATAAGGCAAATGCAAACCACAAAGCTAGGGTAAAAGAGATGTGTCATTGAGAAATATGGGCAAAAACCAAAGTGATGTCTAACAGATATTCTGTGTTCTTCTTCTAATTGGTTAAACTTCTGGCCATGAGAATATACTCACATGGCATGGACTGTTGACTTTGGATGTACCTGGA
Organism: Polypterus senegalus; assembly: GCF_016835505.1. Taxonomy (NCBI): domain Eukaryota; kingdom Metazoa; phylum Chordata; class Cladistia; order Polypteriformes; family Polypteridae; genus Polypterus; species Polypterus senegalus. The sequence goes on along the minus strand of NC_053166.1, from coordinate 90,700,578 downwards.
GACTTGAATTTACAAGCCCTGCATTGTGCAGTAAGAAAACTAAAAAATATAATTCTAAGAAGTGAAATGTTAAAAACCAGAACTCAAGTCCAATCAACTTCATATTGCAGATACACTTCATTTTATACCCAATGCAGTCACAAACTGGTAGTCATATAGATGAGATGGGAGCAGGTGAGGTGTTTTCTGAGGTTTCTGTGGAACTTTGAATATGACAGCATTAAGTACTTTGAGACAACAGACAGCAAAGGTAATGTTCTTTATGCCAAAAAAAAATTAACAATGAGTGCTGCAACATATTTTGTTCTGATGTTATCTAAATTTTCCAAATAATTTGTGTTATAAAAGGTATGAGGCCCTATAGCATATACATCCCCTTTAAACACAGGTTAGAAATAAGTGACTAAATCAACTTAACAACTACTGTCAGAGAAATAAAAATGTAACACAACAGCTGTTCTTGAAAAAGATTAAGTCCACCATGTAATCATCTATTTTTTGTACCTTCATGTTCCATTATTAGATCATGAAAAGTACAAGCTTGTTATGAATTGTGAACTTTGGGAATTTTTTTCTCTTTTAAAATACTCCTTAGAACAACATATTAAGTGGAAATTTGGGCTGCTTTTTCCTCTAGCATCTTCTGTGTAGGTTCTTCACAGACAGCTGTTTCCTGAATGTAATGATTAATTATTCACGGTGCGACAAACTTATTTTGTTTTACACTTGTGCGCTACCAGGTTATTGTTCCATTACTGGCACAGAGCTGCATGTTGCCATGGAAGTTACATAGCATGACACCACATTGCATGCCATCAACGTGACCCTTTAAATCCAGGGCAAAAATTCACTCGGTATCCGTGATTAGGATAAAAACTACAGTATATCAAACGTATTGCATATTCTTTCTCTACTTTTGGATTCTACTGTTTCTCTCTCTGACTTTGATATTTTGGTTTATGGTTAGGCTTTGGTCTTTACAGTTTTGACTTGTTTCTGGTTTGGCAAACATTTCATCTCCTGGAGCCTCATGCATAACGCCGTGTGTAGAATTCGCACTATAACATGACATAAGCACTAAAGCCGAAATGTGCTTACACACAGAAAATTCCAAATGCAGGAATGTGTGCATACTCCAACGTCCGCATTTTTCTGCTCCATAAATCCCGATCAGCGTAAAAACTAACGCACGTGCATGCGCCTTCTGTCCGCCCTGTCAACTCCCAGAATAAAGGCCTCTTTGAATATGCAAATTAAAATAAATAGGCCTTAAGCTCAGCGTTCTGTGAAAAGGCAATGACAAAAGCAAGAGGGAAAATATAAGAATTTCAGCGAATACCAAGTGGAGGCAAAGAAAAACGTACTATTTGTTGGTTTATACAGTGGTATAATCAACAAAAGGAAGCTGATTGAGTGACATAGCGTGCTGAAGAAACAAGCTCAAGTTCACAAAGTCGCACAGTGCCCGACATAAAAAAGAAGTTGTCACACATCAAAGTCGCCGTGAAAAGCTGAGACGTAGCCCACCGTCTGAGTGTCATATGGAAGCTTTTTAGGGTTGTGGTAGATTGGGGGCGCTCTTGCTCCCTTGAACCCCTGTCCACGACTCCAGACACCAGGTAAAAGTCCAATTGTTGACTGTATTTTGTTGCCACAGTGTACAAAGCACACTCTCCACCACAATACTCATATAATAATAAATACTACAATAATAAACACAATAAACCAATCCTCCAGCTCCCACAGTCCTTTTATATTCCCTGACCCAGAAGTGTTCTCAATCCCCAGTCCATGTGATCCTCAATCACTTCCGGGTCAGGTAAAAGTTCTTTTCTTCACCTCGGAAGCCCATCGCTCTTCCTATGACGAACTTCTGGGTCATATGGCACAAATGAGTCCTCGGTCCTCCCTGCAGCACCCTCTTGAGGCCCCTGAGGTATCCAGCAGGGCTGAGGATAAAAACTACAGTGTCCATGATTCCCTGCTGGTCTTCGGGGCACCTCCATACTGCAGGAAGGGCTCCATCTGGCAGCCTGGGGATATTGGCCGGGATGACAAGCTGGCCACATCTCACAGGGTATAGTGAGAAAAAAAGTCACAGAGTAGGAAAAAAGCACGAAATGTTAACTTCAATCTCGAAATATCCACTTTAATCACATAGTTTATTTTGTCATTAAAGTAGAACATAAACTTCATCTTAAAATCGTTTAATATACTAGTTTCTCAAATCCGATCGTAACTAAAGTAGCCTGTTAAATGCTTTATTTTGTATTTGATCTTCTATGTGCTCTATTTGTGTGAATCCCTACGTGCTTCCGTGCTTTCTCTTTCTCCGACAGGACACAGAATCCATTACATTCATGATATTACAGCTCTCTGAATAATTAAAATACTGAGATGTATACGTGTTTCTGATGAGAGGTTTTAGCTTCTTGGAAATATGTTCTTTTATATTGCGGTGTTTTAAAGAACCTGTATTTAAATAATTATAAATAATAACGGCGATATCCCTCTCTTAAGTGATAGGCAGCGACAAACTCACAGAAATGAAAGGATACACTTAGCTTTGTTTAATATCGGCTTACGCTGCAGTACAGACGGGAAAAACAGGCAGATTTCAGTCCGAGGATTCTGGGGACCCGGCGTGTAGAAATTGCTTTTATCGTCACAGCATAGGAGGATTTTAGACCAATTCGTCTTCCGTCCACACTGTTTCTCAAAGTTGGCAATTCTTTTATACTGCTTTCTACACGTGCAGGCCCCCAGTACAATTCCAAACAAGGTCAAACAATGTTGTGCTGACATCAGACAGTAGGTTCAAATAACATTCAGTTTTCTCCAGTGCTGGCAACACAGACCTCCAACTGTCCCTGTCTGTCTTATGCTTTGCTTGGCCCAGCAATTCTGAATGCTGACACTCTATGCTAAATCAGGCTCAGCTCGGCATGTTACACAGAAAAATACATTTAAAAGGGCCCAACAGAGACAGTGACAGAAATCTTAATATTATAACAAACTTATTATAAGAATACGTGATATCTTTTTCATGATGATAGGAGTTAAAGTAAATCATTAAACAGGGGAACATGGTGCGTGATTGTGTGTGACCTTCGATGAAATTATTGTAGCAGTGCAATCCTCCAATTCCTGTCCTTACCTTTCTTTCTCCAAATACCCAATCGCCACACAAGCAGCTCTGTAATAGACGTTAAGCCATCTGTAAGCTTACAATGACGATTCTTCAAAACTTTTAAGGAACATTGAAATATCTTCATAGTACATGTTTAATTATTCTACCCGTCTATCCTTCCAGTGTCACCCCAGTCTCAGCAAATATACAGCATGAGACAGGAACAATACGTGAACATGCAAGCACTGCGGCACCGTGTCCTCACATGTTTAATTATTAACAATACAGATTATTTAAATTAAATTAAAGTTTTATCTGTATAATATAATCAACATATTTTGCTGCATTTCATCTGACAAATAATACTGTCATCATATATGCTCTTTATAAAGTGACGCAGGTTGTGTAATATTTTAACTGTAGTGCAAGTTTACAGTGGGGTAATTGTACTTATAAGTACAAACAGTTCTACAAGGAGCAATTGATTGAGTTCGTTTATAGTTCTTGGGATGAAACTGTTTCTGAACCTCAAGTTCCGTACAGGAAAGGCTTTGAAATGTTTTGCCGTGGCTGAGGCAGCGTGGGCTTGATGCTGTATACCAATAATTCTCTTTCCGATCAGCTGCTATGATTCCCCACTCAGATACAGTGATATAAATACTCCGAGTGGTGCAGTGAGAGTAATATGGAAAAAGATGATCCGTTGTGGCAACCCTTAACGGGAGCAGCTGAAAGAAGAAAAAAAAAGGTGCAGTGAGAGTTACAACGCTAAAGCAGTTATGGTATTTGGAATACTATGGCTATTCCCTGGACCATTATATTGTTACAGGTTAATTACAATCAGATGCATTACACTAATAAACAATATGCCGTTAGTTTCAGTGTATTTATAAAGCCGCGTCAGGAATGTGGTTCTAACAAATAAAGAGTAACAACACAGGAACAGTAGCACAGCTTTGACGCTATGTGCCACCAGTCTGCAAAACCAAGCGGAAAACTTGCGTACGACAAAGGTATGAGGTACAGTGGAAAAGTGCGTGGCTTTACGCCAAGTTTAGGTTTTATAAATCGCGATTTGAACATGGAAACGTTCTTATGCAACATTTCTGTGCATACGCACCGTTTATACATGAGGCCCCAGGTCTTCATCTCACCTTCAGGCAGAATAAAACCTTATACTTCAGTACTAGATACAACGTAGAGATTAACCCTGAATGGGGTGCCAGCCTACTGCAGAAAAACACATGCATACTGCACATTCACTTCTACCCATATAAGGCCAATTAAAATTTGCTTGAACATTGTTATCGAGGTTAATATTTAATATTTTGATAAATGCAAGTGTGGTAGTCAAAGGGAATAACAGGCTTGCAAAATTATAACTTTTGGGGTGCCAACCTGGCTGTCAACACAAAACAAACAAACGGAGTAAAAATGAAATGGAAAATAGTCGCCACACAAAGTAACTGACTGCCATTAATGAATCGTACGAAGGAGGGTCTGGCTGCAGATCTTTAGTGCCAGGCCCCTCTCTGGCTCCCTTAGCCACAGGACCCTATGACATCAATCAAGGGCCTGTGGCTAAAGGCAGAAGTGATGTAGGTTTGCAAGATATACCTTCTATAAGAGATAGAAATGACATTGATGTTCAATGCTCTTAAATGCCATTTAATTTTTTATTAAGATTCTTTTGCCTGATCTTTTGTAAAACATGTCTATGCCATTATTTTTTATTTACAAATTTTGTTGCAGCATTTGCCAATCTTTTGTCACAAGCATTTAAAGTCACCAAACTGCAGCCAGATCCTTTGGCTGTATGTGGCATGTATCCATTGCATACACACACACACACACACACACACACACACACACAAACTGAAATTCATTTAACCTAAGGAGAAGGAGACCGACAGATGTGATGTGTTTTTACACCCAATTAGTATAGTTTTTGCTGTTTTTCATACACTATACATTTTATTAAGTTTTTGATTAGCCCAAACCGTTGTTGCAAATAGTGAAATAAAGTGAAAATGTGCCAAGGCTGGGAGTACTTGAAGGACTGTGATGTGTGTCAGTTTATCAGAAAAAATATATACATCTCATTGTAGCACAGTGTCTAATCTCTATTTTGAAAGGACATGGCTTCACAATGGGTTAAGAGTAAACATCACGCAATTCTTCCATGAATGTTTTCTAGAGGCGTAAAGTCTATCTTCTAGTGATGTCCTTGAAAAACAGACCTCTAAACCTTTCAAAGATAAGCTCAAAGTGATTTAATTGTATGCTTGATAAAAAGCAAATACCATGCTCTGTTGTGTTCAATGACCTTTTGCTCATTAGAAGGTTCTTTATTTGTTCTCCGACTAGCTAGTTGTGTGTTTGACATCTGTCACTGAGGGCATCTTCTTTTGTAAGGAGGGTTTGACAAATGAATTCCTTTCTGTCAAGTTGTTCACTCATTTCCACTAAACTGAATCAACGTTTCATAGTGCACTCATTCAGTGTCCCATCTGGAACTGAGCTGAGAAATGTCATGGTCAGCACCAGTATTCACTCTCAAAACTCGCAAATACCTTTCTCTCAGCACAGAGTAGTCCACTGAATATTGTTGAAATTTACACTTGTTTTTCTTTTTCACTGTCTCTTCACTTTTTATTCTGAGGTGATGTACGGGTCAGGCTTTTGAAAGAAAACAGGAGACAGACTGACATCCCAGCTTTGGTTTCTGTCTTGCACTTGCCTCCTCTGAGCAGCTCTGACCAGAAAAAAGAAGGTACAAAGAATACAAATTCTGTGAAGGATATTTTAAAAAACAGAGAGCCTTCTCAGATGTTAAAGCTTGCAAATAAATGACTGACATGGTACCATTAGTAACCTGCATTTTCACAGTTCAGAAAATAAAACTGGAAGTTAAATTTTTGTTCAAACAGTAGTAAGCAGTTTACACGAAGATGTTAATGTGGCCCTAAAAACACGCAAACAGGAAGCCATTAAAAGAAGAGGACTGAGTTGAACTAAAACCAGTTTATTTGTTTTTCATCTCAACAGAAGACAAGAGAAGCACAGCAGATGCTCACATTTTTATTTGTTCAGTTTGACCTTGTTGCCTGCAGGTAAAAACTTTGCTGTCTTTCAAAAAGGTAATGTTACAAACTTTAAAAACATTGAGTAAAAAAATTACGTATAGCAGGGAAGATGTTTATTAGGACGACAGAAAGCCACACCTGCAAATAATTAAAAAAAAAAAAGTTGAAAAAATGGAATTTGACAAGTGTTTGGCTGTCAGCCTGTAAAAGAACTATGATCTGATATTGGATGTCTTGTTTTTGTAGGTCAATATGTGGTTTTCAGTTCCGTCTGCGGGGAGATCATGTTTCATGTGGTATACTTTGATGCTGCCTACTTTGGACCCTCTTGTTGGGTATTTTCTGTTCCACTTGGGGATTCCTGAGAACACAACTGAGTGAGGTCAGTATCATCTTATTAAAAAAAACACTCATGGGATTCTAGCATCCTTCTTCATTATAAATAATTGAACACAATGTCATATAATTAAAAGCATCACTGTTATGCTATTTTCACATGTATGATTTTCCCAAAGAAGACTCGTAATAAAATACGCACAACAGCCACACACAGAACATCAGAAGTAGAAATCACTGGGCAGAATATCCTGAAGGAAGGACAGGCTACACTTTATGCCTGCACAACAATCTGTTATGCTCTTTTTCAAATATTGTGTGTGGCTTATACTGTAATCTTTCCTTCTGTGTAAATGTTATTTGGCTTGCATTGAAAGGATCTGTAGAAAATAAAAATGTAACTTATTGAATATGAACTGTTTGAAGGCCATTTATGGATGACTGACATTTTCAATTCAAATCCAAGCAAGAAATGCATACATAAATATATTCATTTTCAAAGTCTCAGGACAGCACAACAATGAATGAAGTCATAAAATGTATTGTATTAAATTATTGTGCCCTCCTCTTACTGCAAGGATGTTCATTAAATCATTATAAAGAAACAATAAGACTAGCTTGAGAACCATTATCACACAAACATGTTTATATCCTTCAGTGGTGGCTGTAGTGTAGACATTCATTGTTTGGATAATAAAGGAAGCTTTATTATTACATTTTGTTGAATACAAAAACTTAACCAAATTTTTGATAATATTTAGTTAGCCATTATTCTGTTATCTTTGATGCTGCGTCCCCACCTATTATAAAGCTTTCTCCACTTCTCTCTATCGTGTGTCACTTCCCCCACGTTTCTTCCTCTTGCTTCCTTTAGCACCATATCTTTACACCTCTTTCTTGGCCTTCCTGCTTTTCTCCTTCCTACTGGAATCCATTGTCTCACTCTTCTTGTTGTCCTTGAGTCATCCATGCACCATACACACCCTGCTCATCTTATCATTTGTGATACGTCTATTTCATTCAGCTCCTTTTCACGGAAATCCTTGTTACTAATCATTCTTGGCCATTTTCTCATAAGCTGTCTCAAGCATCTTTGGTCAAACACATACAGTTTTCTCTTAATTGCTTGGCCCAATGTCCACTTTTCAGCTTCATACATGGCTACCAGCAAAACAAGTACATTATAGACACTAAATATTTCCATGGTTTGATGTTTCTGTGCCTCCAAAGTCTCTTTCTAACTTACCAAATACTGTTCCAGCCCTACCTGGCACACTTAGCAGACTTACACCTCTTATGTTATTACAGTCTTCATTACTTCCATTCTTATGGAATGGTACAACTATCCCTTTTCTCCAATCTTCTGGTATCTCTTCATCCCTCCACTACGACCTCACCACTTTGTGCAGCCATTCAGCTACCTTCTTCCCCCCATACTTAAGATATTCTATCTATATATTGTCTATACCACATTTTATTAATAGGTTTACTTGAAACCACAACAAAAGACACCACTGAAAACTTAGACTTGCATTTAAAGCTTAAATAGAACTTGAAAATCATCATGTTGAACATACACTAAGCAAATTTTACAAGCCCTTACTTTTCGCAGCGAACTGAACATGTTTCATGCCTTTGTGTTGTGTTATTTATTTCTCATTTTTTATTAGCTGCCACAGGTAGTGGCATGCTTCATTGATGATGGGACTGCTGACGCCAGTGGTATAATAAATTCTGAGGTGTACAGAAACATCTTATCTACTAAAATTGAAGTAAATGCCTTCAAACTCATTGGATTCATCCTCCATCAAGATAATGAACCCAAACATACTGCTAAGACAACACAGCCGTTTTTCAAAGTAAAAAAATTGAAAATTCTTGAATGACCAAGCCAGTCACCTGATTTAAATCCAAGTGAGCATGCCTTCCATGTGCTGAAGAGTAAACTTAAGGGGAAAAGCCTCCGAAACAAGCAGGAGATGAAGATGGCTGCATTAGAGGTTTGGCAGAGCACCAGAGCAGATACTCAGCACCTGGTGGGGTCTATGAATTCCAGACTTCAAGCATTCATTGCATGCAAGGGATACTCAACAAACTTAATATGACTGCTTTAATATACCTGCCATTACTATGTCCCATACATTAATGTACCCTCAAAAGGGGGGACCATGTAGAAAAAATGTAGTGTGACTGAAATGTATACAAATACAGTGATCCCTCGCTATATCACGCTTCGACTTTCGTGGCTTCACTCTATCGCGATTTTTTTCTCATACATGCTTACGTCACTACGCATGCGCTTTCTGAGAACTTTTATCTAAGCCCCACAATGGCTCCTAAACGTGCTGCTTTTTCTAAGCCTTCTGACAATAAAACTAAGCGCCAGAGGAAGATGCTTACTATGCAGGAGAAGGTGAAACTCTTGGATATGATCAAAGATGGCAATACCCTATAAAAGCCTCCTCACGCATATGAAAAGACAGCATCAGCAACTGCCTATCAAGATGTTCTTCAGCTGCGCACCCAGACACCCACTGCCTACTCCTAGTACTCCTTCAGCGAAAGAAGACAACGACGCACCTGCTGAAGATACTGCACCACCTGAAGACTCTCCTACTGAGGTCGTGCCTTCATAGGTTAGTGGTTGTGTGTAAGAACTGTGTGTGTGTGTGTAATTAAATGTACAGTACAATAATCCTTCTATATAAAAGCGGTCGGTGTCCTTCTGTCCCGTGAGTGCTACACAGGCGCGGAGTTTTACACACGCCCCGTCCATTTTGCAATGCACGATGGGATTTGTAGTTTCGTTTTCCAGGTAAAGATGATTTTCTACTCCAGACTGTGCGATATCTTCTTCTTCTTTCTTACTGTATAAAAGTGGTCGGGATTGTCCTTCCGTCCCGTGAGTGGAAAGCGTAGCGGTATTCTGCTTATCACAGACTTACTGCTTGCAGCTTGCGGTACCAAGCGACATGATGTGAGCAGAGTTCTGGTGCTCCCATCGTTCCTTTGCTTTTGTGCGTGATGCGCTGGAAAAATAGACAAAATTATGTCTCTGGAAATAATTAATGTTGATGGAGTACAAATGCCTCACCGCGTAGTAAATATCAGGGGGGTTCAAAAGGGTGACCTCAATATAGAAAAAAAGTTAAAATTTCATCACAAAAATAACAGAAACTACGAGTATTAAAGTAATACCGCTCAAATGCAATATAACCAAATTAATGAGTTTGTATAAAATATCAAATTGATCTACATATTGAATTGCCTTAAGAAGTGGTTAACTTAAAAGTCGGTCGCCTTAAAAGGCAGGTCAGCCTAGTCTACTATATAAAAGCGGTCAGGATTGTCCTTCCGTCCCGTGAGTGCAAAGTGTAGCGGTATTCCGCTTATCACAGACTTACTACTTGCGGCTTGCGGTATGAAGCGACGCAATGTGAGAAGAGTTCTGGTGCTCCCATAATTCCCTTGCTTTTGTGCACGATGCGCTGGAAAAATAGACAAAATTATGTCTCTGGAAATAATTAATGTTGATGGAGTACAAATGCCTTACCGCGTAGTAAATATTAGGGGAGAGGGTGCTTGCTTATTCTCATCTATAGCTTATTTAGTGCATGACACTCCGTCTTTAGCGTTACAGATTCGGGCTGACATTGTACAACTTTGGACAGGCACTCGAGGGGATAAAAAAAACTTAGGTTTTCGGGAGATGTTATGAATGGGCACTTTGATGTTCTCATTCCCTACACTTACATGCCTGATGTACACATGGAGCGCACACAAATTGAGGATAAAAGTCGGTCGGGTGAGCCTAGTAATAATATGATATTTGTAATGTCTAATATGTCTTATTTTCCCTTATTTTGTCAAATATATTGGGTAATATGAGTGTAATGGTGACTAAAGGGTGTTATTTCATGTCTAGAGGGCTCTAATAACGTTAATAAACGTATTTAGAAGGTCGTAAACAGGTTTTCTATACTCTAACTGTGAAAATATTCGATTTCTAAATAAAGAATCCTACTTTGCGAAAATTCATTTTTCACGGTAGAGTCTGGAACGGATTAACCGCGATAAACGAGGGTTCACTGTACCTTTAAATTTAAGCCAGCAATGCACACTTTAATCATGTTTGAATTGTTTGATTTGTAATTTTAAACTGTAAAACAGAGGGGCAAATCAAGAGAAAAATATGTCTCTTTCACAAACATGGAGGACACTGCTAAGTCCTCCTCTTCAGTTTTTGAACATTAGAGTATTTCTTGGTAATTTTCACAACATTCTAAGTGAGAAAACTTGTCACATTTAAGTGTGGCCACACTGTATATCATGTCAGGCACAGTGCCATTTTTATGATACTTAGAGATCTCTGTACATACCACCGTGGGGTTTTCTTCATCCAATGACCTGTTTAGATGAATTTCATATCGATCCAAAGGGTTAGTGATTCTGTATCGGCTGAAGTTGAAGTATTTTAGGTTTTCTATGGAACCAAGAAAAACATAGGAAGCACTTCAGGAAATGCAGTGATAGAATATTGTTTTATCTGGGGAAAATTGAACAAACTGATGATAAATATATTCACTTTTAGGAAGAGCATCTAACACCAAAGGAATAAGTCCAAAATGTAATTTTTTAATATTGCAAAAAAAACTTTACTAAATATAATCTCAAATTCAATCCAGATAGCCTTTTCTCACATATGTAGATTTAAATGCAACAGAGCACAGCAGAAAAGCTTTGCCACTTCATAAATCACAGAATAGATTCTAAGGCAGCAATAAAGAAAAGGGTATTATCCCTAACATATACTGCATTTAGAGCATATCATCCTTTGAGGTAGATCTATGAATGCTTTTGTTACCATTCTTGCTAGAAAATTGTTGTTCTGATTGAGGATCTTGAGTCCTCAAAATTGAAAGAGTAAATAAAGCTTTGGAATTTCCTATATTTCAGGCAGTAAAATAACAAGTCTATGTCTGTGACTGAAACATGTCAAGCTGAGAAAATGAAAAAATGATGGCACAGTGACAAGTTTATGATTATTTTTGTAACATCAGAACTTTTACAAGTGTGAAAATATGTTAAATCTATGATTGCAAAAAAAAAACAGGCGGACTTAAGCTGAACTCCTACCTAAGTTACTTTACTGCTGGGGGAGTCATACATCCTAAAACAAAGCTTTAAGATAAATGTATTTGAACACTAGATTTCTCCACAGTTATAAACATATTATTTTACTTTATCTAATAATGTTAATTTGTCAAGAGTGTATTGCTGCCACTGTGTTGATGGAAGTGTTTCTCGATATTACAAGTTAGAAGTAGACACAATTTACCGATTACAGTGTATATAGAATGAAGAAGTGGATGTACTGTAGTATGGTAGTTTGCTCCAAGATTTGATTCATGGACCAGTCATTTTCTGTGTGGAATGTACACATTCTCCTGAATTTGAGTACATTTCTTCCATTGCCTCTTCTTTCACCCTATATCACCACTAATGCTCTGTTGGTTACATGGTCTGACGAGTGTTAGTGCGAATGTCCACTGATGGGCTGATGTCCATTCTAGGTTTGCTTCTGTGTTGAGAGGGTCCATCTTCCTGTTACCATACACTAGAAAAATAGCCTCAGAAACTGAATATAAGAATGGCTGATGGTTATTTTACTTTAACAGGGAAGATAAGCAGACAATCTATGCTGCTGTACTTAAAATCCTAAATTTAAAAATGTATGTTGCATTCAGACCCTTTAAGGAATACTGCACCCACCCAAAAATATTTTTTAATATATTACTTACCCCAAGTAGTTTTTAATGATGGCAGAGAAAAAATGTTAACGTCACATTTTCATGCAGAATGAGAGAAAAAAGTGAGACATAATCGAGACTAATGGCGACCCATGCTGCTCAATGGCAAACAATATGAAAAACATCCATGGAAAAGAGAGAATAATTCTCATGTTGTGTTGCATAATCCACATACCTGTTATCTAGTTACAAGCTCAAAATGCATGAATTTTTTTGTTAAAATATTATTAACAGTTAGAACATTAGAACAATCGAGAAAAGAACAGGCCATTCAGCCCAACCAAGTTTGCTAGTTTCATCCATGCAATTCTTCTACAAAAACATTGTTTAGTTTTGAAAGTCCCTAAAGTCTTCCAGTTACATCTGGAAAAAGTAGTGTACATAGTAAACAGGAAAATGCTACAGGAAAATGAGTGATTTTAACTTGCCCACCCCCAGGGATGGGAAAAAGAATTGATCTTAAATTAGTGAATTAGTGATCAGTTTTTTCTTTGGCAATGCCAGTAATCCACCTTAATAAAAGGGTAAGTGTCCGTGGGTCTGTCCATCCGGTTGCTATCTCAGTCATTCCAAACAATGGCACACCACATATATTTTAAGTAATAGTTGTATAATACATTGCATTTGTCATTCCATTGCATCACAAACTTTACCAAAGTAAATTTAACAAATTTCATACCAAATGGCATGTAACAGAGACATCTGCATTGCATGGTGCACTGCAAACCTTGATACTGAGGTCTACATTGATTACTTAGATTTGAACCTATCTTAGATGGGTAACACAGCTAGTTAATTAAATAATTTGCAAAGGTCTTTCCTTACCTTACCTTTCCTATCTGTAGGAGGCGGTCTCCAGCTGTTAAGACTTGCAGTATATCAAGGTAATTGAAGCACACTTGTTTTAAGAAACAGAATAATGCAATTTATTGATAATCAAAAGGATTATAAAAATAAAATAACTGAATATCAACATAGAAAACAGGATGCAAGACAGACAGCACAGAAAATATATATAACACAGAAGAGACTGGCTGTTTCATTGATATTTAATTTTCTAGTTTGGAACAGATAACATTTTATGATACCAAGTCTTTAAAAGTGATGTATAATGTTGTGTGAAGTTTTTGCTCTGGACTTAAGTGGAAAATTCTTCTTGGGTTGTAGTGCACTTTTTCTTTTTGGGACATAGTTCTTTGTGGTGTGCTGTGCTCTTTTTGCTCTGTTTGTTTGACTCCTTAATTGAGTGTGTCCTGGGACTATGTTTACTTGGATTTTCTTATTATTTTAGGCAAGTCCTTTTTACCTTTTGTGCTCTTTGGATCTTCTTGCTGTTGCAGAGCATTCTTTAAAGACTAAATGTTTTATTTTATAAAGATGGTATTTACCTTTTTTATTAGGGGTAAATCCTCCCCAAAACCAGGTATTTCTGGAAGTGCTTTTAGAGCTGTTTGAAACTTTAGTGCTTGATCTTCAAGTTCATGACAGACTGCATGAATATAATTCAAACAGTGGCCACAGAAAGTGATGATGTCGAAAGGCAAGTTTTAGAAATTGGAACATATGAAATTCCACAAAAATGAACATCATATAGTCATAAAAAAATGGAACACAGAACAGTATCGTGATTAATTAACTGCTCACTTGAGCTGAAATTTGCATTTTATTTTCAAGCTGAGTGTTTCATGAATGCTTATAGAATGTCCCACTAAACACTTCGTCTCATTCTGTCACCTGCTTCTGTTTACTTTTGAGCCTGAGGTGCCTGACTTGTGACTATTATGTACTAGACGTTTTAATGGCAGCTGACCACCTTTGTCATCCAAAACAGTGAAAAATACCTGCTACTTGTATTATTTTACGCTGTCCTTTTTCAGCATTTAACAAAAATGTAAAGATTTTTTTCAGTGCCATTTTACTTGCTTCATGTGAAGCTCAGTTTCATTCTAATCCCGGTGTAGTTTCTCACTGGATGGAAGTGTTTCCTGATGTCAGTTTCCTAAATAGCTACTGTGGTAGGACACATTACCATAAACAATAAGGTGTAATTTAAAAATAGTGATTCTACTCACCTCGGCTAAATTAATAGAACAACTGAAAAAATGACATATTTAAAGACTCAAAATTACTTTATTGTGTCTTATTGCTTAACTGTTTACTCACACAATTATGGGTTTAAAGCATTAGGTCATTTTTTGCAGCTCCAGGGACTTCCACAGAAATACAGGCTTCTATCCGCAAGAGAGGTTTTTTCAGGTAAAACAACCTAGAAGGCCAGACGTTCAGTTGCATTTTAACCACAATTAATGCACAAGTCCCATTCAAAGGTAACTACCAGAAACAATACACCTATTAGAGAGATGACCAACATTGACCTGGAACATAAGATGTCTACGTGGCCATACTTCCACTCATTTGCACATATACTGCCAAGCCAAAGAAAGAATCTTTACACAGGTCTAGTGGAACGTCTTAGGTTTCTAGAAATGTCGAGCATTATCATGAGGAATGTAATTTGCTCATTAGGATAGGTTCCATCTTAGCCCCTGGGCCAGATTACAAGGGGTTAGAAAATCACATGACATGATGTAGATAATAAAGACAGCTTCATTGTGTCTCAATCCAGATGCTGAAGAAGAAATTACTTTTTTGAAAATTTGTTTTGCAAAAAGCAGAGTAACAAGAAGTGGAATTGTGTACATTTTGGCAGTAATAGGCATACAACATGGCCGTCCACCATGGACCACACAGAGTCAAAAATACAAGGGATAGTTCAGAGTAAGAAATCAATTTAATGCCATGATACTGGACTGCAGTAAGAAACCCAATTAAAAAAGATGGTGGCATTTGAACTCCACAGTGCAAACCTTAATTAAACATGAAGCCCAAACAATACTGTGTGTCATCTTCTTCATAAGTTGTTTAATTCAGTAAAGTTATATGTAACTTCAGCATTGAACTAAAACATTAACAATATTCTTTAGCATAACCACAGAAGAGTCACAGTTGTTATATTTGCTCACTCTATGTTGAGACAAACTGGAGTGACACACTTACAGTTTGCTGGTAAAGGTTTACACAAGAACTACATTTTTATTATAAATTTTATATACTTCTAACATATTTCAAAATATAAAAGGTAGGATAAGTGCTATTGCTAGCAGGTAGCAATCGCTTAAAGAGAAGCATATATTGATAGCAGGTGTTGCAAGCTCACTCTTCAAACTTTTGGGGTCGCAGTACAACACTGTGGTATGTCTTGATGCAAGAAAAGGCAGTAGGAGGAATCTGACGGCGGTCAATTAGATTGTTCTCAAGATGCAGCGAGATCAGTGAGGAATCTTCTGTCACTCTGGTATCACAGACCGAGTTGAGTGGAACATACCTAGAGGAGAAAACACTTCAACGTGAAAATCTGGGAAGGTATGTGTTATAAGAAGACGTCTGTTTAAATGAAGTGTCAGCAGGATGAACTGTGTTTTTACATTTGTTTGATACAAAAACTTTCTCAATGGAGCTTGAAAAAAGTAGACAATTCTACAAATATCAAGTATGCATGGCAAACAAATAAATGAAAAAATAAAGTCAGGTGTGACCAGTACTTTTGTTTGAATCTGATGACTTTCATTAAGGAACAATTGGCAATTCTGGGTTTTCTGTAGAAAAGTAACAGAAAATAGTGAAAGGACATATTGCATATTTTCCTTATACTACAAAATTTAGCTGTGTCAGTCATTTTCTAACCTGCTTAGTCCTGAACAGGGTCAGGGGGGTACTGGAGCCTATCCCAGCTAACATAGGGCACAAGGCAGGAACAAAACCTTGACAGGATGCCAGTCTATCGCAGGCTGAACACACATTAGGGCCAATATAGTACCACCTATTCACCTAACCTTGCATGTCTTTGGACTGTGAGAGAAAACCGGAGCACTCGTAGGAAACCCAAGCAGACTTCATTCAGGGAAGACTCGGGAAATTAAATCTAGTCTTCTTACTATGAGGAAGCAGTGCCAGCCCTCAGATGTGCCAACATCCCTAAAGTGTTTTTTAATCTGTAGCAAAAATTTAAAGCAATCTGCAGTTTTCTTCCAAAAAGCATAAAAAATATTGTTCCTTTGCTATGCAATTAGTAATGCATTTATGTTAAAATTATAAATAAAATAAACATTTTATTAATGAAAACCGAAGCACCATTTTCATAATCATTGTTTCCATAAAACACATTCATATTGTGTTAAGTTCTAATATACAATTATGTTCTGTATCTGTAAATGTTAACAGCAAAAAATATGACTATGTTTTATGGTAAATAACCAGTGGCATTTTTTTTATTTGTAAGGAAAGTACATTAGGCACATAAGACTAGCTTTGATGCTGAATGGATTTCTCTGGAGGGGAGGAGTGCTATTAGCAT
Source organism: Polypterus senegalus (assembly GCF_016835505.1). Taxonomy (NCBI): domain Eukaryota; kingdom Metazoa; phylum Chordata; class Cladistia; order Polypteriformes; family Polypteridae; genus Polypterus; species Polypterus senegalus. The sequence goes on along the minus strand of NC_053166.1, from coordinate 90,683,802 downwards.
GTCTGTGAAAGGCATTCAAGTTGGAATTTCATTGTGCTCTGAACACATGACCTTTCAAGCCTTTGAAAAAGTAAGGTTATTTCTAATTACTAAGACAAAAAATGGAATTCAAAGCTATTTTCCACACTTTACTACTTGAGAAACTTACCTGATGTGGTTGTCATTGAGGCGTAACACCTGCAGGGATTTGAGATTAAGAATGCCTCTTGGTATGGTACGTAGCTGATTGTTGTCCACCAACAGCTCAGTTAATGAGTGATACAATCCCATGAAGGACACACCATGGATCCCATCATCACGTAACTTGTTATGGGACAAGTGAAGGAACTCAAGCCCAGGTTTCATGTGAGCAAATACATAGCCTGGAATTCGCTCAATCTGGTTGTGATGTAAGGTCAGTTGGCGTAGACTAACAGGGAGGAAGGATGGCACATGGACAAGTCTATTGTAGGATAGATCTATAGCTTCCAGTTTCCTGTCATGGAAAAAATAAATAGATTATCCCAAGAAGAATCAATTTAACTGTTTTTAAATAGCAGTGGTTTTGTGTCCTTTTTTTTTTTTTTTTGCAAATGTTGCTCATTAATGTTAATGTTCTTCCAGCAGCAACCCTAGTTTTTCCTAGATGGTCTCCCAATCCAAGTACTGGATGAGCCTGAAAGTGGTTAGTTTCAGGTGTGTGTATTAATAGGGTAAAATCTACAATCTAACATAAAAATTACTGAAACCAATAATCCACTAACACTGAAACCTTGATTTTATTTTTTTCATTGCTTCAAAACATTTTAAACTATGCTAGCATTTACAGAAATTTTAGAAAAATAAGAGGGGCTCACAACATACTATAGAGACAACATTTTTACTAAAAACCCTTGTTTACAGCAAATACCCATGCACTAAACAGGATGTCATTAATTTCTCAATTAATGAATATTTCGCTTTGAGAGGTTTTGACAGGCTACACACAACATCAGTCAGTTCTTGTTCTGTTGCTTGTGATCGTTGTATTGGTGTATAGAAACAGCTGCAACCATTTGACCATGCAAAGCTGCCACAGCTTGCAGAATGCCAGTCAAGCACAATAACTTAAGAGCAGGAAAGAAATGAGCCTTGACAGAAGATCACTGAGCAGATCAAGGCCTCAAATATTCTAAACAGGACAACCAGCAATAATGACTCCCACCAGAATCTCTTTGCCAGTTTATTGCCTTAGTCTGCTTCCTGTCAGCTGACCATGGAATAAGAGAGACAGGAACAAGTCTTGAATTTTGGCAGCCCTTGCAGTGACCCTTTGTCAACCCATCTCATTGAAAAGGGTACACATCTGCCTCTCATTAAAGTGATGCTTGAGAAGTATGTTTAGATTCTTCTATGATTATTTTTTTTGTTATTACGGTTAGCTATGAAATCAATGTGGTAATATTTTAAAGGGGCCAAAAGTAAATATAATTTGACACTTTAAACATAACAAACCAGGACTGCAGTCTTTTGATAAAAGAATCATATAACACTAATGAGATTATAGAGCAAAAAATGATAACAAATTCAATGTGTCTGTTCTGCCATCAGTCATCCTATGCATAATGGTTACCCACATGCTTTTTACAGTATATCAGTTAAAGTGGAGATTGACCTCTCGATATCAAATCCATTTTTTTTTGTTTATCCACAGCACAAATTTGGTTTCAAAATACTGCATCTATTTAAAAATCATATGTCTCATGTGCAGGCTATGACACAGGAGGTTCTCTTTTCAAATGGGAGAACATAGATAAATGAATTTCCTTATTACAAAACTACAAAAACCCAAATATGATACACAACAGCTTAAATTACACCTTATAAACCATATCCCCCAGAACTTCCAACATCCTGTCATCCAAATACAGTAAAATATATCAAGCTTCCATTCCCAGCCATCAAATATATCAATCACTCAATGAAAACAAAACAAACAAAAAAAAAATGTCAACCTCAACTCCCCTGAGCCCTGCTCCCCAACTCATTACATCCACATTCCTCTTAAAATAACACCAGAGTTACAGCATGCTGGTTTGCACATACAAGTAAGAATTTCACTGTACTCAGTACAAGTGACAAAAATGATCCTATTAAACAATGAGCATCACATAAGCAAAACCCTAATAAACTACTTTATCAATCGTTACACGATAATTAAATGTGCCCTTGTCCAAGCAGGTCTTCATTTGAATAACACAGTCAACTTGCACAAGAACATGTCATTATTATCAAATGTCTAATTCCCAACACACAAAAAATGCACAATGGCATATGACATCACAAGTAGCATTTCCAACAGTATCTCCTGGTCTAAACCAGGGGAGGAGACAAAGTGCTTAGTCCACTTCAGTGTCATGAAAGGCAAGGCTGAAATCTGTCCCAGCAACATTGAGGACAAAGCAGGAAACCTCTCTGGACATGGCACCAGTCCATTTGGAGGGTGCAATACAAACAAACCCATGTTTGCATGTTCTCAGAGTGGCTAATTTGGAATCGGCAGATAACCTAACCAGCAAGTCTTTTAAAATGGGGGAGGCGTGGCCGGATAAAAACCCAAGGAGACACGAGAAGAAAGTGCAAACCTTTCACGTATAATTGCAGGGTATATGATTCAAACCCAGGATATTGGATCCATGAATCAGCAATGAAACCCACTACATTACCAAGAAAAACCATTAGATTATTATTTGAAAAAGAAAAAAAATATATATATGATGAGGATTCAGAGTTTGGTTATCCCATTTCTCAGCAGCATATACCATTTCATAAATGGATCATCCTTTTCTTAATAAAAACATATTCTGGAATCTACCAGCTAAACAAAGGGAGAACTAAAACAAATATAATGATGGAAAAAAAGGATTAGAAAAAAAGTTTAATTCAACAATAAGAAAGTGTTTGAAACAGAAAGGCTAAAAAGTGAAGTGTGCAGGGACTGCAGTAGTGACATAAGTCTCCACGGAGAAAGGCCAGCTGTGAGAGGGAAGTGAAAGGAGGCACAGAGAGTGAGTTTAGACATAAACAATAGAAATAAAATTTGCGGTATGCCTAGCAGATGGTATATTCTTTAAGTTTGTTTTTATTTTCTTCATGCATCTTATGAGCTCAGCACAAACTGTATAAATATGAAACCATCCAAGCCACATGCACTGCTCTGTATTTCCTAAACTTCAGCAGTGGAATGTTAAATGAATAATTGAGGATAATACAAAAAATGAATAATCATAAGCCTGCAATGCTTTTGCCTTAAGCCTACAATTTCAGTACAGAAGTAACATAGGAGGCGTAACTATGTAAAAAATATCATTCCATTCATTGGTTCATTATTATTGGTTCATTATAGACTAACAAAGTGCTAGCTTGACATTGCCTTACACCTTTAATAATAATAATAATAATAAATTTTATATATTTATATATATATATATATATATATATATATATATATATATATATATATATATATATATATATATATATATATATATATATAACCAACTATGTTGCGCGTGTTAAAGTTGTCTATGAAGGGCTCCCTGTTTAAAGTCGTGAACTGGGCCTTTCGTCGCACAGCATTATGATTTTTTATAAAGGAAACAAAATTACAAAAGAAAACCCTTGGATATTAATTCGATAGGAACGGCCTACTCAGAATCACTGTCCGAACAGTAATTATGTGGTGGTGTAGCAGCATTTCTGCTTCTGTCCGTTCACAGTCCGTCTCGTTTTCACAATGCTGTCATTTCCTCTCACGATCTCTTCTCAACCTTTCTCCAATCTGGCAGGTTGCTTTGTGGCAATCCAAAGAGTAAGGCAATATACATGGAGCAATGGTTATAAAAGGGGACACATGGGTATCCAGGCTCTTTAAAGCATAAATAGGGATCACTTTACTGACATGTGAGCAAGCCACAATACAACTGTGAGATGTGCAGCACTCGCCGGCTACAACGTAACAATAATAATTTCCGGAACGTGCTGTTACGTTGTCATTCATTTTACCCACTGTCTTTTTTTCATTCATAAGTTACGTAGGCACGTAGCTTTTATCTTCGGCAATCTCATTCTCTAACCAGGCCTCAGGAGCTAACCAGCGTAACACTGTCCACCACCCCTTTCGTTATTCCAGCACATTGTTGACATCCGTGGCAACAACGTACTAAACTGGAAGGTGGTCTACGCATGCGTGGAATTCGCGGACAAACAAAGATCAAGATCTAAATGAAGATCTCTTTAGTTAATTTAAAGAACAACAATTTGTTTAGTTTGAATGTCTGTGTTTTGAGGTGTGACTGGAGTACTACAGTCTTCAGTAGTAAAAGCCTGGAGGAGATTCTTAATGCAATGCCTATGTTTTACCTGTCTCTCTACTGCCATCTGGTGCTTCTTCTTCTAATTCATTTGCGGACAAACAAAGATCAAGATCCAAATGATTATATATAGAGATATATTTACACTATGTACGACCACACATCAATCTAATTAGAAACACATTAGAACAGGAGCATGGAATGAATCTATTAGTCAATTACTGGTATGTAAGACCTTAAAGGATGAGTTTAGTATTTTTTAAGTAAAATTTTCTTCACAATAATGACATAAATTAAGTTTGTACAGGAAATTCATCTTTAAATTGAAGGATTTGTTATAACATTTAAAAAATACCTAGCCTGTTCTTATGTTTTAAAATGGAAGTCAAGAGGCACGGGCCCAAACCTAAAAACAAAATAGTGAAAACTTGCCAAATGCACCAGCTTTTCAAGCCAAGAATATTATCAAGTATTGATACATGCCCTGAGACTACACACATATTGTCAAACAGTGTATCCTTGTCATTTTAGGAAGAAGAAGAAGAAAAAAAATATATATTTTTTGAGATTCAGCCATTTTGAAAAAGAATTTGTGCATTACCACACTGCTCGTCTCCCACTGTAGCAATCTTTCATCCCTGGGGTGTGAGTTCATCTAGCATAATTATTTCACTTCAAAAACATATTTTTTTGCTGCCATCATAAATCAGAGTTACTCAATGATGTTTCCTGGGGGTGAATTGCTGTCTCTGTTCTGCTGACAGCTACACAATAATTATTGAAAATATGGCACACTTAACAACATAAAAATTAAATAGTAGAAAAGCAGCCCCTGCCACCATCACCCCTCTTGCAGGTTCCACAGTTCAGGATTTCAGTTAGTTAAAACTATATATAAAATCCCTGAAAATGATATTATAATGTCAAGCAAATTAAATTAACTGGTACACAGCCTGAATCAGTTCCCACAAGGAGAAAAGAAATGATAGTATAGAGTAGAAAGAGTAAGCTTGAGTTAAGAGTACAATGTCGGAAGGTGGCACGCACAAAGCAGACATGACAACATATAAAATGTGACAATATATATTCATTAGTCTTTTCTTGATGTGGACACACACCTGAGACTGCTTTAGCAAGAAGAATAGATGCAATGTGAAAATTATCTGTAAATGAGGCACCATGAAGGAAAATACCCATACAATCTTAGTGCACATCTGCCTTCAAACCATCATGTCTGTATGTGATTTGTAGTTTGTGGATCAGCACTGCATATTAAAAAATATGATTTGAATAAACAAGTGCTACCAAGGTACATTTTTAATTACATATGGCCAAAATAGTTTTAATGGCAGATGTGCATCCAAATAAAGTAATTTCATGGCATACTGACTGCTCTGCTACTAAATCAGACCCTATACACATTTTGTACAGATCATCACTTAATACAAGCTGTGCCAGAACATAACCATTGATAAAGCAGAACTGGACAGACTGAAGGAGGAAAATATGCAGCCTCAAATTACGGCCAATTGGTGATGTTCCAGTGGAAAATGTCAAAACTCTATTCACAATGGCCACTATGAGCAGACATACGAACATGAAACATATTCTTACCTAAAGAAAATAGTACAACGTCTTTGTGATAAAATGTATTACTTCTAGCTTACTTGTGTTGTTACCGGCATGCCTCAGAAACACAGCAGGCACCATCTGTTAAAGTTGAAAAACATTGTTACTTCAATGTGGAAATTTTAAGGCTTTTGTTTTCACATTTGGACCCCTGCTCCTTCAACTCCATTTTAAAATGCAAAAACAAGGTAGGTCTTTTTTTTAATTATAAAAAATGCTTCACTTTGGAAATAATTTAATGTTGCAAAATAATATTTACCTGACAGTGAAAAAATAACTTTATCTTTAAAAATTTGCAAAAAAAAAAAAAAAAGTTTGTTTGGTCTGAAGAACAATTACAAAGCAGCAATTACAGTTAAAAATGGGGGGTTACTAATAGTACATATATCAGTTAATTAGTTTTTGCTTGTGCTAAAAACACTAGAAGAGACTAAAAATCACACTATAGCATGCTATTAAAGGCCCAGTTGAAGGGCATTACCAGCTATTTTGCATTATGTGTGGGATGTTAAATAAACCTGCATTCATGCACAGAGATGTAAACTTTACTGAGATAGTGCACCTACTAAGAATTGATAAAAATCGACTAAGGTGTTGTGGTGTGATATTTTGTATATAAGATGATAAATATTTTCTGTGTTTATTTTTTAAGACAGAGAAATGTAATATTATTGTTATTTCTTTGATAAGAACAGCAATGGTTTGATGTTTAAGAAACCCCAGTCTTTAGGACTGAGTGAGGAATTTTATGACAGTTTGGCAAGTGATTCTCTGCAGGACTCTCTCAGTTAACCCCCACAGGAAAGCCAAATTACCTAGATGGCAAGCATCAGCTCAACAAATGGTTTTGGTGGCAGATGTGAAAGGTACTGTGTGCCCAGATTGGTCTGAGGTATGGCTGTTTGGGACTGGTTTGAATCAGAGGCTATTCTGCAGCACAATATCCTACTGGTGTAAGGATTTGGACAAAGAATGTATACATTCTGTTGCTTTACCCCTCCCTCTCTCTCTCTCACACCATCATAATAAAAAAGCATCTCAAATATTGTGGACTGAAAAGAAGACCACACTGAGAAGCTGAACTCGGCAGCCATATTAAGACAGGCATGCGGCCTGCTCTGAAGAAAGTGGACTAAAAATGATGACTTAACTAGAGACATTCTGAATAACTAACAAGTCTGTGTACTGCCTGAAATTACATATCAGCATTTATTAGCTTTGCTTATTGTTATTATTTTAGGAAAATTATCAATAATACATAGTTTAAGTTGTAGCTTAATTCCTGCTTGTCTTTTTTCACTCTATGCAGTTGCCTACGGTTATAGATGAAGTAGGGAAGGTGGGGAGAAGTTACAAAGTACAATAACTTATAAACAGTTGTAAGTATATGGGATTTGAGAAATTCTGACAAAGGCTACATATTAAAGAATACAAAGGGGGAAAGGAGAGTAATATAGAACTCTACCAAGTCAAAACATAAGACCAGAGTGCCAATGGCACAAACGTGCCAAGCACTTTTTCACTAACTCTATTATCCATTTATCAGCGAACTTTACTTATCCAGTCCAGGAGGAGAATGATGGACATCGCAGTAACACCAGGGACAATGGTGAACCCAGTTTGGATCGGGATCTACCCATTACACGCACAAAACTATAATTAACCAATTTAAAGGAATCTACTAATTTAAAATGCACATCCTTAGGATAAATAAGAAAATCCCTGAGAGACTACAGAAAACTCCACACAGACAGTGACTGGGCTGGGAAGCAGTAGCTCAAACTAAAGCCCCATCTTGCAATTACATGTCCTAAAATAGCATTGGTGAACTCTAATCAATATATATTTTTAATTTCTTTTTAATTAAATGTTAAACGTTAAAACGTAGAAGAGTCTTTTAGATCTCTTCCTAGAAAAATGTTCCTTTTTATTCAAAGGATAACAATAGAAAGACCTGAACATCACCTTGAGCTTCTAACATGCTTATATATGTTTTTTGAGATGTCATTTCAGGAGAGAAAATATTTGAGTTAAGGTTTAAGTTGCCCAATTATTTTATTCTAAAAAGTGTTGTTCATTTAAGGAAATTGTTAACTGAAGTATTTAGACAATATGTTATCTGCCAATAATCTGGACAAGTAAACAATGCATAATGTTTTTAAAAAGCAACATTTTGGCAATGAATTTAAGGACATTATTGAGGGTCTGCAGCTGACAACAGCTTGGAAAGACTATTTCCTGAAATGTGGCATCACAATTTACAATGTCATTCTTCTAAAACCCATAGCTTTTTGTGACATTACGATATGCTAAATTTTCAAATATAACTAAAGTTAGAGGTGGTCTATGAAGTTGTAATCGTTCAGTGCTTTGTAATGGAGCTAATAAATTAATTTAGAAAATGTTTTTGCATCTTTTGATACATAGAAACCATTTTACTTCTAGCTGATTACTGTTTTTCATTTTGCAGACACAGTCTCATTTTATGAATGTTACGATTCCCAAAACCACTGTCTGCTTGGAGGCTGTGAGAACAGGTCTGCTTAAGTGGCTGGTTTGCCGGATGTGCACTTTAATTCAATCAGTGTATCTTGTAACCACTGATAACTTTAATAAAATAATGTAGATGACTAAACCACTTAAACCAGTTTGCAAAGTTTTAGTGTAATTATCCAGTGCCAAAGACTAAACAGTCTCTGCTGCTGCCTTTTCTGACATCTTTCTTTAATTTAATCCTTAGCAGATACATGGTGGGAATAAAGTCAAATGTAACGGAAGTCTGTCATTTAACTGACTGTTGCTCAGTGTGATTTGCAATGCCTGACTCAAATTTATTTACTTGAATATTTGTTATGGTATCAGTAAAATATATTTATTTAATGGAAACTAATTTTATTTACTTTCCTACATATCTTTGGATGTTATAAATAACTTCTAAGTATGCATTTAACCACTAAAGAGTGCAATACAAGGAAGGGAAACTAGGTTCTGCTCTTAAAGACATAGATTGAAAAAATGGTTTAATACATACAATTAATGAGTACAAGTATCAGAAGAATTGTTTCCACTGAATTACCTCTTGTTTCTATAGGAGATATTTGCTCCATGAAAACAAATCTTGTTTATTTTGCAGCATTAAAACCCTGACCCTTTCACAATAGGAAAAAAAAAACAAAAAACACCCTCATATACCTCAAAGCATGTGGTAGAGGGGCACAACAGCAAAACACTTGAATACTTACTATAGAATGATAGCAGTTAGTTTAATTATTAATGCTATGTTAATTTCTTTAAAAAAAAAGGTTAGGTCACAGGAAGAAATGCATAACTCTCATCAGCAGAACAGTTTCTAGAGCTAGAAATAATCAGGAACACTCCTCTTGTTTTGCACCCTGCCAGGCTTTACCCAGAGGTTTGATTTGGAAGAAATGGCCCATTGGCTGGATGACTCGACTTTCAAGATGGCATACAGATGCTAAACTACAGTGACAGCCGCAGCATAGCTGATATTCATCATGCTCGTTTTTCATATACTGCAATTAATCCAATAAATAATTAAATTACTATGTACATCTGTATTCATTCCTGCTTCTTTATTAACCTAGAAAATTCTAGCAAGTACAGCAAAAGATTTCCAGCCTGAATGTCAGGTTTATCTTTTTTTTGCCTGCAGTCTAGATGTTGGCACTTAAAAAAGGATTTTGCATTGTACATCCTAAAAATCATGCCTAACCATTTTGCATAATTTCACCCATTACTTAAAATTATTGTTTTCCCAAGTACATCAAAAGTTAAATGTGTAAATATAACAAAATCAAAACATATAGAGTATGTCAGTCAAACTATTTCAAATATTAATCGCAGAGGTGTGAGTACTGTATTATAACTGCAAGCTACACACCATCATGAACAAAACTGTAGACTGACTCAGCATTTTTCCTAAACATAAACCTCTTCAGAAATAATAAGCTTAACCAGTAGTAATGTCAAAGTCAATTTATTTAAATAGCACATTTAAAACAACATAGTAATGCTGTGGCCAAAGTGCTTTACAATAATAGAAAAAGACAAAACAATTAACATAAAAACATAAATAGAAATAAAATAAGATACATAATAGATACAAATACTGTTATATAATCACAAAGAGGAAACCATCAGTAGTACTGAAGGTCACGGAGTGCAAGTGAATAGAAATGAGTTTTTAATCTTGTTTTGAACAGTTCAATATATCTAAAGTATCTAAATATATCTCAAAATATCTAAGTTTTCATGAATAAAGCACTGCAAAACAATACACCAAACTAACCATAACAAGCTCAGCAACAGTGACAGTCAGCAAGATGATAAAATGGAATGATTAGAATGAAAAAGAATGGATATATGAATGAATGGAAGACATGCAGGTTAGGTGCATTGGCGATTCTAAATTGTCCCTAGTGTGTGCTTGGTGTGTGGGTGTGTGTGTGTGTGTGTGTGCACTGCGGTGGGTTGGATTTGTTCCTGCCTTGCACCCTGTGTTGGCTGGGATTGGCTCCAGCAGACCCCCATGACCCTGTTTTCGGATTCAGCGGGTTTGAAAATGGATGGAATGACTTTGAACAATAGCACCACAAATGAAGTCACCTATGCTTTGAAATCATAGCTGGCTGCAATAAGCTGAGAGGCTTAAGGAAAAGGTAGGATGTGCATAAAATGAGAGAAACATGCTGTAAATGGGGCGGCACGGTGGCACAGTGGGTAGCGCTGCTGCCTCGCAGTTAGGAGGCTTCCTGGGTCCTCTCTCTGTGGAGTTTGCATGTTCTCCCTGAGTCTGCATGGGTTTCCTCTGGGTGCTCTGGTTTCCTCCCACAGTCCAAAGACATGCAGGTTAGATGAATTGGCAATCCTAAATTGTCCCTAGTGTGTGCTTGGTGTGTGTGTGTGTGGGTGTGTGCCCTGCATTGGGCTGGTGCCCTGCTCAGGGTTTGTTTCCTGCCTTGCGCCCTGTGTTGGCTGGGATTGGCTCCAGCAGACCCCCGTGACCCTGTAGTTAGATATAGCGGGTTGGATAATGGATGGATGGATGCTGTAAATGTTTATCATGAGGCACAAAAAGAATGAGAACTTTGATCAGATTTGTTCACTGTTGTTTCCCACTAGTTCATTATAAAAGAATGAGCTGGCTAGAGAGTGCAACCAAATGAAAGCTGCTATACTGGTTCATGCAAATCAAAAAATATTAAAAATAATATTATTCTGTACTAAGTTTACCACATCTCAATGGCTCTACTATTAGACTATCAAAAAAGCATTGTGCATTAACATTTTCTGGAAAAGAAAATAATTAAAGGGAGAAAAGTAAAAAAAGGTTGCAGACACAATGTTTTTACCTGTAAAGTCTTCACCAGACTACTGATGATCGTAAAAATTAAAGGATTGTTTTATACAAAAAAGACTCATCTCTGGTAAGTAGGATAGCAGAGAAAGAAGTCACTTGTTCTGCCTTATTTTAAATAAAAAGAACATTATTAAAATATACCCAATTTGCCAAGCTTAGGAACATTATCACAGAGTTTGTGAATTGACTTCCAAAGTATTTAGACATAGCAACAATGCTGTAAATCTAATAAGAATAGCATTTAGTTGTCATCTAATGCCATGCATGTAAGTTTACTGCTTCAGATGGGGTAGATTTTAAGAGAATTTTTAATCTTGCTTCTTCAAGGTAAACGTTATTGTATATTGACAGTTAAAAAAGAGGCAGGCAGAGATATCTGAATTAAAGCTATTATATAGACTGACTGTTAAGTTAAAATCTATTTTGTCCATCGTAAAATATCTTTTGTTCCTGAAGCTTTTCTTCATTGTCATTTTGTAAAACTCTTTGAGCTACATGATTTGTATGAAATTGCACAATAGAAATAAATGCTTTTGTGGTTATGGGGATATAACATCAAATGAACAAAAATATTAGTCACTGCATGAAGAAGTGACACATACTTCAGACAACAACAAATGCACCCCAGTATCAATACTATCCTACAATTAGCTGTGTCATGTGTTAAAAGGTTTGCAGATTGATGAGGAGTAGCAATGTGCTACATGTGTTTGGTTCTCTCTGTGAAAATTGTGTCGCACAACAGGTGTGAACGATTGGCAAAATGGGATACATGTGGTTGTCGAAGTTGCAGGAGTGTCAAAATGTCCAACAGGACTTCCAGCAGTGGCAAATATCTCAGTTAACTGATAATCATTTCCACTACTGTCGAAAGACAGTGCTTACACATAGGACCAGTACTGTGTACCATGCATTGTGACAGTAATCTGCTTTCTCACCAGACAGTCAATTCAGGCCCACATCAAGTCATTTCTGAATGAACACACAGAAGGGAACTGCATGCCATGGATATCTGGAGCAGAGTACTGTAGAAGAGGCTCTTGCTAAAGGTGCCGTTCAAGTAGTAGGTGGCTTTCTGATGATCTGGGGGGTGTTTTACCTTTTGTGTTTCGTCTCCAGTGTGAATACAGAATGGCTACCATTATGTGACGATCATGAAGACAATTCTGAAGAATTCTCACATCTTGACTGGCCCTCAAAATCTACAGAATTAAACGCCATAGAAAATCTGTGGATTATCTGGAGTATCAAATGACACACCAGAGAAGCATTCCAACCAATCTAGCCAATCTGTAGATTTTGTGCTGAAACAGTGGATAAAAATTGATGCTGCATACATACATGCACAAATTGGCAGCATCCATGTCAGATAGAATTGCCGCTGTTCCTCAGTTTCACTAAGGAGTTACATGCTGTTATTCAAGATTTAGACAGCAGTGCCTGATATTTTGTCCAGTGAGCTTAATTTTTTTAGATAGTTGTGATATTGGAGACGTCACTTTATCAGGTAAACATACTATATTTAAGAACATCATAGTCTCTTAATTACTTTTATTTTTTTCGAATCCCAGTGGCACTATAGACCATGGACAGCCTTTTTTGCCTTAATGATGCTAACCCATTGTGACGATGCAGGTTCTGCTCCAATGCTCCCATCTCCCTTTTGGGAGCTCTTGAACCCAAAACTGTTGGTAATGTAACTGGATGAGCTGGATAGTGAGGATACAACGAAGCAAGGAGATGGTGCAAAAAGGTGCAAGTGTTTTTATTAAAAAAACAACAAAACCAAAAACAGTGTTCAAATATATAGTGCAGTGCTCCAAAGGTCATTAAATAAATAATCCATTAAAAACAGTGAAACAAAGTGGAGGTTAAAATCCAATAAATAAATCCAGTTAAAAACAACAGCAGGAAGCAGTCCTTTAAAACAAAACCCAGTGCCTTCTTCTTCTTGCGGCTCCCCTGCTTGTCCCTTCCAGGTCCTGCACCAGGGGAATTGCCCTACCTGCAGCTGACTTCTCCTATCAGTCTGGAAGCCTTTCAGTCCCTATTGGGCTCCGCCAGACCGAAACTTGGGTTCCCCAGCGACCAGGGCACTCACCTTATGCATGAAGCCATCCTCCTTCCGGTCACTCCTACTCTTCACTAATGCTCAGCAAAACCGACCACTACCATCTGCCCCTGGGTGCCGGTCAAACACCCCGCTAGGGCTCATTTCTCAGCTGCCTTCTGCTATCGACAGTGAGCCTGCCTTCGCTCGCTCGCACACAGGCTTTCTGCTTCCAACTGCCTTCTTCTCCCACAACCTCTGTCCACTTTTCTTTTCCTCCCCCCACACTCATGCTGATACTATATATTAGCAGCTCCCGGCATCAGTTACGGATATGGACAATTCCTTACCTGTGCACTTAAGCGAGGAAATGCCTGCATCACGTAGAGTCCGAGAACCGCTCTGGCCACACTACCACGCCCCCTCTTTAAGCCGCAAGTGCGGTAATTATTTATTTAAAAACTGGGCTTTTCTTCTGAGTTGTGTACCCACTATACCCCACCCATTCTCTCTATCTCTTGCTTTTTTTCCCTCCATTTCCTCTCTTGGAGTTTCCTCATATTGGCCTCCACTTCCTCTATGCACCAGTTTCTTGCTTGTCAAACACTTCTGCTACCTTGTGGTCTTTAAAACAGAATTAATTTAATTAGGGCATGGACTGAACAATATGTGAAAAATCCCAGCCCTCACTGACTGATTTATGCTATAATTGCTGCAGATTAGTGGATTTATTTTTTTAAGGTGACTGTGTGCAGAGGGTACAGACCTATAAATACCTGGGAGTGCAGCTGGGTGATAAATTGGACTGGACTGCCAATATTGATGCTCTGTGCAAGAGAGGACACAGCCGAATATACGTCTTTAGAAGGCTGGCGTCCTTCAACATCTGCAATAAGATGCTGCAGATGTTCTATCAGACGGTTGTAGCGAGTGCCCTCTTCTACGCGGTGGTGTGCTGGGGAGGCAGCATAAAGAAGAGGGACACCTCACACCTGGACAAACTGGTGAGGAAGGAAGGCTCTATTGTAGGTATGGAGCTGGACAGTTTGACATCTGTGGCAAAGCGATGGGCGCTGAGTAGGCTCCTGTCAATCATGGAGAATACACTGCATCCACTGAACAGGATCATCTCCAGACAGAGGAGCAGCTTCAGTGACAGACTTTTGTCACTGTCCTGCTCCACTGAAAGATTGAGGAGATCATTCCTCCCCCACACTATGAGATTCTTCAATTCCACCCAGGGGGGTAAACGTTAACATTATACAAGATTATAGACTGTTATACTTGCCTTGCATTCTCCACCTTGCATTTTTTTAAGTTGCACTGTGCTTTTATTTCTCTTTAATTAATATTATATTTATCAGTATGCTGATGCTGGAGTATGTGAACTTCCCCTTAGGGATTAATAAAGTATCTATCTATCTATCTATCTATCTATCTATCTATCTATCTATCTATCTATCTATCTATCTATCTATCTATCTATCTATCTATCTATCTATCTATCTATCTATCTATCTATTTTTTAAATCTGTGAAACAGCTTGTTACACTACGTACCACAGAGGCCTGATGACATTATTTTCTAGTGACTGGAGTTGTCTTCTTCTTACACTGAAACTACTTTCTTGTTACTTGAACCTTTCAGAATCTTTCTAAGATTTGAGACATAGTGTAAAACCGCCTAGAAAAAAAAAATTGAATGTGAGAGTCTGTAGGCTTTGTACTCTAGGAACCAAGTTACCCAAGCTATTCCACATTTCAGCAATCATTTAACGCTCTGATGCTGATCTCTCTGATCATGAAATAAGTCACTATGATAGCAACTGATGAGAAGAATTCACAATTAATCGCAGAATTATGGTATTTGATGGTTATTCTAGGTTGCCTCTTTCTGCTGAACAATTTTGCTCAAAAACGAATCAGCAAATCATCATCTCATAATAGGCTTAAGCTCCCAGTTTGGTATTTTTCTGTCCAGCCATTTTAGTTCTAGATTGTCCTCAAGAAACTGTGACACACAGACACACACACACCCATCATCAAGATAGCAATTTCTTTTTAGTATCAGGGGACCCTAAAATGCTGAAATCCACTGAAAACTGGAGATTGAAATTTTTGATAAATCTAAAGCTTCCACTCCTTTCCCATAGACAATAGGTTATGGTCACGGAGGGCGTAAAGCAATAAAATCAAAGATGGGTGCATTGCTGCCAAGATGAAATGTACAATAATCACCTCACTACTTCAGGGACCTAACGTGTGCTGTAAAAACACATGTCATATGACCACAACCAGTCCACCACCAGTTCACATTGCCAGAATAGAAGATCCATTATAACCTGGATTAATCAACAGGACCAATAATTCATTAGAACAGACACTGTCTTTAGACTCGTTAAGGATCCAATGTCTATGTTCCTTAATGCACTGCAACAACAACTTCTCATTTTACACTCACAGAGGCAGAACTTGACTGTATTGTAAGCTACTATATCCCATCAATGACCAGAGACTATATGTATAACCTGATATTCTACTGACTAGTATTTTTGGGAGCAGTCTATTCTTGTACCCTTTTGCCAATGTCCTTCATGAAAACCCCAGAATACAAAGCCTGCTTCAATGCTGCTTGTGTGGTGTAGTGTTTAAGTCTTTAGACTTCAAACTTTGAGGTTGGGGGGGTTCAAATCCTGCTACTGGCATTGTCTGAACATACAAAAGTCACTTCATCTGCCTATGCTCCAACTGGAAAAAAAACAAACAAACAAACAAACAACTGTATCTCAAATGTTGTAAGTCACCTAGGATAAATGTGTCAGTCAAATAATAAGTAATATATTTAGTTGTGTGAATTTTCCTCTGAATTGAACAAAACGGCGACCAATTACATTGTTCATTCAGTTTTTAATCCAGTTGCAGTTGTGGAGACTTCAATCGGCTAAGTGCTTTGCATTTTGTATAATGATGTTGTTAAAAGAAATATAAACAATCACATTATAAAAAATTGCTTAACATAGACTTAGGTCATTAGTAGTCATTTAAAACATATCTGTGTGATAGGAATGAACCTGTATTATTTTTCAGGATTTCTGAAAGAAAATAACCCTGATGCCATCTTAGAACAAATTGGTCAAAATCTATTGGTACCTGTTCATTGTTCAAATCTACGGCTTATATTATATTAACAGCAACATTATGAATTCTCAAGCTTGTTGGCAGCAAGTGAAAAGCTTTGCAATGAAATGATTCCCTGGTATTTCCATAAATATAGCTCTCACTTAATGGTAAAATGGAATGAATGCACTGAAATAATTCAGGCATTATTTTCTCAGTAAATTCATAACTTTCTGCTATTTGTTTATATTACTATGAAGTAAATGATTTACATGAACTGGTGACACATTCCAGTCAATTATTTAAACTGGACTAAGCATGGATGATAGAATAGTACAAATGGCTGCCATAGTTTTGTCCCAACTGAATACTAAATTGTTTGAAAAACAAGAGTGCTATTTGAACATAACTCTACAGAGACAATCAATTTCTTTCATGCCTGCTACCCTATTCACATGGTATCTTCCTCCTCAAATTTATATCATATATACCAAAACACTTGCATGTCTTAATATATAAAAGTTAAGCCTGTTGATTAGAAAGGCAGGATGCTAATATTGCTCCACAATAGACCAGCTACTGGTTTTGTCTTGGTTTGATGTATTGTGTTTGCCACCTGGTGGTAATCTGTGGAATTTTTCACATGTTTATGATACATGTTCCTAGATGTACTGCACAGAATTCTACAATACACTTAAAATAAATAAACATATTTTCTCAAACCTGCTTAATAAAAATCAAGATTACAGTGGGCTGGATACTGGGTGAATGTGGAATCATCAGTTACTCTAATATGCATGTCTCTGTGAATGTGAGAGGAAACAGGGAAAGAATGTGCAATCTTCAAATGGACAAAAACCAGGATTGGAATTAAAGTACCAGAAGATGAACCACAGTATCATCCATTTTAAAGAACAGCATTATACCAGAATACTTAATATTTTATATTATATTACTTACAACCTCTCGGATAATTAAGATGCAGGGAATGGAAATGGCAATGTTATTAATAATGAGACATTTAATTAAGGCTCTTTATTTTCCTTACATTTCTCTGTTGCCAGCCATTAGATATATTATAAGTTAACTGAAGCATATTTGTTTTAAGAAACAGAATGATACTATTTATTTATATTTGCAAGGATTGGTTATTGGCGGGTGTTGGCATATGTTGGAAAAGTATTCAGATCCTAAATCAATTCTCTAATTTTACTTAACAGATCCGACACTGAAAATGTGTTCCCTTTGAACATTTATTTTTATTTCAAATCACCAAAGCCTAAAATTATTATAAACATTTGTTTTAGTTATTTTTCAGTGTTATATGGTTTTATATTAAGAAAAATGTTGAAGAAGAAGAATATGTTTTTTCATAAATACACAATAGTTGTGTTGTTTAAATTTGAAACTGGTGAAAAACAATTACAGAACTGGTCAAGGGTCAGAATACTTTGGAAAGACGCTGTATATATCAATAGATAAGAAGGGATGCAAGACAGATAAACACATGCTGTGTCACAGAAGAGGCTGTTCTTTGTTCAAGAAACTCTGGAGTTTCTTGATTTTATAAGCTTTTTTGTTTAGTGCTTCTTTTGGAAGCTTAGTGTTACATAACAGACAACTTATCTTTGCTCTAATGGGCAGTCATAGGTGAGAAAAATGTTAAACTTGGCTGGACAGCAGAAAGAAGGCTGAGAGGATCTCAAGAGATAGGCAGTTCCCTTTATGAAAAGTGATGTTCTGTAAGGTACTGTTGGTTTGGCTCTCATACTGACAAAATAGATTAAATTAGTCAATTGCAACTCAAACCAAAAAAACAGTACAAGATTTATGTCATATTATGATTATTTGAATTGCTCTTTGAAAAAGTAACAAAATTCTCAATGGAATGTAGCCATACAAAAAAACCATTCACATCTTAAATTGATTTTAACTTGTGTAAAAATTATTATTGAACATGCCTAACATATATATGCTTGCCAAATTTCTCCTAAGAACAAAAACAGAACTTTCTGATTAAACAACAAGTTTCAACCCAGTGTGTAATTAGACAGCCTTAATAAATCCTGGGCAAGCCAATATAATTTATCAAATTGTTACTGCACCCACTGGGAAACACTAGAATTCAAACTTACTGGTTTCCGTAGGAATTCAGAGCTCCAGTGTGTTAAAGTTTTTAAACTAAACTGAAACAAGGCTGTCTTCTAGGCTAATAAATACCAGATTGAATTCACAGGATATGTAACAAAGAATAAGTATTAGTGCCCTGTTTGTGTCCTAGTACCAAGTTTGACATTCAACCAAGTTCAGGCAGCTACCCTGCTTCCCCTGCTCAAAATAAATCACCTTGTCATGTCTCTTTCACTTTCACTTCCAATTACTTTTAAGTCAGATTTTCAGGCCTTTGCCTCATGTTCACAGTTCATCATCTCTTGACAGGATGAGACAATTGATGATACTGATCATTAGAGGTGATACTAGAGTTAAATGCTGGGTAAGAGTTCTCCAAATCCTCCTACAGTCAACAGGCAATACTCTGATCATTAACCACAAGTTTCTCCCTGATCATGGTTATGCTGTTCAAAAGCCCTAAAAATGTCACAGCTCCTTAGGCATTAATAGTGTACGAATGCTCACCTGTTCTGGACATAAGATGAATCACTCAGAACAACAATTCGGTAATTTAGAGTAACTTCAAGTGGCAACATCTATATATATAGTTCACTAAGGCAAGACACCCATGGAAAGCATGCCGGAAGGGGGCGTGGAGTCACTAAGCCACTGACAAGACAGACACCTATGGCGCACGCAGGAAGGAGCCACGTCCACCAAGTCCAAGACCATTGGATATGACGACAACTCGCAAAGCCACGGCCACCAACTCGAACGCGATGACACAGAAAAAACGCAGTCATTTATATTCGTCTGTCGTAGAGGCTACATGCACCTCCGAGCTACGTTGACTGTTCATAGAGGCATATTTCTCGCGGAGGTGAATCGCCATATGCAGCGTGTAAAACGGTTTGCGAGGGGTATGCCATGGGATCCTTAAAACAATCCTTTACAACTGAGGTTAAAACACAATGAAGTAAGCAGTCTTTAAAAAACGATTTTTCGGTTACGCTGCACGACCATGTGCACCATAGCAAACTGTTTTACACTCTACATACAGCAATTCGCATCCGCGACAAACATGTGTCTTCTTAGATGCTCCTGCAGGAACACGGAAAGTCTACGTGAGTCACAGGTGCATCTGGACTGTGCAAAGACGACAACGACTCAAGTGACGAGTTGGAGGTGGGCACATGAGCGATGGCAGTCCGCCAGTTTTCAGTCACGGACGATTGTGTGTTGGTTCATTCCGTGCATGGTTACAATGTTGCTTTTCTTGCAGATTTATTACATTACCAATTTTTCAAATGTTAATTTTCTCCCTGTGCTTAAAAATCATTAAAAAACCGGTCTGATTATGCGGCATATGGTACGCGCGGGTTGGCTAGTATGAATATATTGTGTGTTTTCACCTTCAGCATTGAACCATAATTATTTTTTTAATGCATAATATGCTGAAAATTACTGACATTCTAGGGGCGCAAACAAAAATTCTCTGAAAGGTAGAAACTATTGCAATTACCCCTTACACAAGCTCTACTAAAAATAAACAGTGTACACAGTAGAGTAATGGAGTTGTTCATTGTGTCAATAATATCAACTTCAAAAAGTAAGTGAAGATTAAGAACAAGATGTATAACTGAACCTGAAGGAGCTGGCAAAAAACTCATAATGCTTCAGCCTAACTTGTTCTATATAGTCTTTATTCGTTGCATCTTTAAATCTTCCAAAATCCAGCTATTTCATAAATGCATTACATGGCATCACTTACTCTGTTCAGCATTAAGAACACAAAGGCCAGCGTAAAAAATACAGAATGGAAAATTGATGATACCCCTTTTGTCTTGGTCATAACCAGCTTTACAAACATCTATCAATGCTAAACATTTACTAGAACCAGAAGTTCCTGACACCTGAAAAACTTATTTACCGAAGTATTGTAAACACTCATTTAATTCTTACAGATGTTGAGTTAGTAGTGCCTACATCTTAACTTTTATAGAACTACAGTGCTAGTATAAACTCACTCATTTATTCATTCATTTGTCTTTTAAAACCACTTATCTAGTTCAGGGTTGTGCACAGTCAGTGCCATACCATGTAGCATTTCATCACAGGGCATACTTGTGCCACATTAAATGGCTAATACTGTACATAACTCATGCAAGACAATTTTAGAGCTGTATGAACATGACTTTTATATTTCTTAAAAGCATGTACTGCTGTTTGGATAAACTAAAATGTATGTTTAAAATAGTTCAGAATAATTTGCTACTGGTCACTAGTAAAACTGGAGCTAAATATAAAAAAAAACATATTTGAATAGGGCAGGAGAAGAACTTTGTTGCCTCACAGTTCTAGAATACTAGGATTAAATCCTCCCCTATCTTCATTGTCTGTGTGGAGATTGCCTTTATCTCTGGGTCTGCATGGCTTTTCTCGAAGTATTTAAGTGTCCACTTGTCAAACAGAAAGGTGGGAAAACCAGGTGAACCAAAGAAGAGCATGACTTGATTTATGATGGCTCTAAACTTCATACATTGTGGAGAGGCCAGTCTGGTGGTGGGGGTGATGAAGGTGATATACTGAGTAGAAATTGTGAAGGAGAGAATACAGTATAAGGATTAACACTTCTAAAATTCAGAGTATGATGGGGAAATTGGACTGATGTTCTGAAAAGAAAGATATTAGATGTATACTGTATACAGGAAATGGGGTGGAAATGTAAAAGTGTAAGAATGTTTAGCTGGAATGGTGGAAGATACAAGTTTTTCTGTCAGGGCAGAACTGATGGCAGTACTGAAGTTGGTGTACTTATATCTATATCTTATATAAAATGAAACGCAGAAGATGACTGGGTGAAAAGGTGCACCAAAATGAAGATGGAGGGGATAAGAGCTAGAAGGAGGACAAAAGAAGCCTACTGAATATGGTGTCACGTGATATGTAAAGAACAAGTTTTCTTGTGCATCTGACAAGATCTAGGTGTTTTTTTAATTATTGAGTTTAAACTGACCTTGTGCGAGTGTTGTAAGAATGTTTGTGAGTGTATCATGCAATGTACTAGTGTCAAATTAAGGATAGCTTTCTATTTTTCACCTCAAAAATGATATGAGGTGGGTTGCAACTGTAAATCAAATAGATTTTGAATTCAAGGAAAAGTAAGGACAAATATAAGGTGAATCAAAATTATGTTACATTGTTACATTTGAATGGCAGAAACAATTTATTCACAAAACATACAGTATGTGCAAGATGATTTACAGGAATGTCTCAACCTGTTCGCCATCATGTTCAACACACAAAAATCAACGATCAACGGTACCATTTAAAGTCCGGATACACATTTCATAGGGAATAGATGATACCACAGTCCGTATTCTGTCCTTCAGATCATTGATATCACAAACTTTCCTGCTATACACATACTCCTTCAACATACCCCATAACCAGAAATCACAGGGTGTCAAATCAGGGGAGTGTGGAGGCCATGGCAATGGTCCACAACGACTTATCCATCGACTTGGAAGGGTGTGGTCGAGATAAAAATAATCCATTAGTGTTAACATAATTTTGATTCAGTCTGTAAATATCAAACTTGTACAATGACTGACCATTTAGCAACAGCAGAGAAGATTCACAGATAGCTATGATACTATTGCTATTAATTGCTATTTTTGAACTTTACCAGGGCCTTAAACAGATGAACATGAAGAATCTTCTTAACATAAAAGTTCTATTTACTCTTAGCCTATGGAGGATGTTTTGTAGTAAGTACAGTTTAGGTTTTTCTGCCAATAGTACATATAGCTTCACTTGAGAAAAATGAACAGTCAACTTAAAATTGGTGAAAAAAACGGTATTTTTGGAGGAGTTTTACAATCCTGATGGTGAACAGGCAAAACCCAAAATTGGAAAAACTCTGTTTGTGAAACAAAGGCTACATTGAACTCCATGGTTGACAATGAATTATCCACCTCATGGCTACATGTCAACAGTAACAATTTCATTTTTCTAAAAATCTGATTTATTAAAGAGGAAACTTCATGCTTGTTAGAGACCAATTGTACAAATAAAAGCATAGACTTTATTAATAACAGGGGTTGTTTTTAAGGAGGAGTGGATTTTTCAAGCAAGACAGTCTTAGTCATAACTAAAGGGGACCTTTTATTTTATTCCAAAATATGACAGAAAAATTGCCTGGTTGACTAATCACAGCACCATTCATGATGCAGCCTTTTTATCTTAAATAATGGGTTGTCTTTTTTCCAACTTGTTATTCTTCCGTAGCTGCCGTTCAAAATCTCAGTTGAGGTGCATCTCAAAAATGTAAGCAATGAAACAAAATATAAATCAATCGAAAATCAAAAACAGAAAGCACAATTTGACGTAGAATTAATTACCAGATCCTAAAGCATATGCACTTGTATTAGTAACTGAATTCAAATTAAAAATAAAAATGTAAAACCAGCCCAAAACGTCTTTTTAGTTTGAATGCTCTTTGCTAATCATTCACTTACTTAAAAATAAAGCTGTTTTAGTGAACAATATGACAGAAAATGTGTTCTGTCTTCTTAACTGGAACATGAATTAGCAAATATGACTATTCTTTTAGCTAGACAGCACCAAATGATTTTACATTCTCAGGAGATAGCAATGGAATCTATGTGAATTTAAATCATTAAATGTAGTTATATTAGATACTAGCTGTATCTATTGAGAAAATTTGTTTTGTGGAGGTATGTTCATATTATATCTCTATTATAAAAAAAAAATCCTGTGGGAGGGAATGACTAGGAGACGATACGTGATCTTCACGTTAAGATCATGGAAGACACTTAAAAGACCTGCGAGACGAAAGAGAATGGCCACAGGGTGTCTCGCAGGGACCATAAACATGTGAGACTTTGTGCCAAGAGATTGACCCAGGAATGTCTTGCAGGGAGGTAGAACATCAGATTCTTGCAAGACACACCCTACTTGCAAGCAATATCAAAAAAGACCACAAAGAGAAAAACCATCAGTGGTATAAATGCTTTGACCACACACAGATCCAGGGCTCTCAGCGCATATAAAGTGTATAAGGACAATATGTTATAAATGAAACATCGATGACTAAACGAAGAAGAAAGAGCAGCGCAGAGAAAAGAGACCCAAAAGCATTGGAGAGAAAAAAATGCAAAAAAGAACAATCTAGGTACAAATGCAGACAATAAGGAAAGTAATACTCAGCCTGGAACAAGTGGAATTGAAAAAAAGCACGTCCAATCAGGCTCAGAATTAAAAGACAAAGAGTAAAAGACAAAGTAGAACTTCATAAAGACGTTCAAAAACATTGGCGCTATACACATGCAGAACAAGTTAGAGATTATGAAAGCAGTGGAATTCAAAAGGCTAAAAAAAAACATTGGCACGATACAAATGCAGAGAAACGCATGGAATATGAAAGCAGAAAAATTAGAAAGTATCAAAATAAAGAAAGTAAACATTGCAGTGGCGCAAACAAACGGGAATTATTACTTGAAAAAAGGAAAAATAATAATCAAGGACCAGATGTCATTGAAAAAAAAGCAGCACAAAGCGAGGTCAAAAATAAAAGACAAAGAGTACAAAAAAAAGTAAAACGTCATAAAAAGGTTAAAGAACAAGAGGGCCAAACACATGCAGAGCAGGTGAGAGATAATGAAAACAGTGGAATTCAAAAGACACAAAAAAATGTAAGCATGAAACACATGCAGAGCAAGATACATAATATGAAAAGAGAAAAAATGATAGTGTCAAAACAAAGAAAGTAAAGATCGCATTAGCACAAACAAAGACAAATTGCTACTCGGGGAAATAACGGAAAGGCGAATAGAGATCAAATATATGGACATTGGTGATATGTCAGAAGTATGTAAATATTGTAAGGCTTTAAGTTCAAGTCAGAAACTTGTAGATTGTCTAATTTGTGTTGCCATCAGGGAAAAGTTGTGTTTATACACAATGAGGAGGCGTATCCAAGAGAATTAAAAGATTTGATGTTTGGGGAAAGTGAAATCCACAAACACGACAGGCAAAATATTCGAGTCTACAATAATCTTTTCGCATTTGCATCATTCAATGCGCAAAACATAGATTTACACAACAATGTGCCATACGCTATGAGAATCTGTGGACCAGCAACAATTAAAGCAAAAACTAGTTTAATTTCGGAGAAACCACAATTTGGGCAGGTGTTCATTTATGATCACGGAGAAGCGATTCAACATAGAATCAAATGAGTTAAAGGATCGAACGTATTAGAAATTATACAGCCAATAATGGATACAAATCCATACGTCCAAAAGTATTGCACTTAACATGAAATCTATCTGCAAAACACAGGCAAAGACATTTTCTTGGATTTCTATATGAATCAGAAAGATCACGCACGAATATATAATAAACCAACATGTGACGAGTTATCTGCGATAATAGTTTCGAAAGACGGAAATATCAAAAACAGAGTAGATATTCGTGTTTATCTGAAAGCAGAACATGAATCGACATTTCTGTCTAATAATTCACCACATTCTGATCCATTATTCTTTCCCTTGCTTTTCCCAGATGGAGAAACAGGATGGTCATACAATATGAAACACACAAATTCAGGAAAACGAATAACACCAAAACAATATTTCGGGGCAAAATTAGCGATACGTTCCAATGTATTTAACCCACTTCTGTCATATAACGTCTAAGGCAACATTACGTTATTAATGCGTATGTAAAAGTCGAAGCTTTTAAATCGAATAAAGCAAAACTTAGAACGGAACATATGCAAGGACTCATTGATCACGTTCAAAATTCAAATATCAATAGTTCAGACAAATTCAAAATGGGTAAAGCAGTAATATTACCATCATCATATCAAGGTAGTCAAAGAGCATTGCAACAGTTATATCATGATGCAATGGCAATATCCATCGGTCGGTCAGATTTATTTATTAAAATAACATGCAATCCACAATGGCCAGAAATCCGGAGATTCTTGAAAACAATGCCAACAGCTACATCAACTCTGGATATTCCGACTTTCGTAAGTAGATTGTTTTATCAGAAAGTCTTACCGGTGTTCGGTAAAATCTCCGCATACATTTACACGATCAAATTTTAAAAACAGGGTTTACCTCATATGCATTTATTGGTTACTTTACAAAAAAAAATTAACTGCTGATGACATAGATCATTTTGTCTGTGCTGAAATTCCAAACAGAGAAACCAATCCTGAATTATGGTACAAAGTCATTAAACACATGTCTCACTGACCTCATTAAAAAGATTCAGCATATAGGGACTTGAAAGAAAAAAAGTGTTTAAAAAAATTTCAAAAAGTTTTCGTTTAAACAACAGATATGACTAAGGCTGGCTTTCCAGATTATCGCAGAAGAGATATTTGTCACAAACAACACATGCACTTATCACGGAAAAAAGATGGAAAATTTGTAATGATCGATAATTCAATGATTGTACCATATAACCCGTATTTGCTAAAAAGATTTGATTGTCATATTAATGTAGAGTATTGTGCATCAGTGATGAGTATCAAGTACATCTACAAGTACATTCATAAAGGGCATGGTAGAGTAACGTTATCGAAAGAACAAGCACAGGACGAAGTTCAAGCATACTTAGATACTCGATACTTTAGTGCAATGGAAAGTGGCTGGCATTTACTGGAATTACCAATGTACGGTCAAAGTCATTCCGTAGAATTATTACAGATTCATTTACCAGGACAGAATATGGTTCAATTTAAAGAAGGCAAAGAAGCAGATGCTTTACAAGTAGCAAAAACAAAAACAAAAAAATATTGTCTTATTTAGAAATAAATAAAAAAGACATAAATGCAAAGGCATATACATATGTGCAAATTCCTCAACATTACATGTGGCAAAAACAAAAAGGAATATGGCATCCAAGAAAAAGTAATTGCAAAAGTGTTGCATGATTAAATATTGTATCACCAAAAGATAGTGAACACTTTCATTTAAAATTGTTGTTACACAAATCAAAAGGAGCAAGGTTGTATAGAGATGTTCTAACTATAGATGAAAATACGTCCGGTACTTTTCAAGAATTGGCTCGAGCAGCTGGATTATGTAAATCAGACGACTATATGTATAAAATGATGTCTGATGCCACGTCTGTAATGATGCCTGACAAATTAAGACACTTCTTCATATACTTAAATATGACAGGGAAAGTTGATGCTTTACAATTATGGGAAGCGTTCAAAGGACCATTATCCGAAAAGTCAAATGAACAAATGGCTCTTTCAATCATCAAAGAATGTAGGATGTATCGTAATGTTGTTGCGTAATTTATGTATGAGTGATGGACTATGCAATGGAACAACATTAGTTTTGTGTTAAAAATTGGTCGAACAATTCTATCATGTAAAATTTTAACAGGTGACAAAAAAGGTAATGTAGTATATCCAGTATTCCACAAATAACATTAGACACCAAAGGAGACCTTGATATGCCCTTCGTATTAAAATGTTTACAGTTCCCCGTTAGAATAGCATTTACTATGACAATTAACAAATCACAGGGACAAACATTTGAAAAAGTTGGTTTATTTATGAGAGACAAAGAAACGATATTCACTCATGGACAGTTATACGTTGCATTGTCACGATGTAAGTCCAAAAACAGAATCAAAATTCAATGCGATCTTGAAGAAAAAATAATTCCAAAATTTTTTTTACCAAAGTTCTAAAATAAAAGGGAAACTAATGAAACAGAAACAATTCCAAGAAAAAAAAATATTGTAAAATTATGTATCCGGAAAACCAAACACGGGGGCTGGCGAGCGAAGCAAACAGGGGGCGTAGCCCCCTAGTTATTATTACTATACTGCCTATAAATATCATCTACTGAAATTCTTTGTAGACATTATTAAAGGTTTTGTTTGTCCTAGAATATTTTTACATTTCAAATGAAAACAATCCCACATGTACCAAAATAAACTTGTCCATGGCTAAAAACAGGCAGTTTCAGAAAGAGGCCAATGTTTTGGTTTTGGATCTTATTTAGAGTCATAGAACAAGGAGGTTTAATGAAAAATTGCAGCCTTTTAAAGGAGAATGACGATGTAATATCGCAGGACGTCAATACAGCATCAGCAGTCTCAAAATCAACAGCTCATTCAGACACTGATATGTCATTAAAATGTTGGGGATCATCAGTGTGCTCACAGTGCCTTAAAACAAAATTAAGAGACGTTCAATGCTCCAGATCAGCTATATTTCAGAATATTTTTCATGTATCTTCTTTCATGCATGAGAGTTAGCATTGAAATCATAAATAATTGTATTAACATTTTCCTCTTGGAAAGACTTATTTTCATGCCTTTTCCTATTGTTTTTTGAAATATCAAAAATATACCATTAATAACAAATCATGCTCCAGATATAAGGCAGTGTATTGTAGCAATATAAGCTGTGACCAGGAGACAACTCAATAAATATATAATAACTCAATATACTGTATATATTTTTTTTCTGGGTTTATTATTTCTGGCAGGGAAACTTTATTATCACAGCAGCCTAAAGAAAAATACTGACCTCCTATGCACTAAGAAGCAAAATGAGGTGCTGAATAATAAGGGTACTTTAATGATAGCACACATGCATCATGCCTTTGGACATTGTAAGTTTTAGATTTATGTTCTTAAACTCTGCGCCAGGAAAAAACTATTCAGTGGTGACAATGGCCTCTTCAGTATTGATAATACTGAAATCGTAGCTAATTTTGCATCTTGTACTGTGATGTTTTACCCTCTTGCAACACCCAATCATAGTTTTCTTAAACTCCTTTTTTGTCTCATGAAACTGTAATACCTAGAGCACCACCAACAATTCTGGCTTAATGCATCCAGATTTACTGATTCAGTAGGCACAGTTTCCTGTGGAATAAGTATGTCACAATGATCCAAGTCTACTTCCTCTTAATATAGGAGATGGATAATTTTGTTCCTATGACTATATGAAATATAATTTGGAAAGCAAATGTCAACTAGAGCAGGAGAGAAGAAAGAGTGTCCCCATCTGGTTCAAAACGTACAGACCACGAGACTGCTCTGAGTGGTTCTCTAACAGGAAACTCTGCACCACAGCCAGTAAAGGATGAGCAAGATGAAACAACTGTTTTTTAAATGTAGTAATTTTGAAGTTGTTAATTAAATTACCAAAAAATGCTTGATGACAGATTTAAATACTTCAAAAAGCATTTTAACAATTGCATTAAAGTCTATTACTTTTGGATAAGGTGATGCAGTGTTTTAGTATTAATTAAAACAGAATTCAGTACAATAATAGTACTGATTTACAGATTAGTACAGACCACCTGGGCAATATTCATTGTTCATAAATTAATTTGTCAGCATTTTACCTGAGTAAATATTTTAATATTCACATAGATATGTACCTGTTTAGAAAATGTATTACTCACCTGGTAAATTCTAAAGGGTTTTAGCAATTATTGTTGCTAAATTTCATTGTTTAGCAATAATTATTGTTTGAGCAATTATTAATTTATACATGGGATCAAATTCTTGCTTACAGATCTGAGACTCAAAAATTGTAAAAAGCAAAGAACTAAGAATATTTTTTTTGTGATGGGTCCTCAAGGTACCAATATATAATTTTGAAAAACACAGGGTTAATTTCTATATAGTTGCAGCATCCAAAAGTTTGCTACTCTAGAAAAGTATAAGTGAACCTGAATTTGCATTTGAATTTTAAGCTCATATAAATTAGTTCTGACTAGATCTGGTAACACTACAGTTGTAACTTTACACAATGAACCTTTCATGAAATGACAGCAATATTAACCTTTTCAAAGTTATAAATCTAGAACAGCAAAACAGAAAAAAACAAAGTAAGCAGACTTTCTTTCAGTTAACAGGATATTAGGTCAGAAAGTTAATTTGCTCAGCCCAAATACACTGAATATCACCATCCTGCCTCAAACTTCACACATGGGCATACTGTAGAATATATTTTCAAACATATTCTAACTTACATTTCTGTATACCTGCAGCTAGCTTTACATGTAGAACAGTCCAGCAAATGGTTTGTAAACTACAAAATGTTTTGTAAATATGTAGAGGTTACCCTAATAACACAGAAGCTTGCTTGAGCATCACTTTCTTTCAGAAGTCTCTTTGTTCTCAGTTTATGCTGACATGGTGTTTTGCATTGGACACAAGTACTATGTAACTTAACCTCTTAATTGCACATTTTCTCAGTGTTTGGTGACCAACTTAGCCCTAAATACAGGCTTCTGGGCCGAAAATAAAACACACAAAGGAAATTTCTATATATGGTTATATGTTATTGGAGATACCGACTATACCGGGTGTGGGTTTGAAAGTCACTGCTATGTGCACAAAGACATGTTCAAGTAAACGAAGGAAAGACAGCTAGGTTCCTGCTTAAATGTGGATTAGGCAGACACAAGTACATTGGAATTTATAACTCGTACTCGCTGCCATAACCTTTGATTGTTATTTATCCTGTCTGAAATAGCACATTAGTCAAAGGCATGGCATGGCTACATTTCTACTCATTATAAATTATGAAATCTAGATTGATGCTCAATTTCAGTTCTCTCAAAGTTGAAATCTACTACAAAATTCCTTTAAAGCATCTCTAAATAGCACAACTACACTTTCACAGTTCTACCATTCTTTACTGCTCTTGAATTTGGATGGAATAACTAAATCCATAAAAGTAATTTTAAGATTAGCGTTCATATGTTATGTAATTAATTCATTTAAGATTAGGTAGAATTAAGGAATGCAAAAAACACATTTCCAGTTTATTCACAAGGGGATCATAAAGTTTTTTTTTTAATCGTGAAAAGTGTATTCTATGCCGCTGATTTTGTAAGAGGCTAAGGATTATTCATTTTTCATATACCTGTACATATATTTTTTTGTCAGTGACATGTGAATATCATGTTTCTAGCGTTTGAGTTTACAGTGTACTAGCCATCCCTCAAAGCTCCGCCCACACAGTAGTGAAACAGGACAGACTTTAAAAATCAATAAACAAACAGGTATTGCTAGCTAAGTGGAAGCAAGGTCCATTCCAAAAACATGGCTAGAGGTAGACAGATTTGAATAGAGTCTGGCGCGTGAGTGAGGAGGGCCCCGTCTGGCTTCCCACTCCTGACGTCACGCTTCCCCCTCCCCTCGGATTACTATGAATAGATTACTCCTGAAAGTGAACTATAATACTTAGCACAGTGAAAGAGGTTGCAAAATTAACCGGAATGTTCAAGCAAATTATAGAAAAAAAAAACAATTTAAATCTGTTAAGTAGTTCTCTCATGAAAAGCAGACAGACAGACAGACAGACAGACTTTGGAATATATATATATATATATATATATATATATATATATATATATATATATATATATATATAGAGAGAGAGAGAGAGAGAGAGAGGTTTATTGTTTCATAACTAAGTCAATATCAATAGGGAAAACCCTACTAAGAATCATGCTATCATTGAATTTTTAATGCTGAAGAAAAATATGCAGATTCATTCTAGCCTAGTTAACGTGTATTAGGACCAGTCGTTATTAACAGAAGGGACACAGAATTCTGTCATGCCAGGATACCTCCCAAATATGACCTAGGGTCTGCCTGGCCAATGACATCATACAGAGGAGTTTATTGAATCTTTAAACTTGTTACATATGACTGGATTAATCGAGACACGTTACCTGTCGTGATTTCTTTGAATTATCCTTTCCCATCATTCCTTGCTTATACTGTACTGTAGTTTATCAGTTGTTCTCCTGATGTTTTACTAGGTAAACCCTGGACAGTTCATTAGCTAATTATTTTGCATTAAGCCATTCTTATTGTCTGAGAAATGTTTATCTTTATTCATCTTTTTTTCCACAAGATTCACTTCAAACTGGTAAGGTAAGTTGGTGTGAAATGAATCTCATTAGAATTTCCTATAAGCATCAAGCCCTATGAAAGCAGGCAGTGTAGAAGGAAAATTTTTATATTAGCATGAGAGGATAGAAAATTAACATGAAGAGCCATAAAAGTAATTAAAAGCTTCTAAAACATTAGATTAAGCATAAATTAGAATGTTAAGCAAATAATTTAGGTCAAGCAAATAGTTAACTAAAAAATCAGTTATATTGCATTATTTCTTAGGCTTACAGTAAAATTTAAAACCAGCTTTGGACAGGATAAGAGTTTGAGAACACCTGTGATTCAAGGCTAGGAAGCGATAAAGATGGCTCTGAAAGGCATATCAAAAAAGCGGCTGAGCTGATGAATCTGTAAGCAGGGTCACGCTGACCTAATGCATGAAGAGAAATCTTAGTAAATTCAGGCATTATCAAAAATATTAGAAGAATATATTAGCAATTAACTTTAGCGTAGAAATTAAGACAAATCACGCATGCCAAGCAATGATTAAATGAAAGCACATACTATACTTCTTTTTAATTAAAGCTTAAGCTTCAGGTCACTATTATAAAAAGTTTGGAAGGCTTAAGAGAGAAAACGATGAGAGGAAACCCATATATGGAATTGAAGCCTTGGCCAGTTAGAGAAAATAGGAACAGCATAGAAAGATAACAGATTCCATAAGGGGGCCAGTGATAGGAAAAGTAAGGAGATAATAAGGGTTCCCATGGAAACTCAAGATTCAGCCGGACAGGAGTAAAAGGGAGTCAGAGAAAATGGGCAAGAGAGCTCATTCAAGCGAGGTCAGAAAAGATCGGAAATTACATGGAAAAACCCAAAGATGGTGAGAGGAAGTCATCCACCCAGTCTTAGACCAATCAAAATAAGCCGAACAGACACCAAGAGGAATAATGGACAGTAAAACCAGGTGCAGAATGAGCTAATTGAATGAGGTAAAATGATAAGAAATTGTTATAAAAACTTCAATTGCTGTAATGATCGTTGCTCAATCTCATTCGGCCGAAATGGGTTGAGTCCGTGTGGTTGATTTATTGCAATAAAGCCTTAAAACTCTGTCTGTCTATCTCGAGTCCTAATAGCCTTTATTTTTAGGTAAAAAGCCTTCTGATGGTGAATTTTTCGCCACAACCACAGTTAAAGTTCTCTTTTTTCTCTATAATATATATTAATTTTTCATGTGAACCTGTTTTGTTTTACCACTATCTGTTTTGTTGTGTGTTTTGTGTGATATTTTCTGTAGTATAATAACATGTTTTTTACCTGTTTAAAAAGTAATCTTTTTCCCTATATCTCATATGCACATGTGAGCTTATTTATCAGACATACATTTACATATAGTACACATACACATACTGTATACATACACACACACACACATCGATCAGCCACAACATTAAAACAACCTGCCTAATATTGCGTAGGTCCCACTCATGCCGTAAAATAGCTATGACCTATCAAGGCAGGAACTCCACAAGACCTCTTGTAGTATCTGACACTAAGACAATAGCAGCAGATCCTTAAAGCCCTATGACTTATGAGGTGGGGCCTCCATGGTTCGGAATTACTTTTTTAAGCATATCCCACAGATGCTCAATCAGATTGAGGTCCAGGAATTTGGGGGCTGAGTCAACACTTTGATCTCTTTGTCATGTACATCAAAACTCTCCTGAACAATTTCTGCAGCATTGCAGGGTGCATTATCCTACTGAACTGAAGTCACTCTCATCAGGGAATACTGTTGCCATGAAGTGGTGTATGAGGACTGCAATAATCTTTAGGTAGGTGCTATGTGTTAAAGTAATATCCACATGAATGCCAGGATAAAAGGTCTACCAGCAGAATATTGGCCAGAGCATCACATTGCCTCCATCAGCTTGCCTTCTTTCCATAAATGACACACACAAATCCAGCCGGCCACATGATCTAAAAGAAAATGTAACTCAATGGACCACGCCACCTTCTTACATTGCTCCAGTTCTGATGTTCAGATGCCTATTATAGGCACTTTAGGCGATGGACAGGGGTTAGCATGGGTACTCTGATTAGTCTGCAGCTATGCAGCCCCAGAAGCCAGCGTTTCTTAACTTTTAAGCATTTGCGACCCGAGTTTTCATAACAGTTTTAATCGTGCCCCCCCCCCTAAAATTTTTTTGAAATGTAGATGCATATTTTATTATACTTACTTAACTTTTATCTACATTTACCTAACTCTATATTTATTGTTCTAGTATCAGAATGCAGTTTAAGTTAATTTGTTTTGGTTTCAACAGATGTTTTTTTTTTCATATTTTTGATTCTTGTTTTCTTTTTTTACATCTTCGCGCCCCCCTTTTTGTTATTTTGCGTCCCCCTAGGGGGCCCACCCCACAGGTTGAGAACCACTGCCATAAGCAGCAACCTGTGATGCACTTTGTGTTCTGGCACCAAGCAAGCATTAAGTTTTTCCATCTATTTATGTTACTGTGGCTATACTGTCGGATCAGACCAACCGGGCTAGCCTTTGCTCCCCATGCAGATAAATGAGCCATGGATGTCAAACACTCTGTTGTATTACCCACTGCATAATGGAAACATCCCACAAGTCTTGCTGTTTTGGAGAAGCTCTGAACCAGCGGTCTAGCCATTACATTAGGAATGAAAGGATGCCACATTGTTTAATGGAAATGCAAATAATCAACCTACAGAGGGGCTGAATTCAAAGACACCCGGAAAATCAAAGTAAAAAAATGACAGGCTAGCACATTTTACCGAAATTTCATTGCAGCTCTCAAAATCGAACTCTGTAGTTTGTTTGGCCCTCACGTGCTTGTCTGCATGCCTGACAATGTTGGGACATGCTCCTAATGAGATGACAGATGGTGTCCTGGGGGATCTCCTCCCAGATCTGGACCATGGCATCACTGAGCTCCTGGACAGTCTGAGGTGCAACTTGGCGGTGTCAGATGGACAAACATAGTGTCCCTGAGGTGTTCGTTTGGCTTTAGGTCAGTTGAGTGTGAGTGCCAGTCACTGGTATCAATTCCTTCATCCTCCAGGGACTGCTTGCATACTCTTGCCACATGAAGCTGGGCATTGTCGTGCACCAGGAGGAACCCAGGACCCACTGCACCAGCATAGGGTCTGACAATGGGTCTAAGGATTTCATCCCAATACTTAATGTCAGTCAAGGTGCTATTGTCTAGCCTGTAAAGGTCTGTGCGTCCCTTCATGGATATGCCTCCCGAGACCATCACTGACCCACAACCAAACCGGTCATACTGAACGTTACAGAGAGCATAACTTTCTCCGCAGCTTCTCCAGACACTTTCACTTCTGTCACATGTGCTCAGGGTGAACCTGCTCTCATCTGTGAAAAACACAGGGCACCAGTGGTGGACCTGCAAATTCTGGTATTCTATGGCAAACGCCAATCAAGCCACACGGTGCTGGACAGTGAGCACAGGACCCACTAGAGGACGTCGGGCCCTCAGGCCACCCTCATGAAGTCTGTTTCTGATTGTTTGATCAGAGACATTCACACCGGTGGCCTGCTGGAGGTCATTTTGAAGGACTCTGTCAGCACTCAACCTGTTCCTCCTTGCCCAAAGGAGCAGATACCGGTCATGCTGATGGGTTAAGGACCTTCTACAGCCCTGTCCAGCTCTCCTAGTCTTGTCTAGTCTAGCCATGTCTTCTGGAATCTCCTCCATGCCCTTGAGACTGTGCTGGGAGACACAGCAAACCTTCTTGCATTGGCACGTATTGATGTGCCATCCTGGAGAAGTGGGACTACCTGGGCAACCTCTGTAGGGTCCAGGTACCGCCTCATGCTACCAGTAGTCACATTGACCATAGCCAAATGCAAAACTAGTGAAAAAAACTGTCAGAAAAGATGATTAGGGAAAAATGGCAGTGGCCTCCTGATAAACCATTCCTTTTTTTGAGGTTGTCTCATTGTTGCCCCTCTAGTGCACCTGTTGTTAATTAAAAACAAAGCAACTGAAACTAATTAACAACCCCCTCTGCTACTTAAATGACCAGATCAATATCCCAGAAGTTTCATTGACCTGATGCTATACTCTGATTAAAAAGTGTTCCTTTAATTTTTTGAGCAGTATATATACAGTATATAATGTATTTTCCTAAAACATGCAAAAGTGTGCACACCTGGTGAGCCCCAATAAGGGTGAAACACATGTTGTGTACTCTTTGTATTATTTGGCAGGTACTGTATCACATATGTATGAGCTGTTTCTCACAACTGAGAGGATGTGGTGGATGTTTGGTGACTGGCTGACCAACCACAAGTGTTACCTGGTAGATAACCACCTAATAATCAGATTGCGATTCAGACTTTGTGCTTGATCTCTCTATTATAAAAAAAAAATCCTGGAGAGAAACACTAGGGCATCGAGACGTGATCTTCACGTGAAGATCATGGAAGACACTTAAAAGAAACCGGAAGATGAAAGAGATGCAAACATGAGACGTTGTGCCAAGAGATTGACCCAGAACCGTCTCGCGATGACGTGGAACATGAGATTCTTGCAAGACACACCCTACTTACAATCAATATCAAATAAGCCCAGATTCAGCAAAACACTCAGTTGTGTAAAGGAGGCTTTGAGCACACACAGATCCAGGGCTCTCAGCGCATATGAAGCATATATAGACAATACGTTATAAATGAAATGTAGACGACTAAGCAAAAAAGAAAGCAGCGCGGAGAAAAGAGACTCAAAAGCGTAGAGAAAAAAAAGAAAAAGAAGAATCAAGGTGCAAATTCAGAAAATAAGGAAAGTAATTATCAGCCCAGAACAAGTGGAATTGAAAAAAGAGCACGTCCAATCCAGCTCAGAATTAATAAAGACAGAGAATAAAAGACAAAGTAGAACTTCATAAACACATTCACAAATGTTGGCGCTATACACATGCAGAGTAGGTTAGAGATTATGAAAGCAGTGGAATTTGAAAGGCTCAAAAAAAAATGTTGGCGCGATACACATGTGGAGAAAGTTAAAGAATATGGAAGTAGGAAAATTAGAAAGTATAAAAAAAGAAAGTAAAGATCGCAGTAGCGCAAACAAATGGTAATTATTACTTGAAAAAAGGGAAAATAATCACCACGGACCAGGTGTCATTGAAAAAAAGCAGGACAAAGCGAGATCAGAAATAAAAGAGTAGAAAACAAAGTAAAATGTCATAAAGAGGTTAAAAAACAAGGGGGCCAAACACATGCAGAGCAGGTTAGAGATAATGAAAACTGGAATTCAAAAGACTCAAAAAAAATGTAGGTGCGAAACACATGCAGAGCAAGATACAGAATATGAAAGCAGAAAAAAACGACAGTGTCAAAACAAAGAAGGTAAATATCGCATTAGCACAAAGAGAAATTATTACTCGGAGAAATAACGAAAAGGCGAATAGAGATCGAATATATGGACATAGGTGATATGTCAGAAGTATGTAAATATTGTAAGGCTTTGAAGTTTAAGTCAGAGAATTTCAAAAACGGAGTTTACCTCACATGCATTTCTTGGTTACTTTGCAAAAGAAATTATTAACTGCTGATGATGTAGATCGTATTGTCTGTGCTGAAATTCCAAAGAGAGAAACCTCTCCTGAATTATGGTACAAAGTCATTAAACACATGAGTCAAAAGATTCCAAATATTGTTTATACAGAAGTTCTGAAACAAAAGTGAAACTAATGAAATAGTAACAATTCAAAGAAAAAAAAATCTTAAAAGCGTGTATCCAGAAAACCAAACACGGGGGTTGGCGAACTAAGCCTCCTAGTCTTCTTTAATTTTGAAATTTCTTTTAACTGTAAATTTCTATCTGATATTCTACAGACATAATTGTTATTTGATTTTTATTACTATTCTCTTTCAGTTTATCTCTTCCACTGTTTTGAAGAATAAAATGTATGTTATCTTCACTATAGATTTCTTAATAAAAAATATCTTTATTGTGCAATTATTTTTACACTATTCTACACTCTGTAAATTCCTTTTCATTTGGCACTGTTTAGCATTAGTCATTTCTGTAAACAGAGTAATTACCCTGCTTATGCAGTTTTTTCTCAGCCTTTGACACAGACGATGAAAGATTTCAACTGTGGTATGAATCTTAATGGTGAATCAAAGAGAATCAGAGTGGGAAATAGCACGCAGTAAGTTATGGGTCAGCTAAATTCATTCTTCATGTACAATGTATTGTAACCCCATCCAAGCATGTTCGAGGCCTGCCAGTATTTGGATGGCAGACCAACCAGGTAAAGCCTGGGTGCTGTTGGAAGAGGTGTTGGTGAGGTCAGTGGGGGGTGCTTATCCTGTCATCTAAATGTGGATCCCAATGCCCCAGTGCAGTGACAAGGACACAGTGCTGTAAAAATATCATTGTTCTTCAGATGAGATGTAAAATTGAGGTCCTGATTCACGGTGGTCATAAAGGATCCCTAGGCATTCTTTGTAAAGAGCAGGATTTATCCTGATGCCCTGGCTAAATTGCCTATCACACTGTTGTTATCCTGACCCTTTAACCCTCTGGAGTATTTTTTTGTTTTTGTTTTTGTTTTGTTTTGTTTTTCTGTCCCCTGGCCATTGAACCTTACTCTTATTCGATGTTAATGTTGATTTATTTTGTTTTATAATTGTGTCTTTCATTTTTCTATTCTTTAATATGTAAAGCACTTTGAGCTACTGTTTGTATGAAAATGTGCTATATAAATAAATGTTGTTGTTGTTGTTAATCATACTCTGTCTCTAATTGTCTATCTCTCTCCCCTTCACCACCTAACAGCTAATGTGTGGTGAGTGTACTGGAACAAAATGGCTGCTGTTGCATCATCTAGGTAGATGCTGCACATTTGTGGTGGACGAAGTGGCTCCCCACTCACTATGTACAGCTGCCAGGATTAATGATCCCTACTTTGTGGTGCTTCTGTTTGACCTGTAATTGCTTCCAAAGGGCTGTGCCCTAGCACCGGAAGTACTCCTGGATCCAAGAAATAAACAGGCCACATGACTTCATCCAGGTGAGCTGGATTCAGTGTGGAGAACAGACAAAGCTTGTGTAAAAGGCATTAGTTAATTAATGTTAAAGTGACAGAAATATTTTTTAGTTATGTTAAAATGTTTGCCTATATATTAGTGCATAGTCAATGGGAGGTTCTATTAATTACCACCACAAGCTCACCTATAAATAGAATATTATAATTATTTCTTGTCCTTCTGACTAAAGATTACTCCCATGATCATAATCTGCCTTGCAGTTGGTTAGGCATGGAAGGCAAACAGCTTCAAACTGTATTGAATGTATTCACCGTATTGAATGGGCCATATGCATAGAAAATACTGAATATATTAAGTAAAGCAGATGTAAGTTGTCCACAGAGAAGTAACATAATCTTTCATGTATAGAAAGTATAACAAGAACAAAGCTAAACTTGTAGAAGAATTTTTTTTCTTTTTGTCTTTTATTTTGCATTTATAATAACCTTTTCTCTAGTTGTGTATGAACTGATTTGCTTTGAATTTTCACTAAACTTTTTTAAAGTGAACTTTACTTGACTGAGAAATATTCTTTTTTTATTCGTTTGACTCATGCTGGATTCTACCTTGCCAACTCAATAGCTGCTCGATTTTGTGAACTTTGAAAAGGCGCAGCTATAGCTTGACTGTGAGGTGTGGAGAAGAACTGTGTCGTGTTTATTCCACTGTTTATGTCTTAAACCATTTTATTATACCAGGACTTGTGTTTGTGTTGTTGTGTCTGGGGTTTGAATGCTCAGCCCTTTTGGGTTCCTGGGGTGCCACAGGGATTGCGGAGCCCACTTGGAGCCCACTTGTCAATGGGCCACAGGCTCCCACCTCACCTGGAAACCCTTGGAGGAGGAAGCAGAAAGACAGAGACAGAGAGAGAAAAGATGACCAAGCCAATGGGCCACAGGAAACATTCCCTTGTACAGGGTAAAAGAAGCCTACTGCTGCTGCTCCAACAGCCAGAGTCGGGAGGCCTATTCTTACAAAAAAAATTTTTAACACTGAGAGTATCAGTTTCAAATATTGTAGAGGTTCTATTGTTACAATGGAATATTGTGTAGCAATACTCCCTTATATGGCTATTGTATAATAGATTATTCACAATGCTGATTGTTCATTTAGAAAGGCGTTTCTATAAGAGAACTGCACAAGATATAGTCAGGATATTGTTGGACACAATGTGAAATTTTATTCTTCAAGTAAATGATTTGGCCATTGAAAAAGAAATTGATGTGGTTTCAAATTGGGATTACAATGGACCATGTTCAGGACACAAATTTGAGTAAATTTATCACAAACAGGGAGTAGCAAAAAAAAAAAACAGCCAAAACTTTACAAATTTTAAAAGAACTATGAACTAGTGTGATGTACCATTGATCAACAACAAGGCTGGCAAGGGTACTAGCTGGCATTTCAGTAGCAAAAATATTATGGACAGAAACGTTACAGACATCCCTGAATTTGTGTACTAACAATAAATGATATGGCAGCTAAGCACAAAGATGTAAGCTAATTATTATCATAATGAAATAAGATTACTAAAAAAACATTATTGCCATATCCAGAAACATGTGTATATATGGTATTTTCCGGGAATTTGACATAATTGCCATTATTTTTTCATCACATTTCCGTGGCAGTTTAAAATGTCATAAATATTAAGAGACTACTCACGAGAGATGGAACCAAGCACGTGGAGCTATGCGATTCTCCTGAATGCGATTATTACTTAACACCAGCACAACGAGATTCAGGGTCTTGTTGAGAATGCCCTCCTGAATATCTTCAATT
Organism: Polypterus senegalus; assembly: GCF_016835505.1. Taxonomy (NCBI): domain Eukaryota; kingdom Metazoa; phylum Chordata; class Cladistia; order Polypteriformes; family Polypteridae; genus Polypterus; species Polypterus senegalus. Next base: position 90,643,379 of record NC_053166.1, on the reverse strand, counting down.
AGATTTTCATCCATGTGCAGCTCCTGCATCCAATAAAGATAAATTACAGCATTAATTTAAAAAAATGACATGTCATTATGACTAAGTATATTTAAGGTTCCAGTGATACTTAAGTATTAGGTAAAGTTTACTTGTAGCCAGAAAAATCACTGTAATGCCTAATGTTCACAATGGAATGAAACAGCTGAGAGTAAATTAAAAAATGGACTGTTAAATGAAGATAAAAGGTGCTTGGACATGGCAAGAGAATCATTGTTAAGCAGGATGGGGTTAGTTATTAAATAAAATACAAAAAAATGATTATCAAAATACCAAAATGTTGAGTGAAATTTATACTACCAAGAACAAAAACAAATTACTAACACTAATGTGATGTAATGCTTTACTTAATTGTGCTAAATATGAGGTTTTGTTGTCAGGTTGTGAAACCAAAACTCGCTCCACCATCTTAAATAGTGGTATTATGTTAAGCCCACTTAACCAATAACAGGCATCATTGCTAGAAACAATGACCATGCCACCATGAAATCAATGATAAAGAAAAAGATGGCATCCTGAGAAAAAAACTTAAATAAACACACACACAAATTGGTGATGCTATGATGTCAACAGAAACTGTAAAATTAATAACAAAGCCACATAAAACAGACACATACACAGACACAAAAAATGGGAATTAAGACAAAAGATCCTGCAACTGTAAAACATGGCTAAACAAACTGAAGAGATGGGTATACTATACAAGTGCAAATTAACAAACAGGTCATTGAGGAATCTGAAGTGAATTACAGAATCAAAAGTGTGTGTCATGCATACACAACTGGCAGAGAACTTGCAGCTGCTTTGATGTGTAAGTTTAACATACAGTAGTACTCTTATATGTAGTATATACGGTATATAATTGTATATATGGTATATGTTGCATTTCATGTATGCTGTTTTATTCTGCCTTTTGTAAATACTGTATGCTATCTCTGAGGAGATACACAAGTAAGAATTACATTGTACCATACACATCTACAATACAACTTTAACGTGCTTTGTTTTGAGTCAACAAAAAATATTGAAGCAAAATGGATAAACACAGTAAAAATGGAATGGATGCAGAACAGACCACTGTTTTCATTAAGCCAAGTAATTGTTATATATTGAGTCAGAATCAAATCATCAAAGAGAGCAATCTTGGCTTTGATCATTCTTGACAAGATCCTTGGTGTAGTAGCTAAGCCATTGGACATTAAATTACACATTTGCCAATGCAGTATTTGCCTCACACTTTCTGATTGTTTCTGAGCAAATACTTTGACGTGCTTATGTTCCAAATTAATATATAATGTGTGTGTGAATGGGTAAAGCTCTTTGAAATTGAATTCGCTATGAGCTCTGCAGTGAGAAGTCAAGCAAAATGACACCTTTTATTGGCTAACTAAAAAGATTACAATATGCAAGCTTTCTAGGGAACTCATGCATCTTACATCTTGCCTGAAGAAGGGACCTGAGTTGCCTCAAAAGGTTGCATATTGTAATCTTTTTAGTTAGCCAATAAAAGGTGTCATTTTGCTGACTTCTCACTACATTCATAATGTCTAACATGGTACAACACACTAGTACTATGAGCTCTGTGAAATAAACATTTGATTGGAATGATTTGTTTGTTCTTGCTAGTTACTCCCTCACACTAATCATGACTTTATGCTAGTGGTGTTTGTTCTCTCTTCCTCCTGTACGGGATTTTTTTGTTTGCTGCCCTATTATCTTGTGTTATATACACAGTTTTGAATGGCTGTGCTACTAAGAATACTACTGATTCTCAAACATTTCTTACCATCTTTAACAGTTTGCTTGGTTTCAATCTTTTCAGCCTGCTGACTGCAACATAATTCCTCATAATGAAACATAAATCTTTTTAACAGAAATATTGTAGCGGTGCCACATAGTGTTTAAATGTCAGTGCTGTGTGTGTCTCGTTTTCATTGTCCCATTGACTGCGTTGTGTGTATCAGTTAATGTTGTCCCCGTAAAGGAGGACGGATGATGGGAGGAGTTCACAATCACTTACCTGGAAAACACCTGTATATCAATTAATCAATTACTGCCGTCACGGATTATTTAAGGAGAAGAGGAGGAGACGAAAAGGGAGACCAGCACGAGGAGAGAGAAGGAGAACAACCAATAACGCATTCACGATTACAACCTGCCTGCCGTTTCATTCCATTGCGCTATCATCCAGTTTGTATTTCATTCATCCGGACTGCCTTTCAACCTGCTTACCGCTGAAGACCCGGGTCGAATCATCATTCGCCGCACGCCGAGGAATCACGGTGAGGTTATTCCAAACGCCGGGAAATACGAACATTACTATCGTCATTAATCAGTACCCGTATTCAGGACATTTATTTCACGTACCGACTCAAGTTCATGATCATTCCGTTTGCCAGCCATTTGTCGTTTGTGTGGTGTGTGTCATATGTAACGTGGACAAGGGAGGGGATTTATATATATATATATATATATATTGTCGGGTTTGCTGTGGGATTGTCGGGTGGAGGAATATTGAAGTGTACATTTGTCTTGTGGCGTGTCTTGTCCCATTTAATACATTTATTCTTGTTTCCTTTTACATTCTGCTTATTGTCTTTGCTTTTCAAACCGTCGATTGTGGGAAAGTTAATCTGTGTAGGAGTACGGCTTGACAGGAAAAGGTTTCTCAGTCAATTATCCAGGCCACAGGTCTTGGAGGTGTAGCTGCCGGCTGGGAATAAGGGGTCGGCCGTTACAATATTTTTCCAGCACAAAACATCTATTTGTTTTACTGCATAACCACATTTGCTCATGTTTTAACTTCTTTGCTTATCTTATCCAGCCTTGTTGCCCACAGTTTTAGATGAGAGATCTTCCATTATGACAAGTATTTGTTTTTTATGACTGATTGGAATTCCAAACACAGCTAACAACCTTGAATAAACTGAGTCTGCAAAATAAGGATAACTGTTTCAAAGACAAAGATGGAAGAACTGAGAACAAGGCCCAAACAAACTTCCATTTATCCAGCATTAACAGGAGTTGAAGTCTGTTCCAGAAAGCCTCTCGAGTTCAGTACAAGAATGAAGTATACAGTAATCCCTTGTTATATCTCGCTTCGACTTTTGCGGCTCCTCTCTATCACGGATTTTATATGTAAGCATATCTAAATATATAACGCAGATTTTTCGCTGCTTCGTGGGTTTCTGCAGACAATTTACTTCTGGTACATGCTTCCTCAGTTGGTTTGCCCAGTTGATTTCATACAAGGAATGCTATTGAGAAACTACCCAATCAGAGCACACAGTTAAGTTCCCGTGTGCTATTGGCTCAGCGACGGAGCGACGAAATTGATTCCTCTGCATTAACCAGGAAGTCTCATCTTGCTCATTCAGCATCAACATGTTTCGCTGTGTAAAATTGTAACTGTTGTGTTTATCATTGTGCATAGTCAAGCCCTTTGTTATGGCTCCAAAACGATCTGCTCCTGCTACTGATTCAGGAGCCGTGCCCAAGCACCAACGGAAGATGCTAACGATTGCCGAAAATGTAAAATATTTGGATATGTTGAAGTAAGGGAACAGCTACACCGCTGCAGGACGCCATTACGGCATCAATGAGTCCACAATTCTTTTTATTTAAAAAGGAGGAAAAGAATATAAGATCTTTAACAAAGGCGCAAAAGAGTTGTAAGTGGATGTAATAAGGAGGTAGTCCGGATGAAATCTGCTTTAGGGATTTTGATTGAAGACTGCCGGAAGAAGAACAACGGAGGTGCTACACAATCGCCTGAAGAGGCTCCTTTAGAAGAGCTGTAACGCTCTCCTTTGTTGTGCAGTAAAATTAAACTCATCATTATCAGACAAGTCGTCGTGTCATTGTTGGTGAGTACCCATAACTAATTTTCTATGTACTTAGTACATGTACATATGTTTATTGTAACTGTACACACATTTTGTACAATTTTTCTTGCATTGTAGGTATTTATTGCCGGTGGCCTGTCTATCTTAATGGCTGCAACATATGTGATATTGGAGACGCTCTATAGTATCTTTAAAATAAAATTTTCGTTTTATGTACAGCATTTACATGTTATAGATTTTTCACTTATTTTTATATTACCTAATCAGTTACAATATGTTTAAAACTGTATTACGTATCAAATAAAACGCCTCAATGATATACGATACGTATGTTTGTGAGTAGTATATAAACAGTGTGTTTACATACATAATTTCATTGAATCTTACCTAATAACTAAGAGAATATAAAGGGTTTATGCTGTATAACTGTGCGGGGAATATTTATAAACAATGTGGGAGAGTTTATAAGGGCTTAAAATATATAAAAATAACCATACAAACATATGGTTTCTACTTTGCGGATTTTCACCTATCGCGGGGGGGTTCTGGAACGCATAACCTCCGCGATCGAGGAGGGATTACTGTACTGTAAATAGGATGCTACATAGTAGGTCAGTGGAGAGTTACCAGTTAACATAAAATACATGTCTTTGGGATGTTGAAGGAAGATAGATTATCTAGGAAAAAATTAGGAGGACAAACTAGGGAAAAAAGTTGCAAAAGAAGATGTTAAAACCAATAAGGTAGTGTACCAGCTCAACAATAAAATCGCCAGTCCTTCTTAGAAATGAGCATGAACAAATTGCTAAAGTACTCTGTGCACTGGCTTTATGAATAATATGACACAGATTTGTTAACTAGATGGTGAGGCTAAAGTGAAACATCAGTCTTTTCTTCTGTTATTTTGCAATAAATATTTTTCTGCCTAATTTTAAATCATTTTGCCATAATGCAATGGTTAGATTGGTTATATTCTTGAATAAAAGCGCACTTGTTTTGTTATACTTGTACCTTTTGTGGAAGTGTTTATTTGATATCTGGACTTCAGTCTTCACACATTATACACTTCATGTCTACATTTTGTCAATTACTACTAAAACATGAAAAACATTTCTGTTTTAGCTATGTGTTCAACAATTCCTGCCTTGCATTTTCTGTCATCCTACATTTACATAGATGATTGTAGACACAGAACACACATGAAATGCATGTATTCCAAAAAACGATATATATTATTTACCCTCTACAATTCCAGGCACCTCACACCCAGGTAAATACAATTGTGCTCTGAAAATCTTATCTGCGACTTGAGCTTTGGCAGTGGGGGGATGGGATAGCAGGCTCCTTGCTGATTGACACATTTACAAAACAAAAGACGCTAATGGAGAGGTACGAAGGAATTTAAGGTAGCCCGGGATTACAACTCACACAATAATGCCAGTGCTCCATTTTTATTTCCCCTGCCCATCTCATCATGTGGCTGCTGCATTTAATCATGCCAGGCAACATAACATGAGAGCTACATAAACAACATGGATGCCATGAGTGTAGTCCAAGCCCAAAGCTGCTAGCACCATGAACACCTCAATAATCTATTTGGCAAATATAAAAATGAGCTTGTGATTTTAGAAAAGGGTTAATTTTCCACAGTGTGTTGTGGCCTAACGGCTCACATGGGCAAGATTGTGGGAGGGTGATCATGACAATGGTTTCAAGAAAGCTATCATACCTGCTGGGAAGGATCTGGAAAACCCAGAACAACAACATCACAAAAGAACTAGCTGATCATTCAGAATTTATAATTTTGCCTTTTCCTATTCTTTGTACATTCCAGGAAGACATGACACTATCCATGGATTTCCAGGTATCACTCTAAACCATGTGACAGTGATTTGCTAAGATGGATGTCCTATAATGACATGCACCGTGACTTTCCTTTACTGAATGCTGTCAATTGCTTAATGCCTCTGGATTGGTGTGAGTTTTAGGCCGCTTTAGGATGTCATGTACTAATATCAAATCACTCTAACACAAACATTTTCAGTTACCATATTTACTTCTGAAGGGCTTACATATCCTTCTGGAAAGTTTTCACATTTAAAAATGTGTGCAATTTCTATTTTAATCATTTACTAATGTGCAATGGGATATTAGAAATTAAACGATTCAGAACTAGGAATACTAATCAAAGCAAAAAATGTGATTAGCATTGAATCAAGCTGTAATTTCAATTCAACAAGATCCCTTTGTGATGTTTTCTTCTGGGAAGGTGAACATTGGAAAAAAACCTCAAAGAATATATAGATTTACCTGAAGTGAGCTTGGCAGACCTGATGGCAAAGCTCTGAAACGGTTCTCATCCAGCCTTAGATAGATGAGTCTGCTGAGAGGCTTAAAAGCCAGAGGGACCACATTGCCATCGTGCAGACCATTTCCTTCCAATTCCAATGTCAGAAGTTTCAAAAGGCCTACAATTGAAAAGTACAGTACTTATAAAAAAAAATAAAACAAAGTGGAGGTCACTCACATTTTAATGGTTTTGGTGGACCAACTGTATTACCCTTTTGTTTATCATTGCATCTATTTTCTGAGACATCATTCTACAACAGTAGTAGGAAGCTGGACTCCACATCATTTGCATTTCTAATGGCAGTGGACAGGACACCACAGCATGTCCGTGTACTCAGACAGACACACACACCAACCCACTTTGGTGCTTAGCTTTAAGCCTGTATTGTGTTTTTGACTTTATGCTTTTGCAGTTCGTTAATTGAACTGATCTATAACTTTTGTCACTAACTTGTGTCTACTTTTGTCATACATACAATTTATTCAAAGGGAAAATTCTGACTTGATTACTTCCAATTATTTTCAGATGAACCTATGCACGTTTATTAAGATAAGGGGGTATATGAGAAACAAGAATGCATTATGTTGCTGGAAGTAGGAGAGAGTCTGTCTTTTTAAGGGTAGCAATGGTTCACAGAAGGTAAAGTTAAAAGTGTTCAACGACATCTCTCTTATTACTGACTCAGGTGATGCAGCAGTCCTAGTCCTCCTTGACCTGTCCACTGCCTTTGACACCATTGACCATGAAATATTGCTGATGCGGCTCGAACATCTTGTTGGGCTTAAAGGGGCTGCTCTTAACTGGTTCAGGTCATATCTAACTGGTAGACACTTTTCAGTGACTTTAAATTCATCTTTTTCATCTACTGCTCCTCTTAAATGTGGTGTTACTCAGGGATCCATTTTGGGTCCTATTTTATTCTCTACATACCTTCACCCTATTGGAGCGATTTTTAGGAAATTTAACATTTCTTTTCACTGCTATACTGATGATACTCAGGTTTATTTTCCCGTCTGCAACTCTGCAACAAATCAACTCCATAACTGTCTGTCTGAACTAAGATCCTGGATGGCTAATAATTTTCTTGATCTAAATCAAAATAAAACAGAGGTGCTTATAGTGGGTCCACCAGCTAAAGCCCAAATTGGTCTTGGACTTCTCGGCTCTTTCTCTGTCTTTTCCAAACCACAAGTCTGCAATCGTGGTGTTACCTTTGATAGTAACCTCTCTTTTGAGAAACAAGTAAATTCTGTAGTCAAGAGTTGCTTTTTCCAACTTTGTCTATTAGGTAAGATAAAGCCTTTTTTATCTTCTAAAGATCTTGAGAAAGCTACTCATGCTTTTATTATTTCTCGCCTCAATTATTGCAGTTCGCTGTATTCTGGGATTAACAAATCTCTGATACACAGGTTACAGCTGGTCCAAAATGCTGCTGCTCGCTTTCTGGTTGGGGCAAGAAAGAATGATTCTGTTTCTCCTATTTTAGCTTCTTTACACTGGCTGCCTGTCAGTTTTCAAATTGATTTTAAAATCTTGCTGCTAGTTTTTAAATCTTAACATGGGCTTGCTCCTGCCTATTTATCTTAACTGTGTGTTTTACACCAGCCATACAGAGTGCTTAGATCATCTGGTCAGTTGTCTCTTGTTGTCCCTCATACCAAGTGTAAAACCAAGGGGGACAGGGCCTTTGCAGCTGCTGCCCCTCGTCTATGGAACTCTTTACCTCATCATATTATGGAGTCATCTACAATTGAACTGTTTAAAACGAGATTAAAAATTCACTTCTTTTCACTTGCATTCAGTGACCTTCAGTAATACTGATGTTTTCCTCTTTGTGATCATATAATATTATTTCTTTTTATTATCTATCTTATTTTATGTTCATATATTTTATTACTATTTATGTTTTATTGTTTTTGTTTTTTTTTTCTTTTATTCTATTATTGTAAAGCACTTTGGCCGCAGCATTACTATGTTGTTTTAAATGTGCTATATAAATAAATTGACATTGACATTGTGGTATCTCACAAAGTCTCACATATGCTGTGATAGATGTGAGGACACAGCTGGCCAGAGACAATGATGTGTACCACTCACCATTACACTCTACGTTCTTATGGTATGCATCATTACTGCACCTTGGCATATGCTAATTTGGTGGTTACCAGGAGAGTGCTTTGTTAAAGCCAATTTGATATCAAGACTGACACCAATTCAGAGGCATTAAACAATGAACATAATTCAATAAAAATAAGTCAAGGTGCATGTCTTTATAGAACAGTCATGTAAGCAAATCACCGTCTCATGACAATCCATGGAGTGCACAACAATCTTCTGGATAGCAGAAAGTATGGAAAAAAAGGCAAAATTATGGAATTTTGCAAGATCAAATAGTCTTCTCTGGGTTTTCCAAATCCATCTCAACGGGAATGGCAGCTTTCTTGGGACCATTGTCATGATCGCCTTTCCACTATCATGAAATTGTAACAGCCTAAGCCAAAATACACTGGGGTTCAAAAAGATGGGAAGTTAGTCTTCTATCAAAGTCACAAGTTTATCTGCATATTTGACAAATAGTTTATTGAGGCATTCATGATACTGGCAGCTTTGGGCTCAGACTATACTCAAAATTAAATTGATGCCACATTATGTTGCCTGTTGTGATTAATAATGAAGCAACAACATGATGAGTGGGACAAAGAAAAATAACAACAGGGCACAGGCTTCGATAAATGATTTATCATTGTGCCAAACAATTATTCTAAAAGCATATATTTTTTATTTTGATTAAACAGTTGGGGGTTTTCCAAATTTTGCCTGTTTCTTAAATTTGTTCAATCACTCTGTGTTGTGTTTTGACCTGTGCTTGATTTTAGAAACTAGTTTTTGGATAACAGGGTAGAAATAGCATTCTAACTTTTATTTGCTGCAAACCCTACTCTACAATTGTTTCTCAGTATGTACCTACTCATTTCAACCTGCAAAACTACTTTGTTCTTGCTGCAGGATAAATTCAGATGGTGCATTGTTCTGCTCTTCTTCCTTAACACTTGTTGTCTGCATCACAGAGACTTATGTTTTCAGCCTGGTAGCAGAACCCTGGCTGAATGCTTTTAAAGAAGAGGCAGAGGCCTAAGAATTTTTTTTAATTATAACCGGTAATTTATTTCAATTGCTACAGTTTTTTGGTTTAAGGTTTTTAATTATACTCCCAAACTCACGTTTCAGCTATAAGTAATTGCCTGCTCCAGAGACTTCTGTTCAAGTGTGTTATGCCCATTGTCGAGAGAAGCCTGCCCTTGTGCCCCCTTTCCAGATGTACCTGTGAGTTTTACCTATTTCTGTGTCATTTGCTTCTATCCCAATGTTGCATATGCCTCCTTCAGAGTGAAGCTTCCTAAGCTGCCCATTCCAAAGTGCAAATATCTAAATGCTTGGTTTCTGTGGGATTCCCATCATTATTAAATTCAATAAGGTTATCCAAAGGTGATGTGACTCCTTGTACTTCTGATGAATCTGTTATTAAAGTTGTCTTTGTAGTTGAGGCTATGGCTGGATCCAGGAAGCCCTTACTTAATGGGTAAGTTATATAGGGCTCAATTTGAGCAGATGACCACAACTGAGAGCACCTGCATTTCAGGGTCTCATGTAAGAAATGATCTGATAATACTTTCATTGTTTTACCCTAATTCTAATGCATAGCCTCCACAGCATGGACTACTATCTTGATATAGTATATTCACATGTACAGATAATACTGATAAAAAGGATTTAGCAGTTCTTTACAACTGTTTTGCCAGTTAGACATTTTACAAACAAGTTTCTCGCTGGGTAATTTGAAAAATATTTAGGGAAATTAAGAGCTCAGGTAGTCATGCACAGTGCAATTAGAAAACCCAGAAATGGCAAGAACTGGGAAAAGTGAAACTGTTCCAGGCTACATATCAAAGAGTTCAAGAGACCATTTAGCTGTCTTCCAATCAAGAATAGCTGCATTTTGCTTATTTACTGTGTACTGGCCTAATAGCTAGATGTTTAGAAGGTGAAAAAAGTACAAATTTTCTTTTTTATGCATTTTTTCTTAGTTTTTGTGAAAGGGTGGTCGATTTTGAGGAAAAAAAAGTAAAAAAAAAAATTAAATACTTTTAACAATTGGTCATCTGGGATTCAAGCTACTGACCAGGAACCATATGGTGAAAAGGCAAAATGTAGCAATTTAAATACTATAGAACTAAATGTTATATGAAAGAAAGAAAGAAAGAAAGAAAGAAAGAAAGAAAGAAAGAAAGAAAGAAAGAACAATTTATTCATTTATGATAAAATACAATTAAAAAACTGCAAAGGAAAGCAGAAATACAAGCAAACCTAAGATTATTTCTTTTTTGCTTCTTTGTTACTTTTATTTTTAAGTATACAAATAAATACTTTCATAAGCAGTTGATCTTTTTTATCTTTGCAATATGGGAGACAGTATGAACCATTATCCCAAATTAAGATACAAAAAGAAAAGTAGAACATGTGAACCACGGCACACCTGCTTCTAATATGTTCTTTAACCAAAATGTTTTGGAGTAGTCACAGTGCTACATTGTAGACCAGCTTCATGTAAATATTGAGGGGAAATAAGGGTGCAGTGTTTGGGAGTCGTTTTACTACTTTCACTATTAGTTTAGTCTATCCATTAATTTACTGAATTTAGTTATCCTAATAATTGAGAAGGTATGCTTAGAATATTTGTTTATTCTGTTTGAGCACTTATGCCAATATATCTATATAAAGAGTTTTAAATCTGCTGATTGACCCCCTTCACCTTCCTAGAAGTGAATTATGTAAATGTTATTAACTCTGGAAATGAATGGGCTCTCCTGGCAAGTGTGAACAAATGAATCACACAAAAAACCATGGGCTGGTTCACACAGTAATGCCCCAGGCTCATTTTTTGAAACAAGATTATATTTGATTTCACTCTCATTGAACTGACAAATACAAAAGCAGTATCCAATGTCTTAAAGAACGTCACCTTTAAAAGATTGCTGATCTAAGCCTTTCAATTTGTTGTCATTCATTTTCAGCTCTTCTAATGATGGAGGTAGGGGTGGGATCTTGGTTAGGAAGTTCCCATCCAAGTTCAGCCTCTTCAGCTTTGTTAGGTTCTGAAAGAAAGTGGATACAATTTATTACAATAAACATATAGACAGAAAAATATCAGATTTGTGAACTGAGAGCAATAGTATAGTCTCTTTGCTGATTTAGACATGTGCACAGCTAGAATAATGTAATCAGTGAATAGTAGGTTAAAACTATTGCTATCTACTGATATATAATTATCAAGCCCATTTGGTAATTGGACAGTTAAAGATTTTCCAAGACTAGCCATCCCCCGTGGCTCCACCCGCATAGTAGTGAAACAGGACAGTGAGGAGGGCTCTGCCCAGCTACCCAGTTTTGACGTCACACTTCCCCCTCCCATCGGCCCACTGCATCTGTCTCGGATTAGCATGAATATATCGCTCCTGCAAGCAAACTATGATTCCTAGCGCAATGAGAGAAGTCGCAAAATCAATCAAAATGTTCAAGCAAATTATAGAAAAAAATGATCTAAATCCATCAAGTAGTTCTCTCATTTGCTACCTAAGCAGAGGTAAAGTACATGCCCCGAGGTTGGCGCATGAGTGAGGAGGACCCCACCTCCCTCCCCTCAGCCTGCTGCATCTCCCTCGGATTCATGCAAATAAATTGGTACTGTGAGCAAACTATGATAGTTAGCACAGTGAGAGACATTACAAAATCAACCGGAATGTTCAAGCAAATTATAGACAAAAACCCTATCTAAATATGTTAAGTAGTTCTCTCGTGAAAAGTGGACAGACATACAGATGTTGGATTTTATATATAGAGAGATATGTTGATGTTCAAATGGATAATATGATTAGAAGATCTAGTCCTTGTATTCCTTACATAATTGACTGAAAAGCAGAGCAGAGGTGATATTGTGTGTCTCAAACCCAAAAATGCAGTCCTCTAATATTTGGTCTAGGAAAAGGTGCTAATCAGAGACAAAAGTTCCTAATGTGGAGTCTGAAAAAGTTTTAAGAATTTGCAGAATCGGAGTGATATAAAACATTTGATGAAGAGAGCTGTAATCCCTTGTATATATACTCATTAAGAGAGGGTGCACTTTGGTTTGCTGGGCTATACAAAAAGAAACACCTTTACTTTAGATGGCAAAAACAATGTCCAGAAAGGAAACATTAAGGTCTGGGAGTGTAATTCTGCCACATCCTGAAAAATAACCCGCTGTTGGTTAAGTTTAGGGATGTATTATGCCCAGGCACTATTGGAAGACTGTATTGCCCTAGTAAGAGGTAATCCATGCCCATATCCATGTCCATGAAAGTAAGAGCAGAATGAGAAATCGCTATTCCTTGCTAGGCCAAATGTCAAAAAATAGGGTGAGGGAACTGGAAGGAGTGTCTGAGGGATGCCATATGCAAAATGTCTGAGAAACTAGGAATACTAATCTGTACAAGTCCAGTATGTATATTATAATTCCTGAAAAAATGTAATCTGGCCCTTACCTGGAAGAGTTCACTTGAAAATGATGAGTCATTGAGGCGGTTCTTACTCAAATCAAGCCACTCCAGACCTGTAAGTCCTGAGAAAGCCCCAGCAGGAATCTTGGATATTTCATTTTCTATACAGAAGGAAACATTTAAAATGCACAATAATAATGAATTGCCTTTTTGACAAAAGTAAAGATAACAAATGCTAAAAGTAGGTAAACATTTTAGAAGGGTGGGTAAAGAAATAAAATAAAACTTTGTTCTAATACTAATGTCAATAAAGCATTTCTGTTTAAGACATTTGAAAAATATCACTAATTTGGAGTTTGTTTTGACTTCATATTTTATGCATTTAAACTGAAGCCTCACACCCGTCAATGAGAGCTGACACAACAGTAGTATTCATCTTTTAAATGCAAAATTATATGGATTATATATAATGTAATCTACAGTGAGCAAACATCCATTTGATGTATTAACATCCATTTAGTAGCACATTTAATACAAAATGTCTTCTAACCTGCTAAGTAAAGTGTCTTGATACCAGGATCATTCAGTATAGGGACATGGGTCATCTTGGTGCCACCGCAGCCAATGGTAGATTCAGAAAGGATACATCCAACTGGAAGTGACTCCATGATGGCATGTCTTGTGTGAGAGGGGCGTGGCTGATCAGGAAGTGTCCTTCCAAAGAAAAAGTCTCCTAGATCATCATAGATATCTTCATGATTGTTTTCATTGCTGTCTGCATCATCAAAATCATTTAGATCTTTAAACCTTGGGTGGCTTGGTGCATTCAGCTTGGGTCCATCCAACCACTTGGGACTAGTCTGCTGGGTACCCTTTGTAAGAAATTTCACCTTTTCCTTCTCCTCAAAAGTTTTAGGTGCTTTCTCTTCCTTTTTCATATTTCCTTTCTTTCTTTCCTGTTTCATGGTACTGCCACCCACTTCTTGTTTTCCTGATTTTACATCCTGTTTCTTCATTTTTCTTTCGTCTTGCCTCTCAGACATAAGGGGGGCTTTCTGTTTTTAGAAACAAGACAGCTTTAGACACTGGAATGGGGAGTGACTTCATTATGTACATGGGCTTAATTATATACATACAATATAATTCTGGATTACACATTTACTGTAGTAGTACTAGGGTGTTGTACCGTGTTAGCCATTATGAATGTAGTGAAAAGTCAAGCAAAATGACACCTTTTATTGGCTAACTAAAAAGATTACAATATGCAAGCTTTCGAGGCAACTCAGGCCCCTTCTTCAGGCAAGATGACAGAAACTGAAGTTCCCTGTGCTTACAAATAAACTGGACAAGAAACAACATTGGTAAATCTTTTAGTGAGAAATCTTAAATGTAAAAATTAATAGATTCCTTCAGGTTAGGGTTCATTTAACAAGAGAGAAGAACAATGTATGGTCAAGATCTTTGGATAAGATAACTGTCCAACAAAGTCTTTTGAAGTTTCTAATGAGTTTTTCATTCTTGATGGCATGTTAATCATTTTGCAACTCCTATAAAGGGATTATTGTTATTGTTGTTGTTGGATTATTGTTTATGTTGTTGTATATCATTTTGCACCACCATGACAAATCACCTACACAAAACAAAAGTTCAAAGTAGCATCAGATTGAAATTACTAGTTATTAGTAATATAGCGCTCACATCATTCACAATTTTATTTTTAATAATGCTTATTTACTATTCTGATTCCTCACATTCATTCCTGTCATGCTTTGAGGATCTTCATAGCCAGACTGTGGATGAAGAAACTCAGAGGTTATGCTTTGATTGGATGGTGACATTGCCTTCTTTGCATAAATTACAGATTTCACACTAAACAGGAATCATGGGTAAATATTTACAAATAATTTTTGTACTTCTATTTCACCGAAGTTTGTGGTTATATTAGGCTGGTCATTTTATTTCATTTTTAATAATTCATTTTTAATGATTTGCATTGAACATTCAAAAATGATTCCTGTTTGTTGTATCTCACAAAACTATGCAAATAATGCAATCTTGCCATCCAATGAATTAACAATGTCACAGAATATTTAAATCAGTCTTCAACAAAACAAAATTTACAACTCATATCCTGTTGCCCTGCTGAACACTGAATTTTATTTCGCCATGTCTTTTGACTGCATGTTACTCAGATCAGAGCATTATTCTTATTTTTATCACTGATATTATTTTGTTCATTAATTAGGTTGTAGCATTGGATTTGTTTGCAATACCAGCCCCATGTTTATAATGAGTCAGTGGTTATGTGCTTTATTGATCTGGTTGTGACAATTGTGGATATTTTCAAGTACCATTTTTTAACCCACCCATTAGTTTTTTGGAGCCCAGCACAAAACAAAACCTATTGCTTTAGTATCGAGTAGAAGGTGTTAAAAGCCATATCCAGCCATCCAGGTGCCTTACATTAAAGCCATAATAAAGGTCTCAAATGTAAATAATGTAAATAATAGTAATAATAAATGTAAAAAATAAAACATAAAAAAAGCATTCGCAATGAGATTGTGGTAGGGCCAACAACCCCTATGCATTTCTTTGGGGAATCTAAAAGGAAACCCACTTTGCATGGGAGAAAATCCAAACTTAACCCAGAGAACAACTGTGCTTGTAGTTCAAATGCAGCAGCTCAAGTCAGTGTCCTTTTCAGTTACCACTGTGTCTGCTGTCTAGACAGTTTACAAGTATACATGATACCGATGAAAAGGTAATGCATTGATAAGCCTTTGAAGAGCCTGGGCACAATGTCTTAGTCTATTAACCATTATTACTAGAAGGACAATAAAGTTCTTAAAAAGTAAAAAAAAATGTTCTTACTAATGTACAAATATGTATTAGAAAAGGATAACACATTATACAATAACATTCTGATGCACAGAATATTTATGAAAGGAAATTTAGAGTATACATTTTCAATGAATATTTATCCACAGAGTTGATACCATTTTAAGGTTTTATTTTGTAATACGCCATTGAATTGCTTGAAAAGCACAATTAAAAATGTATTATTATTAATGCTTGTATCTTCTCTGTGAGGATGTAAACTTCAAAGGCACACATCATGTTCACACACAGAATAATAACAGTTTAAAGCCAATAAAAGTCTAAAAAGTGTTCAACTTAACTTCTATAGTTTAAGAGAAGACGGTTGCTAAGTCTTGACCTGAATCTGAACAGTCTCTTTATTGGTGAAATGCAATTTAAACCTTTCACTGCCCCCAGATGGTGGATTTTCAAGCTAGTGCAGTCAATTTCTGAAAGAGTATGATTGTGCACAGTAAGGTACAATACAGTACAGCTTGGCTGTATCTGTACGGTGAAACCAATTCCTTCTCTTTACTAATTATTAAATTATTTATTGAAATAACATTAACTTATTTTAAATTTCTATTTTTAGGTGTTATAGAAAATTAAAGTCTATTAAGTATAAGCAGTACCTATCAACATTATTTACAGATTACAAATAACATTATAAGGAAACAACCAATTTTTTTTTTTTTTTTACATTTCCCTTCTATTAGCCAATATTGCATCTAAATAGAATTTGTTTTACTTTTGGCTTGAGAGATTCTGTGACGACAGAACTGAAAAAATGTAATAAGCTTTCCACTTTAAGGATCATTAAACATGAAAATGGTTTTGGAGTCTTATTGAGTTACATTTAACCTCCATTCTGAGTATTGCAATCGTATTTGCCCTAAATATTTATGCATTTATTTATTATGCATTTAAATGAACAGTGTCCATCACATTTGGGATTGTGACTCAGGAGAACCAAGCTGTGAAAACGTGGGGTGGATGGATTGCAGAATATTTCAACATTTTCTTTTCGTATGTGTGTATTTGTTTACTTGGTCCAGTGTCATCTGTGAATGTACACTCAGTATTGTTACTCATTGCTGTCCCAGGAGGACTAAAGTGAAATATTATACACACATTTTCCTGTTAACCCTGCCCCCCCATTCATTCTCTCTCATAACTTCAGCTTGATTTTTTTTTTAACCTCCTTTCTCTGTGAGACCACTTCTTGCTTTCTTGGTTTGCCATTCTGCTGCACATCCTGTCGGGGGCTGGCGGCAGCTTGGATTTTTTCACTTTTTTGCTTCATCCTGTCAGCTGGTGTTTTTGTCTTAGATGCCTGAGCTATTTTTCTTCCAAGTTTCTTTCCTGGCACCAGTGATGC
Source organism: Polypterus senegalus (assembly GCF_016835505.1). NCBI lineage: Eukaryota > Metazoa > Chordata > Cladistia > Polypteriformes > Polypteridae > Polypterus > Polypterus senegalus. Next base: position 90,626,375 of record NC_053166.1, on the reverse strand, counting down.
TGCAGGGTTATGATCTAGAAAAGAGAAAGAAAGAAAGCAAGAAGGTCATATCTTTTCTCATATCAATAATTTAGCCTCCAAAAAAATAAACATCAATCCAAAAATATTATTTCATTTTTGAATTTTGGAAAGGATATGTTAAATCTGCAAAAAAAACAAAAAAAAACTATCAGCAATGAAGGCTGTATCATTATGCTTATGCTGACTGTGTAGACCTACCTGATTTTGAAATGGTAGGAAATAACTTTGGATGGTATGTCAGTCTCTCGTGGATCACATGTCCACATCAAACAAATTTAGAATTAATAAATAATTAAACATAAATATTTTTGGTATATGGAAGGCAAGCTGGTGTATCCAGAGGAAAACCTACATAGACTTGGAGAAAAGTGCAAACTCTAAGCACAGAGTACCCAGGCTGAAATTCAAACCCAGTTTTCTGTGGCAGTGTGCCAGTATTACTAACTACTGAGCTATCATGTCAGCATTATGATTAAACAGCCAAAATAAAAACTATGAAGTAAAACAGTGATGCTAATAAACTAGCTATATTACTCTGCCTTGCTCGGGGAATTTCATAAGACAGCGGACCCCAGTTATAGTGCTGTTAGATAATCAGATGTATCAGAACTACTATGTCCTAAGTACTTTTTTGTCTACAAGTATACATTATTATTTTTATTAAATCTTTTATCGGTGTATAATATTAGTACGTCACTAGATTGCCTTACTCTTGAACATGCTACTTACAATTGATGTAGGACAAAGTGGGCATTGCCCATTCTGCTAGGTTTCTTCCTTGCATTCCAAACTAAGTGACTGAACTCCAGCTTGTACTAGGATCTGCAGGGACTTCATCTGACAACAAAGGTGTAAATCAAGAGTTGTTCTCACATCTCTATAGAGTCCATTCCCCAGACCTCTTGAGCAAGAAGGTGCGAAATGGACTCAAGCTAGAACAAAAACCTATAATTCAAGGAATGACAACTAAGATGGACAGAAGAACCCACCTATAAGAAGACACTGATTTTGTAACTGAAAAAGACTTTAATCCAATCAGGAGAAGACTCCAGCTTCATTTAAAACAACATGCAACCCATATCTCAAAGTAAGTGAGAAGAAATACGAATGGCAGAGAATGGGGAGAAACAAAGAGAACATTGGAGAATTATGAATTGAACACAATGACTGGAATTCTCCAGCAGCACTTCTAGGGGCACTCTGTGCCAAAATAACATTTCAAATTAAAAGCTGTGAGCTGCTCTTGGAGTGCCAAATTCAACAAACTCTTATCTTTGTTATCCAGAAGCTGAGACCCAGTTTGTCAAATCAAATCTGTGTACCAGTAGTCTAATGAGGCTGAGAAGCCAAGACTTCGAGAAAGTGTGTTTCTCTATGAAGTGGCAAAAGACAGCACTCTAACGCATAAAAAATCTTCCACTTGAACCGAGAAAAACAACAAAGCAATAACTCCAAGCAATGTCGGACATAATCCATAAAGTATCATAAAATTATTTATCTATGCCAAGATAATCCAGAACTCTAAATACCAATAAACAGCCAACCTATATGTTATATGTTTGTCAGTCTATTGTGTCTTATATGAGAGCATATACAGTCATATGAAAAAGTTTGGGAACCCCTTTTAATTCTTTGGATTTTTGTTTATCATCGGCTGAGCTTTCAAAGTAGCAACTTTGTTTTAATATATGACATGCCTTATGGAAACAGTAGTATTTCAACAGTGACATTACGTTTTTTGGATTAACAGAAAATATGCAATATGCATCATAACAAAATTAGACAGGTGCATAAATTTGGGCACCCCAACAGAGATATTACATCAGTTGAGCCTCCTTTTGCAAATATAACAGTCTCTAGATGCCTCCTATAGCCTTTGATGAGTGTCTGGATTCTGGATGGAGGTATTTTTGACCATTCTTTCATACAAAATCTCTCCAGTTCACTTAAATTTGATGGCTGCCGAGCATGGTCAGCCTGCTTCAAATCATCCCATAGATTTTCGATGATATTCAAGTCAGGGGACTGTGACGACCATTCCAGAACATTGTACTTCTCCCTCTGCATGAATGCCTTTGTAGATTTCAAACTATGTTTTGGGTCATTGTCTTGTTGGAATATCCAACCCCTGCATAACGTCAACTTTGTGACTAATGCTTGAACATTATCCTGATGAATTTGTTTATATTGGGTTGTATTCATCTGACCCTCTACTTTAACGAGGGCCCCAGTCCCAGAACTAGCCACACAGCCCCACAGCATGATGGAACCTCCACCAAATTTGACAGTAGGTAGCAGGTGTTTTTCTTGGAATGCAGTGTTCTTCTTCTGCCATGCAAAGTGCTTTTTGTTATGACCAAATAAGTCAATTTTTGTCTCATCAGTCCAAAGCACTTTGTTCCAAAATTAATCTGGCTTGTCTAAATGAGCATTTGCAAACAACAAGCGACTCTGTTTGTGGTGTGAGTGCAGAAAGGGCTTCTTTCTCATCACCCCGCCATACAGATGTTCTTTGTGCAAATTGCACTGAAATGTAGAATGATGTACAGATACACCATCTGCAGAAAGATGTTCTTGAAGGTCTTTGGAGGAGATCTGTGGGTTGTCTGTAACCATTCTCACAATCATGTGCATCTGCCGCTCCTGTATTTTTCTTTGCCTGCCAGACCTGGGTTTAACAGCAACTGTGCCTGTGGCCTTCCATTTCCTGATTACATTCCTTACAGTTGAAACTGACAGTTTAAACCTCTGAGATGGCTTTTTGTAGCTATCCCTAAACCATGATACTGAACAATCTTTGTTTTCAGATCATTTGAGAGTTGCTTTGAGGATCCCATGCTATCACTCTGCAGAGGAGAGTCAAAGGGAAGCACAACTTGCAATTGACCACCTTAAATACCTTTTATCATGATTGTACACGCCTGTCTATGAAGTTCAAGGCTTAATGAGCTAATTCAACCAATTTGGTGTTGCAAATAATCAGTATTGAGCAGTTACATGCATTCAAATCAGTAAAATTACACGGGTACCCAAATTTTTTTCACATTTCATTTAATTTCATACAACTAAATACTGCTTCACTAAAAATCTTTGTTCGGAAAACACCCCGGTACTCAGATGTTCCTAGGAAATGAAAGACATACCACTGTTATATTTTTGATGAAAGTAAAGTAAATTATTATGCAGGCTGAGAGGAGTTACCAAATATTTTCATATGACTATATATACAGTTATAATATTTATATAATCCTTGTATTTATCAATAAATTGTATTATTCTGTTTTGTAAAATGAATGTGCCTCAGTTACATTGATACAAGTCTAAAGGCTAGAGAATGCCTACAGAGAAAGGTATGGTATTATTTGATTAATTACCTGTATTGCCAAAGGGAAAATTGATAATTAATTAAACAAGTTAAAATTTTATTTATAACAATCCAAAATTATGATGATGTCCTTGCCCATGAATAAAATTTTCCTACTATAGAACAATTCCTGCTTTTTAGTTGTAACTAGTGTTGCACGTTATGCCGATAGTGGATAAGCACTGAAAATCTTAAGTTTTGAAATGGCATGGTACCAACATTTCAGGACTTTTGTTATGAGAAACAGAAGTTTGTCTTTCCTCTCAATTAAAGCAGCATAGTGTATGCTTAGAATTTACTACAGTATATTAAACATAGATACATTTTCCATGCACTGGAATGAATCAAATGTCTTTTTGTCAACTGAATGTGACCAGAAATCAAGTTTTATAAACAAAATGTATTATTACTATTATTTATAATAATATCTTCTGCCATGTTGCTTATTCTTCTTTGGATTGTATTACTGGAAAGAGGTATTGTTTTGAGCTTGTCAGACTCTTTTTCACCAAACGTTATTTGCATCATATCAACCGCTGTTGGTAAAATCAGATTTTCTGCAATTACATGTGGCTTACTGGCTTTTACAATGTGAAATGCAGCTTGATAACTTGCTAGTGATGCTTTTTAATTAGTAGTGGTTGCCAAAGTAAAAATGGCTTGTTCCTTGTGAAGTTAGTTTAGCATTCTTTTAGAGAATTCCACAGGCTTGTCTTTTTTGCCTTGGTGTTTGGCATTTAAATGTTGAAGTAGTTTTGACGGCTTCATACTTTCTTCTGACAACACTTCTCAACAAATTATAAACTGGGGCTTATTGGAAATAACAGTAAAACTGTATTTGAGATATTCATCACTGTATGATCTCACGGTATGATGCAACTTATCGTTGAATATTTGTACTTGTCACTCAACAGCACAGCATAGAAAATGATGCCTCATCACGCTTCGCTGCTTATATAAATAAGGAAGAATTTAAATTTCTGTAAGACTCCAGTGCCATTCAGCAACGATCCAGTAATTAAAAATAATCAGCATGTACTTTTTCGAACATGGTGGAAAGTCCAGGAAACACGAAGAACAAAGACAAACTATAACTATTTTACTGCTGGTCAGCTGCTGTTTATGAATGAGGGTGGAAAACAAAATTCTCGCCTAAAAGTGAGTCATACCTTAAAGTTTGGGAATCACTGGTCTAGGTCAAAAGCAATATACACATTGCAATAGGCCTAGGGTATGGAAACAACAGTTTAACTCAAAGAAACTCGGTAACTAAAAGCTGCAACCAATAAGAACTGAAATATATACCAAATAAACTTCAATAAATTAAAATGATGGAAAGTCAAATAAAAAGTAGGAGTGAAATACAAATGTAATCTTGCAATGTGCAATATGAACATAAAACACAATGCTAGTAAGCCAAAAGAACTAAAGTCAGCTTCAGATTTGGGTTTTTACTTTGCTCACTCAAGAATTTACTTTTCAGTTTATTTGCAGTTTTATGTTCACCATTTGGGTAGGGTGGAGTATTATAATAAAAGCAATAAAGTTCTAACCCTGAATAATGTTTTACTTTAACTTACAAACAGTAATGACATTTGCAGGCTGCACAATCGAGTGGTCTCTGCAATGACCTAAACATTTTTAATTTTAGTGTTGCTTTTTCCTTGTAAATATTGTACATAAAGCTTCATGTGTACAAGAAGAATACACATGACAACCAAGGGAGGAACTTTTATGAAGCAGTGAGGCACAAAACAAGTGAGCAGTAAGGAGTTGAAAAGAAATAATATCATGAACCGTGTACCGTGTCCAACCCCTCTTGGTTCTTGCCATGGGTGGACCCTTTATTTGACTTTTGCTAACATTTAAATTGAGCTAGGGATGTTGTCACTCCTGGATTGTCTTGGACCTGAGAATGCCACTTCCTCCTCATCTCTATCTCCCTCCCTCTTTACCTCTAGTGATGCAACACCTATGATCACAGCCACAGTGTTTGGCACCTGCACTCAAGCTTTATGTTGTGTCATTTTACTTGCGCTTGGCTGAACTATGCGCCTCCTACTATACTGCTCACTGTCCTTGCCACATATCTTGTCTCTTTTTCCTATCTAGGACAGCTTCCGTTTTTCTTATGTCTGTCCCCCCATTGCTCCATGCTGATATTTGTGTATCCTGTCCATCACTTCTACTGGTGGCCTTCATTTCCATAAGCTAAAAAAAGATACAGTGCATTAGTATAGCCTACTCACTACAGTACTGCAATAAACAAAAGAAAAAAAAATTCTATTACATTCTTATATTTCAAATTTGTCAAAGCATGTTTAGATTTTGGGATATATGTTTTGTTTCTATTGTAAGGGTTGTTTTTAAGTCATAAATGTTGATATATTAAAATGCCCTTTCTTAGTGAAAACATACTGCCCAAGATGTACAATCCTGCCAAATTTCAGTTTTTAAATTAAACAAGAAATAAGTTTTTTGTTGATGAGTGAGTGAGTCAGTCAACTTTGCAATTTCAATTTATATATAGATTAACCAAGAGAATTCTACTTTTATATCTCAATGTTTACTGCCAAAGGTACTTTATGAGGTGTATGACACATGAATGTATCAGTCCCAAGTAAATACACTATTCAAAAGTTTAACACAGAAGAGCAGAGAGAAGAGCTCAATGGTATTTAGCATGAATGATTGACACTTAGCATGAATTCAAAATCTACTGTCAGAATACAAGAGAGAATGAGAGGTGGGTCAAAATGGCATCAATGAATATTGTACAATTGACTGCTGGTTACATGTTCCTACAATCCTGAACTGGATAAGAGGGTTAGAAAATGGTTGATGTTTGCCTACTGTAAGAGTGCTTCAACTGTACAAATCTGAAACATTTAAGTATTCATGGCATGTGGTACAAGAAAGCACCAACTACTACTATTAGAATAAACCAACAAAAGTATTAATATAAAACATTGTATTATTATATTTTAATTAATACTATCAACCTTGAAATCCTAAAAAGCATACCGTGTTTATATGTTTTTTAGTGTTCAGGAATGTCGTTTGTTGATAAAGATTTAATTTAACATAAAGACTTGAGTAAGTACAAGCTGTTGATGCTGTTATCACTTAAAATGTGATCCAAAGGATGGCTGCCCTCTTGACCCTGCCTATTTGCCACCAGGTTTCACTTTGTTGTTCCAATCACCATGGAACCAAACTTTATCACTTAATTAATAGTATTGTGGCTGCTAGTATCTAGAGTCAGGGAAGCCACAACTTGAGGCCTTAAAACATTGTGATGCCACTAAATGGCTTTAGTATAGACATCAGGCCCAAACTATTGATTACATCCATTTTCTAATACAAATTTTCTTGAACCTCTTCTGGAAGAATCAGGTGCAATGCAGAAACCAAACCTAGAAGGAATGCCAATCCATTAGTTATGCCATTTAAATGTTTCATTACAAAGGAGAATGAATTGTCAGTGCCACCTATTCGTCAGTAAGGTCATTTTGCCTCAAGAGCATTTGGGTAGGAAGTGATCACTGTATCCAAAATCAGTGATGGATAAGGATTTCCCCTTAAATAAGTATGAATAACCTGCTGTGGGTATACCAGCATCAGTTCCTCTTCCTAAAGGACAAATAAAAGGAATATAAAAGTTGAATGAAATGCCCTGCGAGTCATGTATTTTTCACCCATTTCTGAAGGGCATGTCAAGAAGTTGGTATATGTTACATAATTGGTTGTGTAGAACATTTCTTTCTGGAGGCCATACTGAGCATCAAAGTGACCTATGCCGTGGGAAGTCTATCAGACTGAGTATAATAGGCACCCACTTTGACGATAAAATGTTGTCAATCCCCATCAGGCCCATAAAGTGCCTGTTGGAGTTCTAAAATGGATTACCACTTTGACACAATCGCCTATGATGCCAGCCGAGTAGACCCTGTTTGGGTTGTTCTTTTAAATATGCTTCCACACACAACCCTCCAATTGTGACTGATTTTAGTAGACATAGATTTTAGAAATCTATGCCATTAATAGATTAGTTTTGCAGCACAACACAAAGCATTAATGTATATAGGTGGAATAGTTTACAATTAAAAAGGATGGCATTTAGTTTTAGCCTTAGTTGTTCTTAACACAACAGGATAAGGGTTAAGTGTAGAATAAAGTATTACTTTTCTTTCAGTATTCTGCTAGTATGAGAAACCTGATTGGTCTTAGCATGTAAATTAAGACCAAATACACATAATTGTAATAAAGCCTTCCCAAGTTAGAGCTGCTGCTGCAGCTAAGGCTGCTTAAATTGTTCTTTAATAATTTGGGCCTTTGTTATTAATAGCTATTTGGCCAATACTGGCCCTAGTGTGTGCTTGGTGTGTGGGTGTGTTTGTGTGTGTCCTGCGGTGGGTTGGCGCTCTGCCCGGGATTGGTTCCTGCTTTGTGCCCTGTGTTGGCTGGCATTGGTTCCAGCAGACCCCCGTGACCCTGTGTTCGGATTCAGCAGGTTAAAAAATGGATGGATAGATGGTGGATGTTGTTACTTTCACTAGGTTGTCACTCGTAAGTTTTGAGTGGAACTTCAGAGTGAAAGAGGGACAATAGCATCATCATTAAAAGCCCTACAGCCATAACATCTGCTTTGTATTTTATCAAAATTTTTTTTATAAATTGCAATATATTTAAAATGTGCATTGTAAAAACTTGAAAATACACACAAAAAAACTTCAATTCATCAAGTCATTGTTTTATTTGTTTATCTAAGGCTGTGTAAGCCAGTGCTTCAGTAATAGCAATTAAGATTTGGGAACTACTGCAACTGAGATACTAAAGCCTTATATGGCACAAACTAGAAACAAACACAGATGGGTGTACACAAATTTACAATGGGTGTTTTAGAACCTCATAAACTCACTGAAGCCCAACAGACTTAGCAATGTCAACATTCCTGAGAGTTGTCTGGGGGCTAGCAGTGCTACTTAAGCATTTCAGCTGTCAGAATGGAGTTTGCATATTTTCCCTGTATTTATGTGGGTTTCTCTTGGCACTCGGATTTCCTCCCACATCCCTTGTATGTGTTGTTTAGATTGATTATGGCCTCTAGTGTGAGAGAGTTGTGTGTGTGAGTTATGGCTTCCTGCTCTTTAGGTTGATTAGGGTTTCTAGTGTGAGATTGACAGCTTCCTAAAATGGACTGCTGCCTCTTCTATGCTTGGTTCCTGACTTGCTCCAGTGCTAATCAAACACAATTTGGCTCCCTACAGCTTTGTATTTACATAAGCGAGCTCATAAGATGGATGGGTGGAATCCACTGGAGCACAGGTCTTTACACCTTTCAAAGCAGTATAATTGCCCAGGAATACCCAAATCAATATAGCAACAATATTATCTATTATCAAGTTTTACTTTCCAATACTTTTCTATACAGTTATTAGGAACCTAAGCAACTGAGTGCACCCAAAGTAAGGCCTTGGAGGCCATGCAATACTTGTATACAAGATTCTTGTAGAGTGAGTGATGCTTACTTACCTGTAGGAACACAAGCTGGACCTACACAAGTAGAAGAACTGCACAGCATATCCTCACAGTTCACCTTTCCACGCTTACATGAACAGACACTGCAAGGCTTTGGGGACCACACAGCACTCTCAAACATGACCATTCCATTCACTAGACAGTGACCACCTTCCAAAGTGCGGCAAAAGAGGAAAAAAAACAAAACAAAAACAGTTAGTGCCACAAAATTTCAATACGATCTTAAAGCAGTACAGAGTACTAACTAATAGTTGTAGAATCAGAGACATGGGTTCCTTTTCACATTTTCTGTCTCTGTCCAATGAAAATTTTTTTATAGCCTCTGAGTGCTTCTAGAAAAAGGAAAGTTAAACCAAGTTATTTTCAAAAGGCAAACCAAGTTATTATCATTATTTTTGTTAAAAAGGAGTAGGAGGTATATCAAATAGAAAATATGGCAGGCTGTTGATAAAAAAAATATTCTGTGTAATCACTCTACACCAACCCTGACTATTCTTTTCTATTAAATATATAATATATGTATTACTGTTTGCAGTAGAAAAATTATCATAGTGTTCAACAGCAAATTATGTTAGTGAACACATAATTCCGTTAGCTATTTTTAAAATGCCTTGCATTCTTAAAAATACTGTATTCATCATCAGAAAGACTGGGCAGCTAGTTAACAGACTATATATTTAAAGAAGCCTCAATAAATGCTATTTACACTTTATTTACATTTATGTACTTTATTGAAGGGAGGTGAATTGTAGAAATAGACAAAACATGACCCCTAGTGGGCATAAGGTTTAAATATCACTATCAATTTGGATAGTATTGAGCGAGGGGAAAAAAAAGATTGTGTAGATTGATTGTCTAACTCAGACTGGGAGCAGTTGAAAGAAATATTTTGATTTAATACTTGATAAATGTTGATGAACCCTTTGGTAAGGCAATCAAGTTTCATTTATTTATTCATCACTTTTCACAAGCTTTTTCTTTTTTTCCCCCATCAAAACAAGAAGAATGACAAGAATATACTGAGAAACTGGTTATGAGGGGGGAAATGAACGAATAACTGTGAAGAGAAAGCAGACACAAATTTTACACTGTCCATTTTAATTTGTGGGTTCAGTTAAAGGTACAGAATTAGCTAAGCACAGAGGAGAAGGAGGGGAAAAAATAGTTTTCAGATGCACATTTCCACGTCCTGTTCATCACCTTTCACAAGGCAGACAGAATAACAAGGTAACAATATTCAGTGTAGGAGCTTCATTTATTTTTCTCTGTGGAGCCATTTTAATAAATAATAGTTTTAAAAAACTAATTTCTATGTTTAATTTTTTTTTTTAATTATTTTCTACAGCATTCCCTCTCTTCATCTGCATGTCTGTAAAATAGCAAACTTGAGAATGGAATGAGCTAGTGCAATACAATTTTCAGCAAAGTTTTTTTGGTTCACTACCAGGCCAGCATGAGGACTACATATGTTCATTAGCCATTATTCCAGGGACACCATCCAACACTAACATCATATATCTTACACAACACTTAAACATCACTCTGTAATGAGTAAAATGTATTATTCCATAAATTCAATAACTGAAAAACAGACATTTCACTAAAAATTAAACATGATTCATTTATTATAAATGGCCATCTTGACAATTCTTGTAAGGTATGCGGTGTTACATGTCAAACAATACTTAATGCTTATACAGTTCATATAGTATTCAATCTAAAACACAATTCTGAATGGCAGTGTACTGTTTACATTTGTATCAGAATGTAACTGTGTATCAGCCATAAAAGAACATATGAATCAGCAAAAAATAACCACTAATAATGAAATACTAATAACTAATCATTCAGAATGGGCCTCCCTTACAACTGTTGTTTGTGGCCTTTCTTTGAGAAACGTTCTTAATTTTTTCTAAGAAAACAAAAGACCTCAAGATGTAATGCCAATAGATATCAACATAGATAAATTCTGCACATGCCAGAAACTACAAGTCTGATGAACTAGCTGCAATTACGTTCCCATTACACATGTTCTACTTCCAGCTTTTTAACAGTCTCATTTGAGCAGCTGTACAACAGTTGTTACTGTGATAGGATTCAGGCCATAACAGATAACATTCATCACCCTTCTCATGGGCTCTGCAACTCCTTGCATTCTGACAGGAAGCTTAAGGGCATCCAAACACTCCAAACTCAACAACATGTTATATGCTGGGCTGACTAAGTATGGACTACCATGTACTGATTCAGGTTGTGCAATCAACTATAATTTGCATACATTTCTTTCCAAAACCAAATTTCACTTTCAGTCATGTTTTGACATTAAAATTCTGGTGGAGCCATACCAGAATTTTCCTTTATGTGTACATACATCTCTAACGTTAATATTAACATACCTAATAATAGTAATATCTGTTCCTCTTTTGTTAATGACTAGCGAGATGTGCAAATTCACAATTTGCTCACTTTAGTTAAAAATCAATTAAACAACTGAATGCTGTTGCCTGGTCTGTTTCAAATAATAATAATAATTCTTTACATTTATATAGTGCTTTTCTCACTACTCAAAGAGCTACCACACAGGGAGGAACCGAGACATGAACCCATGATCTCCTTACTGCAAAGCAAAAGTGCTACTACAAATGGCATCACATTGTTTTGATATGTTCATCTAAGAAAATACAGAAATACAGACTTAAATGTTAAGTAAACTGAAAGCCACACAACCAGTTGCTGACCAGGAAAACAAACAGTATTGGCTATTGTAATGTAGATTAACATTTAATATTTTGATAATTGCTTGCAGCTTTTTTTTAAACAAGTCAAACTCTCCATACATTTAGGAATGCTACCACACTGGGGGCATTCATCAACCCACATTCAACCAGATTTACAAGGACATTCTATGAGCCATCCCCCAGGAAGGCACAAGTAAAGTGAAAGTGGCCAGCTAGCTTGAGATGAGAAACCATTAACAGGCAGAGACTGAAATGGAAGAAATAGATTAGTAGTATTTATGACATCTCTTCCCATTCTAGGAGGACAACCAGGGCTACAAATGGGGGAGAAAGTGTGCCTATATAGAATTAGTATGAAGTAGGGACTTGGCCTATTTTACTGGTTCAGGAAGATAAATACAGAGTTAACAAAGAAGGTGACTCTCTCAACCATTTTTTCCATTTTGGAAAGGCCAACTTTTTCTCTGCAGCCATACTGAGACAGGCAGGCTGCTTGCCCCTGTGCAGACAATACACTATCTAAGGAGAGAGGTGAATGTAACTACAAGTTTATGTACTATCTGAAACTACATGCCAAGCAGTATTTATGTTCTATGATTGTGTGAAGCTATGTTTTTATATGATGGCATTAGTTATAGTAAAACTTATTATCTATAATAAACAAATAAATGTGCAACTTTCTTTTGCCTGTTCTTTTACTATGCCTACTTACCTGGTGTTATAGATAGAAGGTGAAAGTGCTGAAGTACAATACCTGACAGTGTGGTTAGTGTTTGGGATTTGACACATTTTTTTAAGGTTGACATAATTAAAGAATATAAAAGAAAGAATAGGGTCACCCTAGCACCCTAACATGAAAAAACAATAAGAAAAGCTATTCATTTTAACAGAAATTAGAACTGAATGTCTTTGGGGTGGGATGTACTTACCAGGTATTTTGCAGGACAGTGCAAGATCAGCAGACAGTTGATAAACAATTTTCTACATATCTGTCCTTTTTGTACCAGGACTCTGCATCATACTACAAAGTCAAAGAGCACTTGTAAGGCTTGCTTGGTGGCTTTTTCAAAATGTTTGCTTTCAGGAGGTCTTCCACAGCTACGAGTGAGGATCAATAGGCTGCTCAGCTACTCTGATCAGCATAATGTCTGTGTTTGATGCATTCCTGATATTGATCTGATTTTTTTTTTCCTCAAAGTATTGTCTCTACGTTTAAAATTGTACTGGGATGGGACTTTTCAGAAACAGGCTTGTTGCAGCATCCAGCACAAAAACAGTTCTAAATACTACAAAAAACAATATTTTTCTAGATAAGAAATTACATTGAGCAAATGATGAAAAACTGGAAAAATAACTGCTTAAGAAGACAAAATTGAGTTATTTAAAAATCATATTAATACATTATTAAGGGAGTTTTAATACTTATTTTGCACAACATATAGAGGAGATGTGTCCCACTGGTCCTACATGTAGAAACACAACGTGTGTTTTGCTATCTTTTCCATGCAAGTTTTCCCTGATAAGCAGCACCACTTGTCTTTTGTGAGATGGCCGTGTAAGCCTTGTGAAAACTGCACAGTGTACTATATTGGGTACATAACTAACTACTGTATACCATAAGGAAGAAATGCATTGTAAAAGCATCCTTTCTGGATACACATGGCAATAAGACTGTTCAACTTCAAGTGGCATAACTGAAACAACTCCCTTACAGTTTTTATTTCCCAAGTTAATAGTCTACAAACATCTTTGTTTTGCATTACAAACTTTAATTGAATAGTCGTATAACTGCATGAATCTCACATATCTTCTTGATGGGTTGGGCAAAAGAGAAAATGCCCATTATGTCTTGTGGGCAGTACTGCTGTGTTTTGCTCTCTGTATGTTTCTGAAATGATTGCAAATATCCAGCAGGAGTCAGGATTGTATACTAGTACTAAGCCTGAATTCATTTAAAGCAGATGCAGGATTACATAAAGGATGTGTCGTTTCAAGAAGCCAGTCTATAGCCCTCATGTATGCACTATTAAAACATAGTTGTTACAATAAAAGATTTAGGTATCACTAAGATCTGTTACCATTATTGTTACTTATGTATTAATTTACTTTTTACATAAAATGTATGTAGCTTGCTATTAAATACGTCATGTTAAATTAATGTTTTAGTATAATTATTAATACACAACACAGGAATTAAACTAAATGAATTAAAAAGAAAAGCTAAGTGCAGTCCTTCATTTTAAATTTATAAGTGATAATTTTCATTTTGACAAAGAGTGGTGGGGAGGTGGGGGTAGCTTGTTAATCGCAATTTTAAAAAAATGTAAAACATATTTTTACAGAGCAATTGTACTCTGCTATCCACAGCAATGCAGACTGAGACAATATGCAGTTTAATGGTTGTTTTACCTTTTGGCCTCATTCAGCCATAACTCTGAGTGCAAACAAAAGCAGAATGAGCCTGCAAATGACAAAATTAAATTTTTTGAATCACTATAAGACAACAGACATATGCATTAACATGAATAGAGGTCAGTTGCCCTCAATGGGGGAAACAAAAATTGGGTCTTGTGAGCATATGAAAGGCATTGATAAATCCAAATTAGTGAAATGAGAACTGAATTTTTGTAGAAAAATGTCTCCTATTGGTACAAGCTTTTTAACAACTTCAAAATCACAGCTGCATCTATAGGCAGCTGTTTGTGACATCCTTCATAGTGTTTTAGGGTAAAAAACAGAGCACAGCAACCTTTTGACTTGAGAGAACCCGTTCAGGTGACTTATTCATCCTCGGTATTGTTACAACAGGAGATGTACTGGTCACAGCTTACCGAATTCACATATATGACAAATTATACCAGTGAATCCTAACAAGAAGTTAAACCTGTTGTTTGGATCTCTGATCTCTCCTTCTCATGTTACTTCTTATTTGATGCTCAGAACAAATGGCTTTATATTTAATTGATGGTCAAGCTAATCTTTACTCATTACTTAATACTCTAACTTTCTCTAGTGCCATTATGTCTTGAAATTAAGAGATTAAAATGGCATAAAGTATTCACAATTAGGCCACATAATTGTTTTGTACATATTAAACTTTACTTTTCTTGACTGGTGTTCCAGACTCAGCCTTTCAAATAATATCCATCCATCCATTTTCTAACCCGCTGAATCCGAATACAGGGTCACGGGGGTCTGCTGGAGCCAATCCCAGCCAACACAGGGCACAAGGCAGGAACCAATCCTGGGCAGGGTGCCAACCCACCGCAGGACTTACACAAACACACCCCACACCAAGCACACACTAGGGCCAATTTAGAATCGCCAATCCACCTAACCGGCATGTCTTTGGATTGTGGGAGGAAACCGGCGCCGGAGGAAACCCACGCAGACACGGGGAGAACATGCAAACTCCACGCAGGGAGGACCTGGGAAGCGAACCCGGGTCTCCTAACTGCGAGGCAGCAGCACTACCGCTGCGCCACCCTTCAAATAATGTTTCCACACTAATGTAGGATTCCCAAGTGCAATTTACATCTTTATGCCTTCACCAAACTCTCCTTTTTATAATGTACATCCTTTGTGTAACACTTAGTTTTTCTTTACATTAACCTTCACTTGACACATACTTTGCTAAATCTGAGATTTGTCAGCTCTACTGTACTTTCTGTTTCACTTATGTCTGTGTCTTAATCATACAGTACATTTGTTCATATTTTTTCCACATTTTTACCCAAATTGAATATGTAAATTAAAAGAAGTACTGGCTTTAGCACTGTTTCCTGCCAAGCTCTCTTTCTAATACCCACTGCCTCAAGAAGACAATCATCACAACAGAATGAGATATGTTCTGTGTTTGCTTTTAATTTTGAAGTCATTTATTCATTGAATTCCCGTGACCCTGTATTCGGATTCAGCAGGTTACAAAATGGATGGATGAATGGATGGATTCATTGAATTCTAAATTCCTGCACTTTGTAAACACCACTCCTTGTTGATTAGTTTCTCATGGAGTACCTACGTAAAGTTACAAAGTCTACAGAGCCAGGGTAGTTAATCAGAGAAAAGTAATCCATTACAAATACATATTACCATACTTCTCTCAAATTCTTACTGTACTCATTACTTTCTAGAAAAGTAATAACATTATTAATTACTTTATTTTGATGTCAGTATCTAAACCCATGCGAATATGTACCATTTTGAGTGTAGAAAGATGAAGCACAGAAGTCCTTTCAGCATTTTAATAAGGAGGAAATAACCAGTAATAGTGAACATGAATTCAGCAGTTAAACACATAAACTACATGACTTACATTAGCACTGTGCCATTTGAAACACATAAACCAGCACAAGGCTTTAAGCCTTAGTAATTAAAAAAGAACTGCTTTAACCACTCACAAACTTGCAAAAATGGAGCTGGCAGAAATGAATGAAGTTTTGCCTTAATTCTCACCTCCATGATTACCTCTAGTGGGTTGAGTGTGTCCCCTAACTAAGCCTGTCTTCTTAATTAAGTTGTTGATTTGATGGGTCGCTCTCAAGATGATTTTACTGGTCCAACAGGCAACAGCTTAGAAAATCACACTGGCAATCACAGAGTTACAGAATATGTAAAGGATGTCACTACCCACACAGTCTTCAAAAAAAATGTATCAGCTATGCCCCTTCTTTGTTAAGAGACCAGTTTAGCCTGTCACTGATGTAGGCCCCCAAGTACCTGCAGCAGTGCACCAAATCCACATTCATTTCTTATGAAGTATCTGGCCAAGGAGGCTTTTTATTGTGACAAAAATCAATATGTAGTTGTTTGGTTTTGCTGATGTTCAGTTGCAGACAGTTCTCTTCGTACTAAGAAACAAATTCCCCACACTGTTAAAAATAATGGTTCTTTAATGGCATTCATGTTTTTTTACTGGGTTGTATGGTTCCTCATAAAACAATTGCTTGACAAAGTACCCTTTTTTTCTGGGAAGGGGCCTTTGTGCTTTGAAAAAAATTCCAAACTTGTAGAAAAAAGATGAAACTTTTAATATATGTGCGTTACCTAGCAGGACACAAACAGATTAAGAAACTATGCTCAGGATTAAGTGTGGTGTGGTATAAAACTCCACTATATTATTAAAACTATTTCAAACCAGTGCTCACTGTTAGTTACCACACCTTTATTAGATGTCTGCTTTTTTGTCACTTATAATCCCTCTTATTATTGCTCCTGTAATGCACACTAAACTATGTGGTCTAACAATATCAAAGTTGCCACAATTCCCTTTTTAAATGATGTGAGAACACTGGATAGCTATCAGTCCTGAAGATTTTTATTCCAGTTTTAAAAAATATTCTAAAAGCATTTAAAGGTTTGTAAATATAAAGATTATCTTGTCTGAAAACCCATGGTTAAATGGTTACATCTTGGCTATTTATTTGGTTTTAGTACCACATTGCTCTCTCTCTGTACATTCACTCATTCATTTCCCAATCCATTCAAGACAGTTCAGAGTCATAGAAGCCTACACCTATCTCACCAGCATATGGTAAACAGCTGTGACTTGAAGGAAGTCACCAGGAGGAGCATCTGTCTATCTCAGGAGAGACACATACACTCTAATGCCAAAATGGAGTTGCAGATTAACTTAACATGCACATTATAGTATTATGTGTAGAAAAACTTACACAGGCAAGGGGAAAATGTGCTAACTCCACACAGAAAGGAACAGGAGCAGAGCTTAGGGTCTAAGGAGAAGAGAGAAGAAAAGAGCATGCACTGATACAGCACATTGCTGCACCCACCACATGACAAACCAACTCAGGATCCCAGATTAGGACCCGGAGTTTTCTTCAGCTGCGTGACAGCAGGGCTGACTGTGCCCCTATGCTGCCCACTTTCCTGTATTTAGTCACCAGACTGTTCACTGTTTGTTCAATATTCTCAGTTGGCATATTCTAAGCTGTTTAATTCTGAAAATATAAAAAGTAAGAATTCAAATAACCCAGTGTTTTATTTTAGTTATATATGCAGTTGTTAAAACACGGCCCTTGTTCTTGACAATCCTCTTAATGCTAACATGATAAATAATTATCTTGAAGTTGGCTTTAACATTATAAGCAGTTTTGCAATGCCTACCATCACAGCAGGTGTAAATGTGGCTTTCTAAATTTTCACGTGTGCAATTAGCTTTCATCAGTTTTTTTCTTCTCCTAAATGCACTAATCTCCTTTCTCACACTTGTTTAAATTTTACCATTTATTCATATGAGACTAAAGTAGGACGTAGCACTCATTTTTAAAAATAGTTTTTTTGTTAAATCAAATGGATGAAATCTCGATATTTGTCATGATTCATGATGTACAATTTAGAAGCCACCAGATGTGTGGTCCTTGTGTGGAGGCCCACAGGAGCAAGTGAGCATGTGTTTTCTTTTTCTTCATGTGCTGCACGTGCCTTGCAGAGAGTCTCATGTGAGTTCCTGTGAAAAAATGAATGAATGCTGGAGTTGGCCTTTATCTTCTCTGAACACATTGTGCATGTCGGCAGGACTGTTTATCTGATTATACTGCACTGGGCTTACCCTTAAACTGGGTGAGGTGAGGACATGATTCACTATCACTGACATTTTATTGCAACTCATGACTTTAAAAATAATAAAAAGTGACAGCTTTTAGAAATATTCTTACTCAGAATTAAAACACACTTTTGTTAACAAACTTACTGAACCAGCCTTTTTTGTCTTAGTATGACTTGGAATATAATCCAACTATCTGCTTTCTGACTAAAATTTTTTATTTTTTTTTCTGAAACTAGTTATTAAAGAGACATTGGTTTGACATTGATTTCACAGTATGTTGTCATTCTTATTCATACAAACATTTCATAGCTACACACACATGCAGTTTCAAAGATGAATGCTTACCTGGAAACAAGTTTGAGGAAAGTGAAGCAGGACTGTTAGCTGGCTTGGGATCAATTCTTGTGTTCCTCTGAACTCTTCTGTCCTGTACCCTCACATTTGCCAAACTGTTACCCCATAAAGCAATGAACAGTAAGATTAGAAACATCTTCATGTTGCAGAGGTAGGCCTAGAAGCACAAACAGGAGTAGATGTCACATTCAGGACGTGTCTGACATCAGACCTCTGCTAATGAGGGAGCTGCACTACTTGCCTTCAATGCAACAGCATGTAAAAAAAAGAAGCTGGTCAAGTGAAATGGAGGTGGGGCAATGTTAACAAAGACCTCTTTTCATGAAAACCTGTGGTCCCTCAAACATTTTTCCTCCCATAAGCTAAACTAATAAACAGTTACATATTACAGAATGTCTGATAAGACTACATATACATATTATTATCATTGATACACAAGTAGCTAGTTGCCTAGCTCAACTAGGCATTAAAAAATGTCTGACCTGGTCTGCATTAATAATAATAATATTAATAATAATAATAAAGAAAAAAAAATCCTTAAGCTTCTGTTTTGAATGCAAACAGGGTACCATGGTGAGTGTGGCAATGGTCCATTTGAAATGTATATTGCTGAGGTTGCTGAGGGAAATCTTGGAAAGAAGTGCTCAGTGAAAGGCCACATTGTGCCCATGCTGTTACAAGGATGCAGTTTGGGTAGTGTTTGGAAACCCAGATTCTGTGCAGCAAAAGTCACTTTATTTAGGTTTGTTTACAATGTGTTGCTGCCAGATACTCCAATATCTATGCATGTGGCAGTACAAGAGCCTGCTTATTGTTTTGCCTGATGCTGTACAAAGCACTCCTACAGTATATCTACATTTTTTTTAGATGCAGTCCACTTCATAATTTAAATAGGCTCCAGAACCTTGCTCAGTACTTTGACATTAAATCATAACTCTTATTTTTGTTTCAGCTTAGCTGATGTTTGTTTTACCTATCCCTTGGGGTTTATAGTTTTTCCTTTCTGTGATTTTGAATCTTTCCATGAATTCTGACAGTGTACCACTTTGCTTCATTTAAGCTTTTATCTTATCAGTTAACTGGTTTTTACTAATTTTATCTACAGTATGTTCTAAATTTCACGTGTTTGAATGCAATTTTAAATATGACCTTAAGCAGTTCTTGTCTTGTATACACAGGTAATATCCTACCATCTCCATCTAATCCCAGTTATTCAATAAAAAGGTAAGTACTGCAACCATGGAGGTGATATTTCATTAATGGAAAAAATCATGGTAGGTTCAGATTTTAATATTTCTGGCATCATACTAGGCCTAGCTCAATAAAACATTTGAAACTATAACACTAGTATACAATGGGAAACCACAATGGGGTTTGCTATAGATGGAAGGATAAATTTAATAAAAACATATTCAAACACAAATAGTAATATTTTTTATTCAACTGACAAAAACATCAGCATTTTTTATTCAAATACAGAATTATAGATAAATGAGAAAGTTACCAAGCAGTAAACTTTGATAACTTTCAAATATTGAGCTGATGAAAATTAATACAAGTTAGGCAAGTTGGGATGAACAAACTATGCTGACCTGAACAGCCTTTTCTTATCAAAATTGCACTATGTCTTTATTAAACCGTTGCAGCTCATCGTCTTAACTTCCAGCCATTTCCCTGTAATATGTCATCAGTTATTATTTTCCCAATATTCAAAGCAAACCCTTGCCCAGAGTTCCAACTAGTAATAGATAAAGACAAGATTTTCATGTTGTTTGGAAGACATATATATATATATAGCTAGAAAAATGTAATATTTTGTCCTCAAATACAATGACCCCTCATTGCATAGGGTTGTGTTAAAACTCTATTCAGAAGGATTCACACCCAATGTAATACAAAGAATACTAAAAAGAATTAAAGATGTTTTCTTTTCCATCTGTTCACATCAAACGGCTATCCCAGGACATTTATCAAAAAATGCTTACATGGGAGGTGCCACAAACCTCAGCAAACAATCAACTCAAACCTTATCTCACGTCCTACTTGGCACACCCATCCTTATTACAGTGGTGTATCAAAAAGTACAGCGCACATCCTCTCCAAATTAGACACCAAAATAGTGAATAAACCTGCCAACACTCTATAGACTGTTCTTCTTAATGCCAAGAAGCAAGAAATCTGCACCAGAGACACAGAATACAGTATACTATGCAGAGACTGCCCAGCTGAATACATGGGAAAAACATCTAAAACATTCACAACACACATACAAGAATATTAAATGCTGTCAGAAGGAATGACACATGATCACTGATACACACAAATACAAGTTTATCTGGACACATGTTCAACTGGGAAACGGTGCAAGTAAAATTCGGAGCTAATCCTAAAAGTGCCAGAGAGCTGACTGAATCATGGCTCTCAAATAAAAACAACATTAACACTAGAATTACCAGAGCCTACTAAAAAAACTTGTAGATCCGTCCCACCTTAAATCGCTTCTCACCTCTCCGTCAGTGTCTTTTCTCCTGTAAATGTGTGGATAAACAGCAAGCAGCCTGCTATCACATCCCCCCACTCCACACAGTTTTCTCAGCTAAAGTCTGTTTACCTGCATGTCAGTTGCTTAGAGTTGTATAGAGTGAGAAGTCAAGCAAAATGACACCTTTTATAAATACTATATCATTATTTGGAACACTTGCATTTCATGTGTGTTCCGTGTCTACAACGATCTATGTAAACATATCATTAAAACAGAAACATTTTTCATGTTTTAGTAATGATTGACAAAATGTAGACATGATATAATGTGTGAAGCCTGAATTCCAAATATCAAAGAAACACTTTCACAAAAGGTACAAATATAACAGAACAACTGCGCTTCTAGTCAAGAATATAACTGCAGAAAAAGAACCCGCGTTAGGGTGCGACCTTGACACAAATTTGCAATGATCGCTTTGGTGGTGCAACGGTATCAACTGTTGACTGGTAATCAAAACGTCACAGATTCGATTCCGGACGAGTCTGTTTTGAGAAGTGAGCTGCACGTATTCTTACTATCCTTATATATAATTTGATACAATCCGTATGTATGGTGTTCACGTCAATAACCCGTATGTATGGTGTTTGCGTCAATACCTCAACTCAATACAAGTTAGAACCATGCAATGGGACTCTGCCTCTGTAGTTAGAACATCACATGGCAAATGTGGACGCAGTATTGCATGATTGGCTAAGAATATTTGAATGCTTCAGTGACGCCGCAGGATGGCCGAGTATAGTAAGTCAGTGTTGGTTCGAGCAGATAACGGTAAGTTCAATTGGTTTTTGGAACGTTGGTTTGGTGGGGCGTACTTTCAGGGCTAACATCGTTGACTGACTTAAACCCTTCGACAGCTCCGGAACCGTAAGTAATTTAGAACGTATCGCCATTTTCTTGGTATATTGAAATCTATCTTGGGCAGTTCGGTTTTGCCATCTATCCTTCTGACATCTGTTGGCAAACTGAGTAATGAAGGCTGGGTATTAACAACGGTCATTGTTTAAATTTTAGACAATCTCAGATCTAAAATGACCACGCCAACATGATTATTACACCGACTCTGATTAGAGTCGTAAAATACGGTTTGTTTTGAAAATTTGTTTGCCGGAAAAAATCAAATGAGTTGCGCCGAAGAGCTGAGTTCACGTCTCGCAACCCCGTTTAAACAGGAAGTTCTTCATTACATTGGCTGGAAAGGTCTATTTTAAGCACAAATCAGTGCCATGATAACAAAATCATTTCAAGGACTTAAAAAAAAAACTAATAATTCTTTGCAGACAAAGTATGGATTTAACAAACGTCGAATTTGTAACCCGATTTGATCGGGCTCCCCAGTCGCTACTTTTAGAATAAAAACATACATTTGATTCCAGTCTGTAACAGCCGATGTAATTTATGATACTTGTAAAGGTTAGCTTTGTTTTTTTTTTATTCAGTTTTATTCTCTCAGCCGCGTTCACAATCCAAACATACCCCCACCCACGTTTGACACTGCTGTTTTCACATAGACGCGCTATAACAGAGGTCAACTCAGATCATGACGATCTGAGCCAGATCGAATGTTATTTACCTGTTTACCTTTACTTATTTACTTACTTCCTACAGCGTAAAGTCACAAGTAGAGGGAAAGAGCTTCCCATGTACATATACAAAGTACAGTGATGGTAAAAGTGCATTCTTCCTCCGATGTAGAACCGTCATCATGATCTAAGTTGACCTCTTTTATAGTGCGTCTGTGTGAAAACAGTGTCAAATGCCGCCTAGGGGGGGCGGATTGTTTGGGGGCGCGGGTGTTGGGATCCTGAATGCGGCTGAGAGAATAAAACTGAATAAAAAAAAAACAAAGCTAACTTTTACAAGTATCATATATTACACCGGCTGTTACAGACTGGAATCAAATGTATGTTTTTATTCTAAAATAGTAAAAATAAGTGCAGCTCACTTCTCAAAATGGACTTGTCCGGGGTCAAACCCCTGAAGTTTTGATTACCAGTCAACAGTTGATACCATTGCGCCACCGAAGTGATCGTAGCAAATGCGTGTTAATGTCGCACCCTAACGCAGGTTCTTTTTATGCAGCTATATTCTTGAATAGAAGTGCACTTGTTCTGTTATATTTGTATCTTTTGTGAAAGTGTTTCTTTGATATTTGGAATTCAGGCTTCACACATTATACACTTTATGTCTACATTTTGTCAATTATTACTAAAACATGAAAAACGGTTCTGTTTTAACGATGTGTTTATATAGATTGTTGTACTCACAATACACACATGAAATGCAAGTGTTCCAAATAACGATATAGTATTTATAAAAGGTTCCATTTTGCTTGACTTCTCACTCTAGACATGACTGGACATGAACCCAGTCTACGCAGGCTTAAAAAGAAAGACCTTTATTCATCCCCCCCTTGCAAATTTGCTATATATTGCCTTTGATTCTTGTATGTATAATCATTTTCCTCTGATGATGACACCTGATAGGTTGTCAAAAGTTTAGGTATAAAACACTATTTTAAGATATGTGATTAATTGTCTTCTTTCATGGATTACTAGCTACAATTATGCAAACCATATCACAGACCTTAGCTTCAATTCCACAGATCTTCCTGTCAGTTATATGGGTATTCTATCAGTCTTATTCGTCTGTTTTAAAGGAAACACCATACAGTACCCATCTCTCTTCTTACAAAGCAGAAAAATGTCTAGGATCCCTTCTCTCACAGTGTAGTAACTCTGTCTCCTCTAGTTCCCAGACAAATATAGCCCAGAATATTTGTCAGCAAGGCATTATTGATCAGTAAGTGACCGACATGCACAATGATAGTTGAAGCAGAACTGCCTTAACAGCATCATATGGATAAAACTACTACTTAATAATGAAACAATATTCTGGGATATATCAAATCTGTTCTGTTCTGGCTCACAACTCATCTATACCATCAACCCCAAACATTAGAGGCTAAGACAAGTTTTCTTCACAGTCTAAGAGTTTCCAACACTATGACTAACAGCAGAGCAGTGTTAGGGAAGCTTAGGAGAACCAAAACACAGAAAATAGATCAGACACAGAAAGCTTTGAATTTTCGTTTTCACATCAAAGGCTAAAATCATGGGGTTGTAACCAAATCTGTTGAGGCAGAAGTAAAGGTGTTTTGCTACAGAAAGGTATTTAAGATGAGTCAGTCATTTTAAAGTGAGTATGTTTCACTATGCAGTTTAAAAAGCAATAAAGAATGGAATACAAAGCAAATGTAGATAATAATAGTAGATCCCTATACCTAGTAATATGAAGGTCAGGGTGCAGGAAAGATTTTTCTGAGATGTGAAGCCTTCCTCCCTTTGAGAAGCTGAGCAGCCAAGTAGGCTGAGATCCATGCAAGAAACAAAAATATATGTTATCATCATAGGAAAGCAAGACAAGTGATAGTAATGTCTGACTAATGTTATATTTAGTTATACATGTGATGCATTAGCATAAACATAATACACATACACAATTTTGGGAGGGGTGTTATAAATTTAGGAAGTTGTTTATGTGTCATGTTTGCATTGTTAGAAGATCTTATTTTATTAAGTAACAATGACACTTTCTCATAACTATTGGAGCCAGTTCATGCTCCCTGGACACTGGGCAAGAGCCAGCCTAATGTCTAACACACTGCAGCACACCATTGGAGTTTAGAAAATGTCAAATCTGCAGTATGGCAGGGGCTCCCTCTTTATGGGTTATTGAGATGAGACAGCGTCTTTGTGATACGAAAATTCTAGGTTTGTAACTGATGGGTAGTGCTTAGCAAAGAAACTACAGAGTAAATTTGTGGACTGAAACAGTGATATCATATGAGTAAAAAACACGGTTGTGTCAGTTTATTGAAAATTCTAATTCTGCTTAATGGCAATCCTGTTTGTCTGCTGGGTTACAAAACAGAGTTCCGGAACTTTACTGATGGTTTAAATACAGCAATGAGCAAAAGGAGTCTGAATCTGAATTGTGCCTACACTGCTTCCAACATTCTAACAATTGGCACAGGGGGAGAACATGAACTAGAAAGCAGGTCGACCAACCAGATGGAGGCGTCTTTTTGGGACCATGTCCTGTGACAGAGGAGCATTCCTTTGGGCTATTGTAGCTGACTTTTCTATTGTGCCTTCACACACTTGTTACCTTTGGTTTTGTGGTTTCACCTAGTTGGTGCTTTAACATTCTTCATTGGGTTCTTATAGTCTGTTAACTTATTGACATCATAAATATTCTAAAATGTTAACCCACATGCTGATGTTTGAAATTTGTCAATTTTTCACCATCTGGGATGGCTCCTAAAGGGCTAGGACAACTGGAAAAGAATCAAATACCAAGGATATTATCTATGTGATCAGCAACCTCGAAATAGCATAAAACAACACTCCACATACCTGTATTACCAATCCGCATTTTTTGAAGATTTGTGAAAAGGAGTAACCTTGACCCCTTGTATCTTAAGTATTAATGATCATTTTTTCTGAACTCTTTGTCGTTAGGAAGAAATTTCATGCACAAAATGTGGCCAAAAATGGCTTAAAAATCAGTGTTTTTGCATCTAGATAGCCAAAAAGGGGGACTCCAAAAGCTCAATATCAGGCATAATTAGACATCAAGACAAGTCAAAGAGTGTATTATATTTAGGTGTTTTCTCGTACTGGTAAGCCAGAAAAAAAAACCTGAAGTGATTTCAAAGCATTCATAACTAATTCTTATGAACACAATATGGTCAACCATGCATCTATTTTTTTAACCTGCTTATCCAGGACAGGGTCACATAGAAGCTGAAGCCTAACCCAGTAAACATAGGGCACATGGCAGGAACTATCCCAAGACAAGGCGTCAGTTCATCGTGGGGTCAATCTAACATTTGACAGTTCACTTAACCTTTGTCTTTGAATTAGGGGAGGAAACCCATGTGAACATCTGGAGACCATGCAAACTCCACACGGAGAGCACTCAGGATGTGAACTCTTGTTTCCTTGTTGGGAGGCAGCATTACTACCACTATGACACCTTGCCACCCACAAAATACGAGCATTACACAAAATAGCATGTTATGTGCAGGGGCCATGTTACTCTTCTCTGTATCATTCCAATTTTAGTAGATGTGCAGCTGAAGGAAGCATATGTGCACAACCATAATGATAAATCCTAAAAATATAATTAATAATACCTATCATATAATTAAACTCTGTTATTTGAGAAAATCCCCTGTGATGGACTGGTGCCTTGTGCAGGTTTTGTTCCTACCTTTCTGGTCCTCATCTGTAATTTCACATTTGTGCTGACAGTAACAGTCATAAAAATTAAACAGTTCTACTTTAGGACAATGATAGTTATTGAGTAAACAAAATAATAAAATGCTAATCAACACTTTAAAGTTACAGAAACAGCTTCATCAATTGAACAACTGGAAATGGATACAAGGAATTAGAATTAATTTTTGAATACATAAGAAGGATAGGAAAATAATTTGCATAAATTAAACAAATTTAACAACATGGCATCCAATTAGACTACTTTTTCATTTTGCAAACTACACACTGGAAAGCAGAGGTATACTGTACATGGATGTTCAGCAAGACTTGCATAGATTGTCAACCTTTCATCTCACTTTAGCTGGAAGAATGAACATTGTTAAGATGAATATCCTTCCTAAGCTCCTTTTTTATTTCAAAACATTCCAATATCCATCCATTTTCTAACCCGCTGAATCCGAATACATGCTGGAGCCAATCCCAGGAGCCAATCCCAGCCAACACAGGGCACAAGGCAGGAACCAATCCTGGGCAGGGTGCCAACCCACCGCAGGACACACACAAACACACCCACACACCAAGCACACACTAGGGCCAATTTAGAATCACCAATCCACCTAACCTGCATGTCTTTGGATTGTGGGAGGAAACCGGAGTGCCCGGAGGAAACCCAGAGACACGGGGAGAACATGCAAACTCCACGAGGGAGGACCCGGAAGATTGTCAACGGTCTCCTAACTTTAGCTGGCAGCAGAACATACCACTGAATATCCTTCCTAAGCTTCTCTTTTTATTTCAAAACATTCCAATATACATCAATAAATTGTTTTTTAAGATTTTAGATTCAAATATAACCTCATTTATTTGAATCCAAAGAGCGACCCTACAAAGACCTAAAGTGGAAGGTGGCATGGCTCTACCTATCTTTCAATTTTATTACTGGGCAGCAAATATACAAGCTATAGAAAGCAAATATAAAACCTAGATATTGACACAAATAGAATAGCAAAAGAAATAAAATCCTGCAGTACTTCTTTATACTCCTTGCTTTGTACCCCAATAAATGCAAGTTATCACTAATTTGCTAACAACCCAATTGTGCTTCACTCATTCAGAATATGGAACCAATGTAGGAAGCATTTTAAGATAAAGAAGCTTTAATCTGTGGCACCTCTGCATAAGAACCACCTTTTTCAACCCTCTCAAACATATGCAGTTTTTAATGTCTGGAAAACATTTGGGGTTAAATCACTTAGAGATCTTTACATAGACCACGTCTTTACATCCTACGAACAATTACATTCCAAATTTAACTTTTCAGCAACACATTTCTTTACTACCTTCAAATTAGAAACTTTCTTAAACAGAACCTGCCCAATTTTCCTTACCTTCCACCTACCTCTATGCCGGAAAAAATACTGATCAGTCTTGAGGACTCAGACAGCAGTTCTGCAATATATAAAACTATTTTACAGTTCCTCACTTTTAAAGATACAAGAATACAGTGGGAAAAGGATCTCTCACTCAATATATCAGAAAAGGAGTGGAAGGTAGCAATGCAGAGAATCCATTTGAGCTCCATATGCGCAAGTATACAATTATTCAACTCAAAATTATATATCGAGCACATCTTTCTCGCTTACAATTGTCAAAATGTTTTCAGGGCAAGATCCAACCTGCCACCGTTGCAATCAATTCCAGCCTCACTAGGCCACATGTTCTGGGCCTGCTTCAAATTAACAACATTCTGGACCAAAATCTTTAAATGCCTATCAGTCAGCCTTGATACACAATTCCCCCTAACCCATTAACAGCTGCTTTTGGTGTACTCCCAGAAGGGCTTAAAGTGGAGAAGGACAAACAAACTGTAATTGCCTTTAATACACCATTGGCACATAGACTTATCTTGTTCCACTGAAAGAATCCTAACTCCCCTCTTTTAAGTCAGTGGGCAACTGATGTTATATACAATTTGAAACTGGAAAAAATCAAATTTGCACTTAGAGGATCTGTGCAGACGTTTTTCAAAACCTGGTAGGATCCAATCAATAACATTTGAGAAAAAGCTTTTAAGGCACCGAGGAAGCAGATTCTCTCCCCTTTTTTTCTTCGTCATTTATCTTTATTCACTTTTTAATTAATCTATTTACTTATTTTTACTAGCTTTAAGTTTTACTCTCTGGCCTAGCTCTCTTTCTCAGGGGTGGGGGTTGATTTGTTTGCGATTTTTGTAAAAATCGATTTATTTGTATAGAATGTTGTGTGATTTCAAAAATATCAATAAAATTAAAAACAAAAAAAAAATGTTTCTCCTTTTTCTCAATAAGAACATCGATGAATTCTTTATGAGTTACAATTTTTATCATATTTATATGACTAGTAAGATTTATACATGGACCTTCATTTACCAGATAGCCCAGTAATGTGCCAACATAAGGATAATGTTTACTTCTCTAGAAATTTTTTTTTTCTAATTTGTCCTATATTGACAATACCATTCTGAGCCACAGATTTATACACCTCTGGTTGGTGTGTTTTTGAATTTAAAATAAAGATTTTGTTTTGTTAGATATTAATCACCATATAAAAAAAAATGAAGGCGGATCCTTTTGAAGAGCTAAAATATTTCAGTTTTTGCCTACTTTCTAAATATTTGGTTTTCTTCAATTTTTTTCCAAGGTTTCTGGTTTTCTAATTATGGTCAGGTATGTGAAGTTAGTGATGGCACAATTGCCCATATGATGCTGGTAGACATAAATGGGAGTTGTGTGAGGTTGTTATTTAATTCTCCCTGCTTGACTTCACATCTGTAATTCACCTCCAAACACAAACACAGGAAGAGTAGAATTATTCTACTAATCTGAAGAATGGCAAGAAATAGAAGACTTAATACACTTACAGCAGGAGTGAGAGATTTCAATTTAAAACAGAATAGATTTAAGAAAATATTACCTTAAACATGTCAGGAACATGCAAATTAAGATGTCTGTCAACTTTAAATAGAGCTGGTATGGGTGCACCAAGGTTTACAAGTGAGTGTGCCCTGTGCCCTCTGAAACCTATCCAGAGTTGAATTTTGGCTTGTGCCTGATGCTGCTAGAAACACACAAGTTCCCCATGACACTAAAACTAGATTAAGAGGGAGGGTTGACATGTTCTTA
Organism: Polypterus senegalus; assembly: GCF_016835505.1. Lineage (NCBI taxonomy): Eukaryota > Metazoa > Chordata > Cladistia > Polypteriformes > Polypteridae > Polypterus > Polypterus senegalus. Next base: position 90,596,807 of record NC_053166.1, on the reverse strand, counting down.
AAAGGAAATCAAAGGCACCAGCTTACAGATTCCAAACCTGTGGAAAGAAGTTAGTTGCTTTATTTGCTGTATGCCACTGGAACACTGCCATTCTTACTCATATTTGCCCTCTGTTAAAGAAGCAAACAAACCTTGTAATGCATTGGTTTAAATAGTCCTTGCAACTGTGTGAGCATTTGTTTCTTTTGGTGGACTGTGTCTCCTTATTAGAATTAAAAATGAATGAATGAAAATGAGTAAAAACCTAAAATGTGGAATGAAAATGTGTGGGTTTAGGCTCAGAGTGAGTCAGAGATCTCAGTAAATAAACACTATAATCACTAGCAGCAAACACACCATTTTAAGATTTGAAACGAAATAGTGTGGTTACTATGTCCACAGTAGGTAGTCTAAGGTCTTGTCTTAAAATAGAAAAAACACTCCCAATAAACATTAAATTTTAACATCTGAGTTGTTTCATTTATTCCTGAAGGGGTACAAAATCCTGCGGTTGTCCACAAGAGGGAGTCAGAGGTGCTCGTTTTAAACTGAATAAACATCAATTTCAGATCTGAGATAAACCACAGCCGAGGAGTAAAATGAAATCTTGTAGGGAGTGTTTTCATAGTGGGGTTCTAGTTTACAACAGCACAAACATTACTTTAACAGAAAACGTGTCAATTTTAGCATGCTTTCTTGAATAAACTGGATTATGTCATGGCCATGTCTCAATGTCTGTGCACATATTCTCTCTATTTCAGTTTTGATGTAGTTTTTTGGCTTTTCATGTTTTTATTTTCATTCCATTTCCTTAAAATATATGAATAATGTCTTCTTGCACAGAGCACAAAAACACAGGAATTGATGGGTACAAGATAAAAAAAAAAAAACAGAAAAACATTCATAAGTATTTCATAATAAGTTCCTATTTTAGGTGTCTAGTCAAATTTTGTACTACATATGTCTGAGCATTACTTTCCTTGGGGACCATAGCTGTCACTAAAAGCAAAGATTTAAAGGATTTTCATGACAATTAGAACTGAAAAACTATCAAGCAGCAATAAAAGATATCAAAGAATTCCTTATTGTACTTGAGGATTGGTGAAAGTACAACAAAGTTTGCACGCCATCATTTACACAGAATTAATTTTGTGAACCTTTTGCAAACAGACTTTAATGTGAAATAAGGGTCAGGTGCTGTTAACAAATATTTTCCCCATTCCTGATGTATTTTACTTTTGTGTATTTGTCACAATGAATGGCTTGAGATTGACAAATTGTAATACTGAATAAAGGGAAAACAGCAAACAAATAAAACCATTTCTAAATTGTTACTTAATATCTTTAAGTGGACATTAGTGTGTGTGATGCCAGCATACTAATAGGAGTGATTAAAAAGCCGAGTTCAACCTTCAGATTCAGAGTGAACTCACTTTGGGAAGTGGTAGAACAGAGATCACTAAGCAATTTGCTTACTATCCAGGACAATGACTCTCACCTCCAGTATGAGATTTTAGCTAAACAGAGGAGCACCTACAGTGACCGAGACAACTGTGTTGATGCAAGGAGCGCTATATGTGGGATCATTTTTATCCTCGGCCTCAGGCTTTATAATGAGTCACCCCTTGGACGAGGTGGTCTTACTCCCTTTGTGCTGAATGATACTGAGTAGGTCTAGCAGACATCTTAACAGACAATGATGCTATCTACAATATACTGTATCAATAACTGACATCCTGTACTGTGAAATTAGAACTTATTCTTATTATATGTGTATTTGTACCTTTAGTATACTTATGATTATTATAATTCTTGTTATACAGTATGTATATTTGTGCCTTTTTATGCTGCTGCTATAATCTGCACTTTCCTTCAGAATTAATAAAGTATCAATCCATCTACAGTATCCTCCATAATGTTTGGGACAAACACATTTTTCCCTTGATTTACCCCTCTGCCCTACAGTTTAAAATTCAAATCAAACAATTCACATGTGATTAAAGTGCACATTGCAGACTTTAATTTAAGGGTATGTGCATACTTTACATTTCAGTCACATAACACTTTTTCTACATGGTCCACCAAGTTTTAGGACATTGCAGTGACAGGCATATTAATGCAGTCATATTTAGTACTTTGTCATGCATCCCACACATGCAATGACTGCTCTGCAATTCATAGACATGGCATACAGACAAAAGTGGAAATGTGCGTACGCAATAAAAATCCAGATGCATAAATCTGTGCATACTACAAGTTCCAAACACTTCCCCATAATAAATCCCAACGATTGTGAATTTTAACGTACAGAATGCACCTACAGCCCTACCCCAGCTCCTCCCAGAATTTTGCATATTTTAATATGCAAATTAATATAAATATCACGTTTGGTTAAAAAACAATGGAAAAGACATGAAAAATTAGGAATTTCAGCAAATACGAAGTGGAGTCAAGGAAAAACTTACTATTTGTTGGTTTATACAGTGTCATAAGAAACAACAGCGTGGTGGAGACACTAGAAAGTTCAAGTTCAGAAAGCCGCAAAGTGCCCAAAAGAAAAAAAAAGTGGTCAGATATCACAGTTGACATGAAAAGGTGAGTCGCAGCCCACCATCTGTTTATTCTGTTTCAGACAATATTACAAAAACTGAGCCCTGTGCTATGCTCAGGAGGTGATGGTACTGCTATGCCTAGCATGTCTTCAGTTGCTAGCTGCCCACACACCTCTGCCTTGGAAACCACTAGGAGGCCATCTGGCTGTGTGGTGATGAACTGTTCTGGAGTCACAAAATGCAATAGTGGATGTTGTAAGAGATATGGCCAATGAACTAAGAATTATAAAGACTTTACTTTGTGTTACTGACCACAAATTAAATGAATTGGTTAAAAAATAAATGCTGCATCTGATTACCTGTTTTTACATTCTGCTAATTACATTCAAATTCATGCTGTGAAAATGTGTGTGGCTTTATGGCAAGTTTAGTTTTTATACTGTACATCTTGAACTGAGCGTGGAAATGGGTGTACACACCATTTATACATGAAGCCCCAGGTGCTGAGCATCTTTCTTGGGGCTCTGCCAAGCCTCTAATGCCACCATCTTCAGGTCCTTCAGGCTTGTTTCATGGGCTTGTCCCCTTAGGTTTTCTCTTCAGCACAATGAAGGCAAGCTCACTTAGATTTAAATCGAGTGGCTGGCTTGGCCATTCCAGATTTTTATTTATCTTAGTGAGAATTTTTCTGTCATTAACAATGTGGGTCTTCCTTGGTCTTCCAGTTGCTTTGATATTACTGAACTCACCAATGCATTCTTTTTTCTTAATAATATTCCAAACATTTGATTTATATAATTCTGAGGTTTTACTAATGTTTCTAATTGTTTTATTCTTGTTTTTCAGCTTTATATTAGCTTCATTCACTTTCATTGGCACAGTTCTTGTCTTCATGTTGAACAATGGCAAATACCGACTCCAAAGGTAGTCTGTAAAAGAAACACACCTGAGTAATCACAAACACCTGTGACAGCAATTGTCCCAAACATTATGGTGCCAAGAAATGGGGGGACCCTGTATAAAAAAAGTTGTGATTTCTACATAGTGTGACAAAATGTATGCAAATACATGCAAGGATGTCCCAAAGATAGATTGCCTGCCTGCTTACCAAAGATATCCAAGATATACCTTACACTGCCCATGGAAAATGGATCTACCTATTAGTTGCTCACTCAAACAGCTGACCAAAGTAAATTGGTAATTAGACAAAGCTGACCGTACACTGCCAGATTTAACTGCAAGCAGCCCTGTTGATCCTAAACCTCAGCATACATTGACCTTTACCATGAGAATGAAATAGTTACAAAATTTCAAGACGAATTCTGTGCCTAATCTAAGGAAAATTCCACATCAAGTTAGTTTAATTAGCTATTTCCCAATATCTCATGCACAATTTTTTAAGAAGTTGTTAAGGTTTTTCACTAAAGATATATTGCTTGGGAGGTTGTTAATTGATGCTAAAATATTTCAAAAGAATTCTGCAGGATGAACTTTATCAATGACTTTTGATAACTTTGATAAAATTGCATTAGATCCTCATGCTGCCTTCTCTATACACATTTAATTGCCAGAGGCCTGTGTTGCAGTTTCACTAAATGACTATGCTTTTACCAAAAAAAAAGCATCTTTCAGGGTCACATTTAACAATACCAATATTTATTTTGCTTTAGCTGCCAAGTTATACACTATGCAGATTAGAAGACAGAGCTGTCTAAGTTGAGAAGTGGGAGGATGAAGGCATTGGTGGCCCTGGGTCCCATGCCTGCCAAATCCCCAACTCCCTAACTCCCTTACAGCAATCTTGCCTGTTGTTGTGCCCATGATAAAATGTAATGTCAATACTTACAATAACCCCCAACTTCAAACAGTACCCCCCAACCCAACAAATTCACCTGCTGTTTTAAATCATATTTATTACAGTATTTGAGAAAGGATTCATATACAGTAGTGCTAAAGTGACATTATTTCCCACTCTACATATCATTTTAATATAATGAACAGTAACACAATATAATTATATGTAACTGTTGATCCTGGCCGCAAACCCTATACACAGCTTTCTGTTCTGCCACCACGTCAATCTTCATTTATTTCAAAATTCTACTGTTTATTAAATTATTATTTGTTTAAAGAAACTCCCAAATTTGCCAAGGCAGCACATTGTTGTCATTCCTAACGTTGAAGGCATAGTTTTGTTTTTACTTTTTGCACTTTTTTGTTGTAATACTTATGGTTAAAACAGGATGTCTTCTTCTGGTTATTTGAGCTTGTCATGCTTGTTAGTTCTATAGACTGTGTGCACGGCTGGTGCGTAATGGTACACAAACCAATCAGATTGATATATGTATAAGCAGCACAGTATATAGAGCATAAAAAACATGCAAAGAATTGTGCGAGTGAAAACAAACTCTCAGTTGGCAGAGGTCAGAATATAATGGCCAGAAAGAACAACACATACTTAAGTTCTTCATAACAGTGATGTGATAAAGTGTTGTGCATTCAAAGATGCCCATCTTACTTTAGAGGAGATGGGTTACAAAAGATAGATAGATAGATAGATAGATAGATAGATAGATACTTTATTAATCCCAAAGGGAAATTCACATAATCCAGCAGCAGTATACTGATACAAAGAAACAATATTAAATTAAATAGTAATAAAAATGGAAAAAAAATTAAAAGAGGAGAATACTGGGTTCATATCTAATCAATACTGAACTTTGGAAAATTTCACATGGTCTGAGAAATATTGATTTATGCTCAAAAGTACACACAAAGTCAGGATGTAGTATAAACAGGTAAGGAATCCAAATGGATCCATTGTACCTTGTGCTAGTAGAGCAAAATGGTGGTAGTAATGTAATGGTGTGGAAAGTTATCTTGTCACTTAATAACATTCTGAATACCAATTGATTATCACTGAATGCCTTAGTATACCAATGTTGGTCACTGATCTACTCAAATCTTTTCAGTAGCATATAGTAGCACTATATCATAAAGCACTCATTTGGTTCAACAATCAAGACAGTGATTTCAGTATACTCAATAGCCTGCTCAATTCCCAGATCTCAAACAAGCAAAACATGTTCAGGTTGACACAGAATAAGAATATGAATATGTGGGTAAAAATAGGTAGGAATTATATAACATTGTTAGGTCAGCATGAACCAAATCACTAAGGAATGTCTCCAGCATCTTGCTGAACTCATGTCTTTAAGGATTCAGGATGTTCTAGAACTTAAAGAAGGTCCAACATGATACTAGACACCATAGTTGTATCTAATAAAATGGCCAGTGACATCAAAATCATGGGTGAAATTGTTAGGAACAGCTCTACACCTTATTATCCATGCAATTATCTAATCTGTCAATCATGTGGCAGCATCACAATGCATAAACTCTTGCAGACAGAGTTCAGGTGCTTCAGTCAATGTTCAAATGAAACAATAGAATGAGGAAAAAATTGTAGTCTCAGTGATTCCAAGCGTGGCATGATTGCTGGTGTCAGACAGACAGGTTTGAGTATTTCTTTAACTGATGATCACCTGAGATTTTCACACTTAACAGTAGAGTTTACTCGCAATGGAGCAGAAAACAGAAACATTCAGTGAGCTCTAGGTTCTACAGGCAAAAATACCTTGTTGATGAGAGAGATCATAGGAGAATGGTCAGACTGGTTCAAGCTGATAGAAAGGCTACAGTAACACAGATAACCACTCTGTACAATTGTGGTAAGCAGAAAAGCATCTCAGAATGCACAACATGTCACACATTGAGGATGATGAGCTACAGAAGCAAAAAACCAGGTTGAATTTTGTTCCTTTTTGGGAAAAAAGACAGAAAACTGAGGCTGCAATGGTCACAGGCTCACCAAAACTGGACAACTAAAGACTGGAAAAATGTTGCCTGGTCTGATGAATCTCAATTTCTTTTAAGCACATGGTCAAATCAATAGCATGAATCCATGCACTCAGCCTGCCTTTTTTCAACAGCCAGGCTGGTGGTAATATTGGTGGTGTAATGGTGTAGCGAATATTTTCTTGGCACATTTTGGGCCTGTTAATACCAATTGATCAATACTTGATTTACCAATGATAACCACAATTTACCAATCTTCTATTGACTATTTCCAGCATGATAACACACAATGTCACACAGCAAAAGTTGTCTCAAACTGGTTTCATGAACATGACGTTGAGTTCAGTGTTCTTCAGTGGCCTTGTCATTCACTGGATGTGATTGCAATAGAACTCCTTGGGAATTTGGTAGAACGGGATATTTGCAGAATCAACAGGCTACTAAAAAATCTGCAGAAATTGTGTGATGCAATTGTGTCAACATGGACCAGAATCTCAAAGGAATGTTTCCAACATCTTGTGTATTCCATCCCATAAAGAACGGAGGCTGTTTTGAAATCAAAATGAGGTCATACCCAGTTTTGGTTTAGTTCTTTTTTATCAACTTGCTCAGTGAGTGTATATACAACTCTACAATTAGGGTTGAACAGCTCTATTTTCTTGCTTCCAGTTTCATGTCATTCAGATTTAGTTTTAACACAGTCACACCACCATCCAGAAAGTGTTAGTTGGTTAGTTAGTGAAAGTTTACATGATAGCCAAAGTTAACATGACATGCAAACTTTCTTTTGGAAGCATGACTGCCTGTACTAAAATGATAAATGTTTTCAATATTACGGACACTGGGCTACACCCTTCTGCACAATGGAATGCACAAAGAGGAGCTGGGTGGCCCAGTTTGACCAAATGCTATATAGTTGTCCAGATCTGCCCATTCTTAAAGTATTATGGGGACTAAATTAAAGGCAATACAGGGGGTGTTTAAAAGATACACTAGTAGTAAAACATGTTTGTCTGCTTCCTTAATAATCCAGACATTAGTAATCTGGAGGAAGACCATTAATTCGACTTTATTAGTCATACCTAATATTCCGGGATTATAAAATAGGGAATGTCATTATTTCACTCATGTCCAGATATCTAAAAGGCTCATCAAAAAAATGGTCACTTAAGGCCGCATAACTGCCAGGCCTGATGCACATTCTCTCTCGCTGTCATCACCATTAACAGTAAATTGAGTTTTTCTGCATATGGGATTTCAACTTTCATCATGCTTACATGTGTTTTCTTTAATACAGTGTATACACTGTGTAGCAACCTTGCTTAGAATGAAATATTAAATCAAGCATCCTTATCAAAATATTTTAATAAGAACAAAATATTCAATGGTGGATTAATTAATGGGAAGGCTCAAAGTAAATCAATAAACATCTGTACTGAGAGTTTGTTCATTCATTTCTCCACTAACAAAAAATGTTGTGCCATAAAAACAACAAATTTTCTGAATCACTACACAAACTCAATCTCCTTTGACCAAATCACTCTTGCTATGTGAGCCACTGGGTAGTGACTACCTTCTCAACTCAACCCTGGGGTTACTTTTGAGACAGAAACACACCCTGGAAACATCAAATTATGGGTCTCCAACTGCAGTCTTGGAGCACTACCATGGCTGCAGGTTTTTATTCTAACCCTTTTCGTAATTAGTGACCATTTCTTGCTTCAAATGAACTTCTTTTCCCTTCATTTTAATCGACTTATTTTTTAACATTAATTTCTCTGATTTGCTTCCATTTTTCATTGAATGGCACCCAAACAGAAATGAGATGTGTAAGGAAACAGATTACCAGCTAAATCAGGGCATCAAACTCCAAATAATTTCACTCCAACCAGTTTCTTAATTTGATTTGCACTTGTGATGCCCAGGAGGACCGGAAGAGGGCCGCGAGGGGGCATCCGCCCTGGTTATGTTGTGGGCCACGGGTAAAGGGCTTGGAGCCCAGCCCTGTAGGGACCCGTGGCCACCCCCAGGCGGTGCCCTGGTGCCTGAACAACCCTGAAGCCCAGCACTTCCGCCACACCAGGAAGTGCTGGAGGGAAGACGACAGGGGACACCCGGCGTGTCCGCGGAGGAGTGCCGGGGAGCAGCTGGAGCCCATCCGGGTTCCTATTTAAGGGGCCGCCTCCCTTCAGTCGAGAGCGGAAGTCGGGTGGAAGTGGACAGAGCTGGAGAGAGGATTGGAGGCGGCCAGGAGAAAGGCACAAGGACTGTGAGGCCTGGACATTTGGGGGAACGGTGCTGGAGGCACTGGGAAGTGCACTAAAGTAAATATTCTTGTAAATATTGTATAATAAACATGTGTTGGGTGAACAGAAGATGTCCATCTGTCTGTGTCCGGGTTCAAGTCCACACACTCTTAAATGAAATCATTATTTAATTCCATGGCTTCTTGGTGGTCTCATTCTGCCACAACAGACATTTCCAAACCTTTAGATTTTTTTTTTCTAAGAGCACTGTCAAAATATTTTGTGGACCTGAACAGATCAACTTGACCAAGGCCTTCACCTTTCTTTATTTTCACATATTCTATAATGGACACAGGTCACTGGTCATATATTGGCTCATTTTGTACCTCATTACTGTTTGGCTATCTGAGTCCTAAATAGCAAACCAATTAAAACTGTGACAAAAGAAGTTAATGAGCAGCAAAAACTGTCCACTATTTAAGAAAACAGTTAGAATGAAAACCTGTAGGCACTGTGACCCTCTAAGTTGCCCTTGCCTTACGACCTACCCTTCGCTGCCCTTGGTGGCCACAATTCTGCCTTAATTACCAGGTCCCACTTCTTGTTTAAAATACTGAAATTTAATGTTTCTAGGATTGCTTGTTCAATTGCTTCACCTATCCCAAAAGGACTCTTTATCCTGGCCTTCTTTATTCTATGCCAAATAAGGAATCTAACTGTAGAGGGAAGGAGTTTGTTCATTCAGTTAATTAATATTCAATTGACTTCAGTTTATTTTTGTATAGCACCCTTAACTGGGCACAAGCTTAGGGTGTTTCTGAGTAAAAAACCTAACAAGGGAGTTGATTTTTGTTTTGTTTTAATTTACATAAAATTCAGTTCTGCAGTTTAATACATTCCTGTTTATCATGGCACTGCAGAGTGGCAATGTGTTACATTTTGGATGTAATTTCATTGTACTGCTGCTGTATAAATGTATTATACAATAACAGTGTTGGAACACGGACTTTACATATAAACTTTGGAAAAGGTACCTGCATGTGGTTTTCCCTTTTCCATATGCATTTTCTTCTAGAGCTTCACTCCAGTCCCTTATCCATCCATCCATCCATTATCCAACCTGCTATATCCTAACTGCAGGGTCACGGGGATCTGCTGGAGCCAATCCCAGCCAACACAGGGTGCAAGGCAGGAAACAAACCCCGGGCAGGGTGCCAGCCCACCGCAGGGCGCACACACACACACACACACGCGCGCGCGCACACACACACACACACACAACAAGCACACACCACACTAGGGACAAATTAGAATCGCCAGTGCACCTAACCGGCATGTCTTTGGACTGTGGGAGGAAACCGGCACTCCAGTCTCTTATCCCAAAAGATAATATTTGAAGTTGTGTTTCTGCATTAAGAGCAAGTGGGGCATTGAACCCCATCACCAAGCAGATGGTGCTTTTGTGCAAAAATAAAATAAGTAATAAATTTATCTCAGTAACCTAAAATAGCTAAAACATTTACTGCAAACTTTGTCGACATAATTTTGCTTTTCCAATTTTCTATAATATGCACAGTGCAACTTCTTATCTAGAAAAAATATTTCTTTTTAGAACATGTAAAATTAACCCCTGGTTCTGCTAGCTTGTTTTTAGGTTATTTTGACAGGCCCTTTGACCCTGCAAACCTTTGCTTTTTCACACAACCCCTCTGCACGGCTTTTCAGGATAGCCTTCCCACAGCATCTCTCTCAGGTTCCCATGGCAACACCAGATTCAGGTAAGAGGACTGCCCTTCCTGGCAACTCACCATTCTTCATCCTAGAAGAAGGCACTCTTGCTGAGTCACTTCTCCTTGGCTTTCAAGAGGGAACTTGCTTGAGAGTCAAACATAAAAGGAAAGGGGTCCCACACTGCAAACAGAAGACATACATAAATGTAGCAGCATGTTTAGTTTACAAAATCTAGTAAAATATCCCTAGTCACTGCTTGTTAAGCACCTTCTAGCAGTCATAATGTTTACAAAGACATCAAACCATTCACATTCTGTTATAAGGTCTAAAGTCTCTCTTGGCAGCATCAGGGGCAAAGATAAGGTGCAGGTCTAATGTAGGACATACACATACACTTACATTCTTGCATTGCATCCTGGGATGGTCTGAATGTAATATTTCTATATAAAATAATTTTACAATAAGACTACACTATGACTACAAAATGTAAAAACAATTATTTGTATTGACAATATCCAAAAACAATACACAGTATTCCACGTCCCAAGAGCCAGTTTCTGTAGCCGAGGATCAGACCGCCAAGGTCCCCGCCTTCGGCCACCACCCAACTCACACTGCACCCAACCTCCTTGGCCTCTCCCATAGGTGGTGAGCCCATGGGGAGGAGGACCCACGTTACCTCTTCGGGCTGGGCCCGGCCGAGCCCCATGGGTGCAGGCCCGCACACCAGGCGCTCGCCATCGAGCCCCACCTCCAGGCCTGGCTCCAGAGGGGGGCCCCGGTGACCCGCGTCCGGGCAAGGGAAAACATTGTCCAAAGGTTTCGCTCATCATTGGAGGTTTGTTGAACCGCTCTTTGTCTCATCCCTCACCTAGGACCAGTTTGCCTTGGGTGGCCCTTGGGACGTGGAATGTCACCTCTCTGAAGGAGAAGGAGCCTGAGCTAGTGCGCGAGGTCGAGAGGCTTTAGCTAGATATAGTCGGACTCACCTCGACGCACAGCTTGGACTCTGGAACCAATCTTCTTGAGAGGGGCTGGACTCTCTACCACTCTGGAGTTGCCCCGGTGAGGCGCCGAGCAGGTGTGGGCATACTTATTGCCCCCACTGGAGCCTGTGCATTGGGGTTTACCCCGTGGGCGAGAGGGTGGCCTCCCTCCGCCGGGTGGGGAAGGGTCCTGACTGTTGTTTGTGCGTATGCGCCGAACAGCAGTTTGGAGTATCCACCCTTTTTGGAGTCTCTGGAGGGGTTGCTAGAGGGCATACCTTCTGGGGATTCCCTCGTTTTGCTGGGAGACTTCAATGCTCACGTGGGCAATGACAGTGAGACCTGGAAGGATCTGAACCCGAGCGGTGTTTTGTTATTGGACTTCTGTGCTCGTCATGGATTGTCCATAACGAACACCATGTTCAAGCATAAGGGTGTTCATATGTGCACTTGGCACCAGGACACCCTAGGCCTCAGGTCGATGATCGACTTTGTGGTCGTGTCGTCGGACTTGCGGCCATATGTCTTGGACACTCGGGTGAAGAGAGGGCGGAGCTGTCAACTGATCACCACCTGGTGGTGAGTTGGCCGATGGTGGGGAAGATGCGGTCAGACCTGGTAGGCCCAAGCGTGTTGTGAGGGTCTGCTGGGAGCGGCTGGCAGAGTCCCCTGTCAGAAGTAGCTTCAACTCCCACCTCCGGCAGAACTTCAACCCGCCCCGAGGGAGGTGGGGACATTGAGTCGAATGGGCCATGTTCCGTGCCTCTATTGTTGGCGGCTGACGGAGCTGTGGCCGCAAGGTGGTGGTGCCTGTCGTGGCGGCAATCCCGAACCCGTTGGTGGACACGCGGTGAGGGATGCCGTCAAGCTGAAGAAGGAGTCCTATAGGACTTTTTGTCCTGTGGGTCTCTGGAGGCAGCTGATAGGTACCGGCAGGCCAAGCGAACGCGGCCGGTTGTTGCTGAGGCAAAACTTCGGGCATGGGAGGAGTTTGGAGGCCATGGAGAGCGACTTTGGACGGCTTCGAGGAGATTCTGGTCCACCGTCCGGCGTCTCAGGAGGGAAGCAGTGCAGTGTCAACACCGTATATGGTGGGGATGGTGCGCTGCTGACCTCGACTTCGGGCGTTATGGGTCGGTGGGAGGAGTACTTGAAGACCTCCTCAATCCCACTAACATGCCTTCCAATGAGGAAGCAGAGCCTGGGGACTCTGAGGTGGGCTCTCCCATCTCTGGGACTGAAGTCACCGAGGTGGTCAAAAACTCCTTGGTGGCAGGGCCCGGGGTGGATGAGATACCGGAGTTCCTTAAGGCTCTGGATGTTGTAGGACTGTCTTGGTTGACACGTCTCTGCAACATCGCATGGACATCGGGACAGTGCCTCTGGATTGGCAGACCGGGGTGGTGGTCCCCTCTTTAAAAGGGGACGGAGGGTGTGTTCCAACTATAGAGGGATCACACTCCTCAGCCTCCCTGGAAAAGTCTATTCGGGGTTCTGGAGAGGAGGGTCCGTCGGATAGTGAACCTCGGATTCAGGAGGAACAGTGTGGTTTTAGTCCTGGTCGCGGAACAGTAGACCAGCTCTTCACCCTTAGCAGAGTCCTGGAGGGTGCATGGGAGTTTGCCCGACCGGTCTACATGTGTTTTGTGGACTTGGAAAAGGCATTCGACCGTGTCCCTCGGGAATCCTGTGGGGGTGCTCGGGAGTATGGGGTACGGACCCCTGATAAGAGCTGTTCGGTCTCTGTACAACCGGTGTCAGAGCTTGGTCCGCATTGCCGCAGTAAGTCGAGCCCGTTTCCAGTGAGAGTTGGACTCCGCCAGGGCTGCCCTTTGTCACCGATTCTGTTCATAACTTTTATGGACAGAATTTCTAGGCGCAGCCAGGGTGTTGAAGGGGTCGGTTTGGTGGACTCAGGATTGGGTCACTGCTTTTGCAGATGATGTTGTCCTGTTTGCTTCATCAGGCCGTGATCTTCAGCTCTCTCTGGATCGGTTCGCAGCTGAGTGTGAAGCGGCTGGGATGAGAATCAGCACCTCCAAATCCGAGCATGGTCCTCAGCGGAAAAGGGTGGAGTGCCCTCTCAGGGTTGGGGAGAGATCCTGCCCCAAGTGGAGGAGTTCAAGTATCTGGGGTCTTGTTCACGAGTGAGGGAAGAATGGAGCGTGAGATCGACAGGTGGATCGGTGCGGCATCCGCAGTGATGCGGGCTCTGCATCGGTCTGTCGTGGTGAAAAAGGAGCTGAGCCGTAAGGCAAAGCTCTCAATTTACCAGTCGATCTACGCTCCTACCCTCACCTATGGTCATGAGCTATGGGTAGTGACCGAAAGAACGAGATCGCGAATACAAGCGGCTAAAATGAGTTTCCCCCGCAGGGTGTCTGGGCTTTCCCTTAAAGATAGGGTGAGAAGCTCAGTCATCCGGGAGGGGCTCAGAGTAGAGCCGCTGCTCCTCCGCATCGAGAGGAGTCAGATGAGGTGGCTCGGGCATCTGATCAGGATGCATCCTGGACGCCTCCCTGGTGAGGTGTTCCGGCACGTCCAACGGGAGGAGGCCCGGGGAAGACCCAGGACACGCTGGAGGGACTATGTCTCCCGGCTGGCCTGGGAGCTTTGGGATTCTCCGGAAGAGCTGGAAGAAGTGCCGGGGAGAGGGAAGTCTGGGCCTCTCTGCTTAAGCTGCTACCCCCGCGACCCGACCTCAGATAAGCGGAAGAGGATGGATGGATGGATGGATACACAGTATAGGATACAGCCAGAGTACATTCACAAGGAGTCCTGAGTCTATACCCGTCCATCAATTTACTGAACCCGTTTAATCCAACTTACAGGCAGTCACAGCCTATCTGCTACCTCTATGGCAAGCCAAATTAACATTTAGAGATATCTCAAAATAAATTTGAGCTATCTTAAAATGTAATTTACTTGTTAAGATATCTGAAACTCACTTTGAGATATCTTAAAATAATTTCCTTAAGATATCTTCAATACATTTTGAGATATCTCAAATGCATTTCAAGATATCTCAAATACATTTTCAAATATCTCAAAATAATTGTGTCTGTATTTCAAGATATCTCAAATGAATTTTCAGATATCTTAAATTGTCCTTTCATGTATTTTAAGATATCTGAAATGCATTTCAAGATATCTCAAAATCATTTCCTGTAAAACTGCGTATTATTTCAATGGGACTTCTTGTTTATTATAAGATATTTTAAAATGTATTTGAGATATCTTGAAATGAGCAGGAAGTGATGTTGAGATATCTGAAAATGTATTTGAGATATCTGAAAATGGACAGGAAGCTGTTTTGAGATATCTGGAAATGTATTTCAGATATCTTAAATTGTATTGTAGATATCTGAAAATGGTATTGAGATATCTTGAAATAATTGAGTGTCCTTTTAAAGATATCTTAAAATGCATTTTAGATATCTTGAAGTACAATTGGATATATCTTAAAATACATTGTTAGATATCTGAAATGGAGCAGAGACCCATTTTAAGATATCATGAAATTAACTTGAGATATCTAAAAATTTATTTTAGATATCTCAAACAACAGTGAATTTTAAGTTATCTTAAATGTTTTTTGAGATATCTTAATTATTTTTTGAGATATCCTAAAATAACTTCCCAATCATTTTAAGATATCTCAAATTTATTTTGAGATATCTGAAATGCATTTTCAGATATCTCAACATAACTTCCTGCAAATTTTAAGATATCACAAATACATTTTCAGATATCTTAAAATAACTTCCTGTTGTGTATCTATTGTGATATCTCAAAATGCACAGGAACCTATTTCAAGATATCTCGAATTGCATTTAAGATATCTTAAAATGCATTTCAGATATTTCAAAATGTACAGCATATCATTTCAAGATATCTTGAAATCTATTTAAGATATCATAAAATGCTTTTTAGATATCTTAAAATAGATGCATTTTTAGATATCTGTAATTCAATTTGAGATATCTAAAATGCATTTTCAGATATCTTAAAATCCATTTTGAGATATCTCTAAATGTTAATTCGGCTTGCCATATACCTCAGAATTAATAAATCAATAAGTCTCTCATTTAATCAATTGAGCAAATTAATTTTAAAATTACATTTTGTTTATTTTAAGCAAAGCTCCCTTAGTTCCTCATGGTTTGTATAACGAGGTTAATCATTTTGGTTATGTGGAGTATGTGACTTCTGCCATCACTGCATCTGTTTTTATTTTATTACTGAAAACAGTTGGTTGAATGACTCTTTATTTAAAACTGTTTTCAAAGTGTATTTTTTCTCTGCACGTGAATGAGTGCCACTTTGCCTAACTTTCCACTGATGCCCCTCATCTTAAAATCCAATTTTTTCTCTATGGTTTATGAGTCTCACATTTAGAACTTTCTGGTTTTATTAGATGCTCACTGTTGACTGATTGACTAAATATAAATAAGGCATTTTACAGCAAATCCTAATCTTGTGCGTCAAAGCCATTTGTCATTGTGTCTGAAAACAGCAGGTGTGGTGAGTGTGTGTGTGTGTGTGTGCGTGCGAGTGGTGTGTGTGTGTGTGTGTGTGTGTGTGTGTTAGGGGACAGCTGCTCATAACTGGGAATCTACTTACAGTCAAGGGCAAAAAGGGTGAGAATTCTGACATTCATTCACACTGTGCACTTAAACAAGTCAGTCGCCGGCTACAATTACTGGTAAGGCCAGGAAAAGCCTGGAAACTACAGCCAATATTGTTATTTTATTAAAACTAAATAAATACATAACAGAAAAGAAAAAAGTGTCTGAATATTTTTTAGATTTTTTTTTAGCTGTCCATTGGGCTGAGTGGGGTCAGCCAGTTTTCACCCTACTCTTATCTCATTGGCAGCACATCCGTAATCCAAAGTTATAAATAAAAAACACGACATCATTGCTCATTTTACAGATGTAGTTACAGAGGAAAAAAAATCTTTTAAGTACATAACGCGGAAGTTGGATATGGGGGGATACTGAGAGGACGTATGAGGTTATTTTACTGTAGAATGGCTGATTTTTATCCATTACTCTAAAATTGTTGGAAATTATAAATGTTGATTCAAACTTGCTTTTTGCTTTTTGTAAATAATCTAATGTGGTTTATGAGTATTACTAAGCATTGACACACAGAAAGACATAATACTGGTAATTGTCAAACTTTTTTAAGAATGCTTAAAAGAAGCACACCTGGCAAAAAATCAAAGTCAATATTTTGACACTATTAGAATGTTTTCTTCAAATTCCACAAATGGAGAAAAAAGGTAACTTCTGAAAAAAAGAGGGGAAATACAGTATATGCAGGATATATAAACACATACAAAGAAATGAGGAATATGCAATTATAAAAAATTCATCCTTAATAAAACAATAAGTGTTTGTGTATCTGTGTCTCCATCAAGTTGCAATGGCTCTATCATTCCAACAGATTGCATATCACAAACATTTGTAGTAATAAAATGCACTGCATTTGTCATTCCAACAGATGGTACATCAAACATTAACACTGCTTTTATGAAGCTCATACTAAATTACATATACCAGAGACAAATACATTGAATTTGTAATTCCTACAGATGATGCATCACAAATATTTGTAGTAATGCATTTTATTACTACAAATGTTTGTGATGTGCCACCTGTTGGAATGACAAATTCAATTCATTTTATTACCACAAGCATTACAGAACACATTCCAATAGATGGTGTGCTGCAAATGTTAATGGAGAAGTCTACATTGATTGCTTAGATTTCAACCCATCTTAAAAAAGGTAGAATACCTAGTAAAAGATGTTTAATATATTACTTATCCATCTTTCTATTCTCAGAAAGAGTTACATTATGTAAATAATAACTGAAAGAAGAAGGAAATCAGTTTTGGATGTAGTGGAAGTTTGCTGTATGCTGATCTAAAACAGGGCCACCTACAAATTTACCACATGGTCCTTTATACACATGGCAAGTCATCTGACATTGACTTGTGTTGCTCATAGTCTTTTGGACTGACAGAGAAAACTGTAGTTACAACAGAAACGTTTGTCTATACAGAGAGAACAAGAAAACTCCATTCTAGGTGCCCTGCTGCATGAAGTATAAGGAAAATCACATGGCATCAGACAGAGAACCAACTACCAGTAACTAGAGTTAGGATGTGATATCTGACTTCACAGTGTTGTGATATTAATCCTTGTATTCTTCAGTAGACCAGCATCTGACAGTTACACTGTATGCTCATTATTAATATGAAAGTAGGGTCTAGGTCATTCAAAGTTTTATATATAAGAAGGATTTTGAGATCTTAATCTTAACTGGAAACCAATGTTTGGATTAGAGAATAGTTACAGTACCTATAAAACTATAGAAAAAGCAAAAGCTTGGCTTAAAATCTCTATGAGGTGTCACAAAAACGACCAAAAGACATTGGGAAGGTTTGGGGCAGCCACCCATATAATTTTCCCGGCTGCAAAACTGATTAATAAGAACAGACATGTTCACATGACTGAGCCCAAAACAGAACTGATTAACTGGAAGCAAGATGGCAGTTTTAAAGGCCAGTAGAGTAAGTGATGTCATCAGGACCGGAAACGGAAGTGACGTTGTTGGCTGCCCCAGAACAAGGCGGGATTTCCTGAGAATGGTCAGCAAGGGATTGAGAGAGAGAATTAGTACACTTTGTTACATTACACCCCCTGCTCCGGCGTGGAATTACATCTATTCAGGCCCTTTAGTTGTCCCGTAAACATGCGTGTGTTTGACATAGGTCAGAAATGGACTGGTGAAACTCAGATATCAAAAAACTAAAACTGACATATCAAGACCTAACTGTTAACATGGAAAAACTGAAAATAAAGCAATGAGCTAAACATGAAGATAATGGTATCAGTTCAAAGCACAAACAACAATGCATCTTTTAAGTGCTGCATGGAAAACTGAACTTTTCTACCTAGTGATTTTTTATTACTCAAGTATTCTGTACTGAGTTGCTCGAAAAACTGAACAGTTGAACTGTTACATTTTGAAAAAAGTAACTATTTAATCATAATTACGTGTTTAATACATTAAATGCAAAATACAAGCAAACGTATAGTAGGCAATCTATACATGGAAGCCAAATATGAGTTATCTTGTTGTTATGGTGTATAAAATCTGTACATTTTGGTTTCCATTATATTTTGTTCAAGACAAGACAACAGATGAACTAAGACAAATTAAAGCAGGTTTTCCTCCCTTACACCTTACTTTTATAACATAGCTTAAGTGCTAATTTGGTGTACAGCCTAGGAAAGGATGCTGAGCTGGTACCTCAGGCTATTGATTACTTTATCGATGGACATCTGGAACAACAGTTTGATTTACAGCCTGGGACAGGAAGAACTACTGATACCTCAGAATACATTAAAGGTTTTTGTTGTTTGGGAAAACGGACAGTAAATTAATTCATCAATCATTTTGACAGCCAGCCAATCAGGTGCATGTGTTGTGAAACCAAACCATGACATTTCATAATAAATAAGCCTTGGTTTGAGAAGAAAAGAGAAGAAGAGAAGAAGCAAAGAAGAAGAAGGAGAAGAAGAAGAGGAACGGACGAAGACGGCACTGGTCGTCAGAAAGGTATCATGAACATCGATTGCTAAATCAAATGCCTCCCTGGGACATTCATCCTTGTCATCTGTAACTTTTTCGTAAGCTTTTTCTAAAGACTATATATATTCATACTTTCCTATCAGTACCTATTTTCTAGTATTCTTTGTTCCTGTGGTATTATTATTATTCTTGTAATAAATACCATGCTGCTTTTAACTTTCTATGCTTTGTCTTAATGTCTGGAATGATTGAAGTAATAAGTTAGATTTCTTTGAGCACCTGGTGACAGCCGGATTTTTGCCATTATTTCTGTGCTGCGGGGTTTAGGCTGAGAGTGAGAGCGCTACTCAATAGTTAGGGACAATACGATAAAGAAGGTGTTCTTGGCTGATAAATGGCCTATAGTCAAGAGTGCTGAGTCTTTGTATGTTTAAATGTATTCTTGTAGACCAAAAGTAATATTTAGGTCTGAGATATCACTAAAACATTGTATGTTGTTTGTGCCGAAAATAAGTAAGTCTCTTGAAGTACTGAATGACAGGCTGTTATTCCTATAGCACTTGTGTGGTTTAAAGTGCTAAGGGCTAATCACTGTGTGTGTGTCATTCATGGGGCACTGTTGTGATAGGGTCTGTGTGTGTTTATCTATGTGTGTGTGTGTTCATCTTAAAGTGCAACAGTAGACCAACCCGATAACGAACTTGACGAGAACACTTACCCTTGAGGAAACAGGTAAAGGGCAAGAAGAGGGAAACACTACGATAATACACTTGTAAATATAGTACCAAGTAAGAGTATATTTTTGGGTAATACATTTAAAGAGAGGATAGTGGGCATCAGAATTAAGAATAAAAAAAATAAAAATTTTCTTATTAGCCATATTTGTAAACGTTTATTTTACACGAAAATAATTGACATATGTAGAACCACAACCAATCGAAATCTCCCTTAATGCACAGCGGCTCAACACTATGAAGTTGAAATGCAAACCACAGCATTTGATTGCAAGTTATTGCACTAATTGTGCAAGATATAACATGGTAGACCCTGCCAAGTTATCAAGCAGCTAGTGCGCAAACAATTTTCTGTTCCATGCACCAACTACAATGTTATTCAAACAGATTTTTTAAAGAAAATAAATATTTATTACGAGTTTTGCTGAATTCCAAAATACATTAAAGTATAAAATTAAATTACACCCTGATTTTACAATGGCATCAAGAGCAAACTTACCTATTTTTACTGTACCAGCCAATGTATTAAATAATGTAAACCATGAAGCTTATGACAAATAGAAGTGAAATCAAATTAAGCAAATATTTTAGGGATTGCTAGACATTAAAAGAAACCATCTATGTCAAAAGAAGTATTGCACCATCTCAGCAGGGACAATCCTGAGAGGGCCACAAGTTAAGTAAGTAGCAGAAGTTTCCAGATACTTTTGAGCAACAAATTCTAAATAAAAACCCAACATGATTTGTAATTAATAGGGATCATTTTGAAGATAAAGAAGAAGGTCTGAATTTGTGTAATTACTTCTGAAATGTTGTAAGAATATTAATTTCCTCTGTTACTTAAAGTTTTATTTAACCTTTTATCATTGTAATTTATTTTTGTCTCTAATAAATAATATAAACTCTTTTAATATTAATTTGGTCTAGATTCTTACATTTTTCTGATGTTAAAAGATTCAGGTGGCATTCGTGTGCGTCAATTTACGGTCTTCACTGGAGGGTTAAGCAAACTTACAGATGCTAAATACAGGTCTGTGAGACTAGCGTCTACAACAAGTAAACCAAACCTGTTAAAGTCTCAAAGCCAGGTGCTAGGACCAGAGATCTGGAGCTGCAGGGTGACTCTTAAGAACTCTAAAGTCGACTTTGCTTCAACACCTCTCACCTCTTTGCCTGGGAAAGAGATGGGTAGGCTGGCTATCTCTCCTGACCGTCATCTAGACATCTTTCAGATACGGGTGCATTTTTACTGCACTCAATTGAAACACCTTGACTTCCAAGAACAATCAGTTGTACCACCGATGATACAGGTTTATCACATGAAAGAGGGTGAAAACTTATGCGATCAGTTATTTTTTGCTTTATATTAGTAATTCATTTAGATCAATTTGTAGAGATGTGTTTTTGTTTCATTTTGACATTAAAGAGTCTTTTTCTGTTGATCAACCCATTACCCATTCAGTGTTGAATAATAATAAAAAGTGATACAAATTCATATATTTTTGGGTAATACATGTAAATAGAGGATAGTGGGCATCTGAAATAAAAATAAAAAATCTTTTTTTCTTATTAGCCACATTCTTGGGTACAGCCTGTTTCTGAGGCCCTGACTCAGTGAAATCCAAGTCTAGCCTGTGTTCTTTTGGAAGCCTGTTCACCCTTTCAGTCATTATGGATCAGCAGTTCCATTACACACAATTGAAATTGAGACATGTCTCTAATTTAAAACCTCAAGTGTACTTATGTTATCCCCATTATCCATGAGAACATGGAAAGTCTTTCTCTGTCACTATGAAAACTATGAAGTAAGTAACAAATGTAAGGATTATTCCATAAAGGGTCAAGGCAGACTTGCATTTTGCAAAGGCACTGATTCAGCTAGACACTGAAAGGAAGCTTTAACAAGATAACAGCCATCAGCCTCCCAGCAAGCTGGAAGCCAAGAACACGAGAATGTGCCATCTCCTGAATTTGAAAGTCTATCTCACCATTATTTTCAGTATATCCTTTTGGGAGTTACCCCAAATATTTAACAGCCGTTGCTGATTATATCTACATTTTCCTTAGACTTTGTGATAATTGTAATGCTTAATTCTGTCGATCACATTTTATAAGATAATAGCTCCATAAGAGGATGCAAGCTTTTCAACAACAACAACATTTATTTATATATTTATATTTTTTTCATACAAAAAGTAGCTCAAAGTGCTTAACATACTGAAGAAAAGAAAAATAAAAGACAAAATAAGAAATTAAAATAAGACAACATTAGCTAACATAGAAAAGGAGTAAGGTCCGATGGCCAGGATAGACAGAAAAAACAGAAAAAAAACTCCAGACGGCTGGAGAAAAAAATAAAAAATAAAATCTGCAGGGGTTCCAGGCCACGGGACCGCTCAGTCCCCTCTGGGCATTCTACCTAACATAAATGAAATTGTCCTCTTTGTAGTTAGGGTTCTCACGGAGTCACTTGATGTTGATGGTCATACAGACTTCTGGCTTTTAATCTATCCATCATTGTTGGAACATCACGATGCTTTGAATAGATGGTGGTGGTGCAAACCACCACTAAAAGGATACCTGAAAAGGAAACAGAAAAGAGAGTAGGGGTTAGTACAGATTTTAGAGCCACCATGAATACTTATTATAATGAGTTGGAGATATAGAGTATCAGGATTTTGATTACAGTGAAATTATGAGAAAGCCATGTTAAAATAATGTGTTTTCAGCAGTTTTTTAAAGTGCTCCACTGTATTAGCCTGGCGAATTCCTATTGGCAGGCTATTCCAGATTTTAGGTGCATAACAGCAGAAGGCTGCCTCACCTTTTGTACTGTGAATTCTAAATTGTGTGTAGTCTGAAAAGCACATAACCTTTCAGGTTAAGGAGCCCAAGAGGTACAACTGTGTGTGCATAGGGTAAAGGTGATGTCACCTTGGTGTCTATTGCAGGAAGTTTCCTTGGAAGTGGTCCCACAGGTCATAGTGGAATGCGACAACTAAGAAACTACTGCTATGACACAGATTTTAAATCAAAATTTAAAAGAACAAATTTCTAAACTACAATGCTGTGAATAAAACATTACAGCAATCAATTCTTCAAAATGAATTCATGAATTAACTTCTGTGTATTTTCCATATTTAGAGAATGACTTAATTTTTCTATGCATTTTAGCTAGAAAAGACAGATTTTAAATTGTGTTAAGGTGTGGAGGCCCTGACAGCCACCATTTCTCTCCCCTTTTTTAGGGCAAAACAGCACACTTTTGTTGTTGAACATTGTGGAAGACACTGTTTAATCATTGACAAGTTAAAATAACATCAAAATATTACCTATACACAGAAATCCAAACAATCCCAACCCCTTCAGTTTGCAGCATTCCACCAACTTCCTAAACTGAGTCAGCCTTTATTCAGTGCAGCTTCCTAATTTAACTAACTAAGCCAATCCCAGGGCTCAGGTTTCTTGCCATTACCATGATGTACAAGTACTGTGCTGCTCACAAACCTGGCTCACCCCTCAGCAGTACTTTTGAACTTGGTCAAACAACCAGTATTCTTAATATTATTAAAAACATTAACAATATCAGAAAGTTGGACATTATATATAATCTATACAGCCCTGTACAATTAGATCTCCCCCTGGAGTAAAACTGCCATCGCCCACCGAAGCCATAAAAACATTCAATGCTTTGTTAATTTTCTTCATTGTTTTTTCCATTGATAATTATGATTTTGGCCCTCAACGTGTGCCCAGTTACACTGGAAGACCATTAAAGTTTAACCTTGGCCTTGATGTCAATAAGGAGGCCAATCACCAAGGATGAACCCCACTTTCTGGTTGCTTTCTTTTGCAGTACAAAGTTTTCTGCCTATTTCAGGCCTCTTTTTCCCAGCCCATTTACTTTTAACTGTATTTTTCCTTTCACAAACATGGTAGTGCAGAGTTGTGACACACCCGTAGTCTTTCTTTAAGCCCATTAGATAAAGGAGTGATGCAGGATCAAGGTATTCTGAGGCAAAATGTCTGAAGAATCTGCAAAAGAAAGCAAGGTTAGCGTGATGTGTAAGACTGGCTGAAAGTACAGCAGGGAAAAAAAACTACATATCTGATTGAGAATATCTGCACAGGCTGCACAGGTTCTGGGTAATATTCTTAAAGGGGTATCACACACACACACATATCACACATGTACCTCGCATACTGTAGGTCCATACACAAAGATACTGATACACCAACAGAAAAATCATATTTCTTGTTTCCTTTTAAATATGCAAATTTGCACCGTTTGTGTTTTACACTTACATGTATTCAAATGTTAACTACAAATTTTTAATGTAGTGGTAAAAGTTTTCTTGAGATCTTTACCAGAAGAAGAATCTCATCTAGTATACCAGGTGAGCTTGTATACTGCCCCTAAATATGCCATCTTTACCTCAGTTACGCCCTTTCTTCTTAATGTACCAAGGTATCCCCAAAGTGACCTTTTAGGAGCACTGCATCTTTTGGGGGCTAAAGAACTTTGCACTAGGTCATCTAAGAAGGGGTCACAAAGGTATGGTTCATAAGCTGCCAAAAATATTTATACAACAGTCAATGAGTTTTAATTAGTGTTGGGGTCAAGCCTAAAATATGTTTCCCATTTACCTCTTGATAGTGTGCCCACAAAGACGTTGACTAGGGGCATACGTGTGGTTATAAAGTAAATCTTTCTTCTTCTTTATTCCATAGCTGGCGCTTGGAAAGGGGGTCGACCTCTTAGCCAATACGCTGCTGTTGGTGCCGCTGGATTCCGTGCTCTATTCACCACACTCTTCCATTGTAGTCGATCGGTTGTGACAGTTCTTGCTTCAATTGTTGTCAGTCGCTGGTTCTTTAGATCGTTCTCTACGTGTTTCAACCATGTCATCTTCGGTACTTGTTGTTGTATCCTCCAATCAGGAGGGTGTTTTCTCCATAGGAGTTTGTACGGTAGTCGATTTTCATCCACCTACAGATGTGGCCAAACCATCTTAACCGACGTTTTTGAATTTCCTCCGCGACCGGTGCCTGTTGATCGCACCTTTCTCTGATTGTCTCGTTTCGTAGGCAGTCGCAGAGTGAGACACGGAGAATCTGTCTCAAGCATCGCATTTGGAAGGCCTCGAGCTTGTTGAGGTCCGGCTTGGGCAATGTCCATGTTTCCAATCCATAAAGAAGAATTGGAAGGATCAGCATCCTATATAGGCGTATTTTGGTTTTGATCGTAATATTCGCCCGCTTCCATATGCACCACTTGAGTGAAGCGAATGCTTCCGTTGCCTGGCCGATCCGGCTGTGAACTTTAGCTGCCGAAGCTGCTTTCTTCTCCGTGACCAGTGATCCCAAGTACTTGAACTGTGGTACCTGATCGATTTGAGTTCCATCAAGGTAAACTCTGGCTTCCGATCCGTCTGTTGTAAGTACTTTGGTATTATCCACATTGATTCTCAATCCGTATGACTGTGCAATGCGGGAAATGTCATACAAAGTGTCCGTTGCTTCAGTATCCGTGTCGGCGAAAACAGCACTGTCATCGGCGAACATCAGATCGGTTAAGTAGTTTGTGTCGTCGTATCGAACTCCATGACGCCCATCGAAATGCTTTTCGCATAATTGCATTGATCACAATGTTGAAAAGAAGCGGCGAGGCAATGTATCCTTGCCGGACTTCAGTTCGAATTGGGAACTCCTCAGACATGTCATTCCGGATACGAACACTGCTGGTTGAGCCGTCGTATAATGCTTGAAGAAGAAGAATGATTTTCAGCAGCACATGTTCGATCTCTAGGGCTCTCCACAAGCTGGTCCAATCGATGCAATCGAAAGCAGATTTGAAATTGATGAAGACGATGACAGTTCATTTACCGCATCGAATTCTTGTAAATGTAACTGTTACATATAACATATAATTAACACATATAATATGCATCGAAGTATCAGCTGTCACAAAACATTAATTACTAGTAAGGAAACCGATGACAAATTGTTAATAGAATGGATGTTATTTGATCAAAAATTTACTTCTTTTTGAGACTCTTAACACAGATCTACAGCAACAACAATAGGGGAAAGCTCCAACAATGTCATATTCCTAGTGAGAGCAGAGAGGGACCACACCATACACAAGTATGCTCTAAAATCAACAGGACTTGCAGCATCTGTTAATACTTGTACACACTAGTGTGATTTAGTGTCCTGCATCTAAACTGTAGCTCCACTGAAGCCCTTAAAAATTGTGTTACATCCTAAAATCTTCCCTTAGCTGTCTGCTTATCCTAATTTTGTGATATTGGTTTTTAAACTTTGTGCTAAACTCATGTATTCTATTAAAAATTCTCTCCATAATGATAAGTTTCAAGCTAAGAGCAGCCTCACTGAGTGACTGGATTTCTTTCAAAAGGGTAGATGACATAGACCAACTATGGTGTTTATCTCAATGTTCAAATCTGACATACAGTGGTGGGTCTTATGCTACTGGCATCATGAATTCTTCCACATCCTCATGCACTTTCCAACATCATTCCACACAAATTGGAATTTGTTTTTACTGTACCATCTGTGATATCATTAACAGACTTCCCTTGGAGAAGAATAAATGTTGAATACAGGTGCCATCATAAAATTAGAATATCATGACAAAGCTGATTTATTTCAGTAATTCCATACAAAAAGTGAAACTTGTATATTAGATTCATTCATTACACACAGACTGATGTATTTCAAATGTTTATTTCTTTTAATTTTGATGATTATAACTGACAACTAATGAAAGTCCCAAATTCAGTATCTCGGAAAATTAGAATATTGTGAAAAGGTTCAATATTGAAGACACCTGGTGCCACACTCTCATCAGCTAATTAACTCAAAACACCTGCAAAAGCCTTTAAATGGTCTCTCAGTCTAGTTCTGTAGGCTACACAATCATGGGGAAGACTGCTGACTTGACAGTTGTCCAAAAGACGACCATTGACACCTTGCACAAGGAGGGCAAGACACAAAAGGTCATTGCTAAAGAGGCTGGCTGTTCACAGAGCTCTGTGTCCAAGCACATTAATAGAGAGGCGAAGGGAAGGACAAAATGTGGTAGAAAAAAGTGTACAAGCAATAGGGATAACCTCACCCTGGAGAGGATTGTGAAACAAAACCCATTCAAAACTGTGGGGGAGATTCACAAAGAGTGGACTGCAGCTGGAGTCAGTGCTTCAAGAACCACCATGCACAGACGTATGCAAGACATGGGTTTCAGCTGTCGCATTCCTTGTGTCAAGCCACTCTTGAACAAGAGACAGCGTCAGAAGCGTCTTGCCTGGGCTAAAGACAAAACTGCTGCTGAGTGGTCTGATGAAAGTAAATTTTGCATTTCCTTTGGAAATCAAGGTCCCAGAGTCTGGAGGAAGAGAGGAGAGGCACAGAATCCACGTTGCTTGAGGTCCAGGGTAAAGTTTCCACAGTCAGTGATGGTTTGGGGTGCCATGTCATCTGCTGGTGTTGGTCCATTGTGTTTTCTGAGGTCCAAGGTCAACGCTGCCATCTACCAGGAAGTTTTAGAGCACTTCATGCTTCCTGCTGCTGATGAACTTTATGGAGATGTAGATTTCATTTTCCAACAGGACCTGGCACCTGCACAAAGTGCCAAAACTACCAGTACCTGGTTTAAGGACCATGGTATCCCTGTTCTTGATTGGCCAGCAAACTCGCATGACCTTAACCCCTTAGAAAATCTATGAGGTATTGTGAAGAGGAAGATGCAATACGCCAGACCCAACAATTCAGAAGAGCTGAAGGCCACTATCAGAGCAACATGGGCTCTCATAACACCTGAGCAGTGCCACAGACTGATTGACTCCATGCCACGCCGCATTGCTGCAGTAATCCAGGCCAAAGGAGCCCCAACTAAATATTGAGTGCTGTAGATGCTCATACTTTTCATGTTCATACCTTTCAGTTGGCCAACATTTCTAAAAATCCTTTTTTTGCATTGGTCTTAATTGATATTCTAATTTTCCAAGATACTGAATTTGGGACTTTTATTAGTTGTCAGTTATAATCATCAAAATTAAAAGAAATAAACATTTGAAATACATCAGTATGTGTGTAATGAATGAATCTAATATACAAGTTTCCCTTTTTGAATGGAATTACTGAAATAAATCAACTTTGTCATGATATTCTAATTTTATGACCGGCATCTGTAATCCTAAGTTTGCCCAGCTCTTTCTTAGGAACCACTCCAAGTAAAGGGTTTATTAGGCCTTTAGTTGAAATTTTAAGGAATGATTCCAACATTCTGCCTAATTTTATCTATCCGATTTCTCTTGCAATATCTGGAGAAACGCCTTTGCTGATCTGAGGTTCCTAGGTTGTACACTTTGATTAATTACCTCTTTTACTGGAATCTGGAAATGCCAAGTAAATCCTTTAATTAAGATTTTCTCCTGTAGGATAAGAATCAGTTCACATAAGATTGTATATTATTATGACCCATAAATTCCAAAAATAATTATTTTTAGGTGTGTTGACATACCATGTAATGCCTAGTGTGCAAGGGAGGGAGAAGGTGAAATGAGGTGGGTCATGGCACACAAGTGAGGGAATCACAGTAGGATTGGTGCTGCTGGGCTTAATGATTTGTCATTTTGATTTTTTTACACAGTGTTTCCTGTAAAGTATAATGATGGCTGTCTAGATGCAGGCAAGTGGACAGAAACAAAGAAAACACAATAACTGATCATCCTACGTCTTTAACCCATGGACTCTTCCCCTGCTCCTGGAGTCTAATTTTCACAGATTTTTTTTTTAAAGCGAAAACAGTCCAAACACTCAACCCTGAGGGACATCATATTTAACTTTAGAAGGAAAGGAGGGCATACTATTATCATGCTTCTGTACAGGGTGGTCCAGATCTACTTCTGCAGATCCAGATTGTCTGGATGACTTTGATTTATGCGGGGACGATTCCAGTTCAGTGCAAAGAAGATTATTCATGTCGTCAGTTCGCACACTTCTCGATAGTCCGGGATTTTTTGGGTGATTTTCTATGTAAAAAACTTAATAAGCTATAGCGTAATGAAATTTGCATAATTAGATCTGGACCACCCTATACATACTGAAATCAATATAATGTATGGTTAATGGAATGAAATTCTGCCCTTAAATCTAAAAACATAATATCAAGTGTTTCCTTCATCAGGTGACATTAAAGTACCAACACACATTAATGCTGTGTGTTTACTACGACCACGGTGAACTGATGTCTTTCAAATAAGTTTCAATACGTGGGGCTGAAAGTGTATACTAACTACTTTTACAAATGTTAAAAAGGTAAATATGCAACAATGGATGAAAAGTTGCAACTTTAAATTAGGTAATGCCAAAAGATTTATAACAAATAAATACATGGTTTCTAAAGATTTAAAGAAGCATTACTGGAAATGTCAGTTATTTCTTTACAAACATGGTATATATGCAAAATTGTGTTCTGTAAACAATTAAAAAAAGTAAAACATATATGCTTTCAATGTAATTTATGGGGCACCTAGGAAAAGCTTGAAAACTTACCAGATATGTCTATATTTCAAGCCCAGATAGTTGCTGAGTACTGATTCATGCCTATGATTACACACACATTGTAGAATAGCTTAAATATGTCATCTGTGAACAAAAAACACTAGTATTATAAAATGCAGCTGTTTTAAAAGAAGACCAGCTGTTCATGATAACTCAGCACTCAATCTTCCTGCACAACAACCATTCACCCTCTTTCCTTTTGAAAGACCAAATCATAGCAAATGTTTTGTGCGACATGGCTGATTTTGTTTTGATTTACTACGTTATTTAAATGAGAACTAACACAAGCAAAAAAAGAAAATGAATCATTGCCATGAGAAAAATAGTACCACGGATTTGAATCAAAATGGCAGATCTCTTTTGTTGTCGCAAATGTGTTGGAAAAACAGAGGGCATGGATCAGTACTTGACAACTGTCTTCTAAAACATTTCCTATATGCCCCGTATTCTCCATTGTAAAGCACCAGTGCAAGCAAGATATTTTTTTTAAATGTATAGGAAGGGCTTAACAATTGAACAAAATTTCATATTGCAAATGCATATATACTGTATCATGTTTGTGAAGAAATAATTTTGACTTGAAAATACCAAAGTTATTCTTTAATATTTATTAATGACTTGTTAATGAAATATTAAGTATTACCAGTATATGAATTACCATTTGATGACATTTATAACAATTTGCATGTACTGTACATTAACTAACAAATTACTAAACATTTATATACAATATGTCTGTTAATGAAAGTTTTATTATAAAGTGTTAATTGGCACTTTCTTTGCATTAGGAACTGTACCACTCAATAAGTGTTTTTAATGAATGGTAACAAGCTTCATTTTACACATTGAACTCATGATTTCCCATTCTGTTAAACATCTAAAATTACAAAGGTGGTGTGCATATTTAATTATTAAAGAAGTACATATGGTGCAGCTTATGATGATGTCTCACCTTTCACGCGGCAGTTTAGTTGTTTCTTGTTGTGTCTTGAATCACCGCTGCATAGCTCACCCCAAATTACAATTTATAGACACTAATCAAAAGCAGCCTGCCAATTTAGTATTAAGTTTGCACAAGTCATACAGTGACTTCAGTAAAAGGCACAACATCACTAAAGGCTCATTCATCCTTCCGTTTTCTAAGATACATTGAAATAGCCAGTTAAGATAATCTTCATGTGAAATCTTCTGCTTTTATTTTTGTTCACCTGAAGACTCGAAGTTTAACATTTAATCATAATAATTTCATACTCTAATGTCATAATTCATTAAACACACAAAAATAATAGACCAGATTAGATGTTTTGTGGAGTGCAAGGTGTCCTTTCTATGTATGCATTTTTATTGGAAAAACTAGGGATGCATTAATCATGTTTTAGGGGTTATAGTGACCACTGTTTCCATGTCAATTTAATTGGATACTTTTTTCTTCACTTTGTTTTTCTCACTAAGCTTCTTCTCCCATGTTAAAGTGTTATCCTTTCAAATAAAAAAAAAAACTGGACACAAGGTGTTAAATGTTATATGTTTTAATTAATATGAAATACTGAATATTTAATTTTAATAAATCCTTTAAAACATTTTTACATTAATAAAGGTACACAAATAATTTACTCATAATAAATAATATACATCTGACATATAGAGATGTAGCCAAGAAAAATGGAAGGTATGCATCTACTGTGATTAGTTAGCAAAAATGACCAACAGGTGACACATGTGAGTAGGTATATCACCATACCAGAATTTTTGCAAGTTTCAAAATGCCTGTTTCTTATGCAGATGTTATTTTGCATTTGTAACATGCTTTCTGTGATGAGATAGCAGGTAAGGTTTCCTTATAATGGCTCTTTCATGAAGGCCATGTCTTGTAAATAATGCTGCACATTTGATCAGTGCACAACCACTCTCATCAGAGGTAAAAGTATGTGGGTGTGGCTAAAGCCTGGGCATGGCAAGATGTCCTTGTGGCACCAACCCCAGTTCATCCTTGAAATCGGGGGGTTTGAGAAAGAACATGGAGACTATCTTGTGTAATGAAAAGATCAGAACACAGGCAGGTGTTAGTGTATGCTTTAATTGGCCATCATCTCAAGTATGATGAAAAATGAACTGCTGATTGTAGATATCATAATACCAGCAGTGTTATGGAGGTGTTTCCAGAGTTGAACTAGTTTCAGCACCACAGAGAAGACTTCAATTCCCAGCAGTCAGCAGGAGTGCTCAGGGCAGACAGGAAGGGACACTTACTTTAAATTGAGTTGCCATTCATAGGGAAACAGTAAGAGCGGAGCTTTATGGTTTTTGACAGACATCGTTTAAGATAGGTGGATTGCCTGATAATCTAGAATCTGCTGAATCAATACAGAGGGACTTGGACAATATACAGGCTTGGGCAGATTTGTGGCGAATGAAGTTTAATGTAAGTAAATGTAAAGCACTACATGTAGGAAGTAAAAATATTAGGTTTAAATATACAATAGGAGGTTTGAAAAGTGAAAGTTCAATTTATTAGAAGGATTTAGGAGATGTAGTGGACTCAACAATGTTAACTGCCAGATAGTATTCAGAAGCCATTAATAAAGCCAATAGAATGTTAGGTTAGTGTGCAAAGTACAAATTCAAGGATGCACTGGTTAGATCTCACTTCAAGTACTATGTACAGTTTTGACCTCCCGGCTACAAATAGGATATTGCAGCTGGAGAAAGTCAAGTTATATAACGTTCATAAAAACTCAAAGTCAATAAAAGCCAGAGCTAATTTACGCTGCAAGGCAATAGTCATTCCAAGACAATCAGCTAGGTATCATGAATTTCTGCTTCACTGACAACTTATCTCTCAAAATGAGCCACATATGTTTGGGTAAAATAA
Source organism: Polypterus senegalus (assembly GCF_016835505.1). Taxonomy (NCBI): domain Eukaryota; kingdom Metazoa; phylum Chordata; class Cladistia; order Polypteriformes; family Polypteridae; genus Polypterus; species Polypterus senegalus. The sequence continues at coordinate 90,564,654 of NC_053166.1, read as the reverse complement.
AAATAAATAAACAAGTTAAATAGTTAATCAACAGCCATGTTCTGTTTCATAAACACAACCATAATCTGTCAGAAGTTAGATTCCTCTCATAGTTTAATTCAATAGTAAATAACATAAAGGCTGCAATTAAACTGCTATCTCCTTGCTGTTAACCAAGAATTGGCCAATTTGAAAACTGGATGGACAGATAATTGTATTCTTCATTGACGTTATCCAAACTAAGTATTACTTCAGATCAACACTGACAGAAGTTAAATTTTAGAGAACTGTCTCCTTGTGTCACTATTTATCTACTTCATCACTTTTATGAACTTTAAACAATGCTTCCCTAAAATAAGCTGCTGATATGATATCTTTAGACGAAGTCAAGCCTAATATGCATTGAGGTTTTGAAATGATTTGTTCCACGGCAAGTCTCAGGAAGTGTATTGTGTGCATCACAGTGCTTGATTTGGCCTTAAAGAGAATGGGCCAGCTGTCTCAAGGCATGTTTAGTATCAAGGTCAGGATGGTAATCAGATGCCAGCTCACTATTCCAGGAGCTATTATTTGCTGGGACACTTGTCCATGCTCCATAACTAAACAAGCAACAGTGGCCTTGGCTTCCTAAATAGAAAATAGAGAACATTAGGCCTTAAAATAGACTGAATTGCTCAAGTTCATGACAGGAAAAAAATATCCCACCTTTTCTAATGCAAATCAAACAGAAGTGCTTTTTTGACCTGCTGCACATTGCATATGTGAAATGTGATTCAGTGAGACGTGGGCCATAGAATCAAGCAAGGACTCAAGAATTCTCATGGGGAATAACAAGCAATCTCTATGGGTAAATGATGAATATTTTTTATATGTTACTTACCCATTGTAGTTTGAAGTGATGGCAAAGAAAAAAAAACATAATCTCATGATTTAACTGAGAAAAGAGACAATCAAGTTTCTGATAGAATAGCTGTATATGGGAACCAAAACTGGACAACAACAAAAAGTAATAAAGCATCCAATAAAAATTTAAGGTTACTTGTTTTTATATTCAGTTATTCACTTGTATGCTTACAATGTGCAAAATGCAGGTATTCCAGAAAATCAGATCAATGAACAAACAGGAAGCACATTCACAGAAGATCCCTTCTCCCCCTTATTCATTAGTCACACATTTTGTCTTCAGGAGAAAGGTTCAATCCTGTTTGCACATTATCATCAGGCAGAAAACAAAAAAAAAAACAAAACAAAAAAGGAACAAGTAAGCTGCACCTTCATGTTAGTTGTCAATGCCTTTGTGCAACAGTAATACTTGTGAAAAAAAATACTTTAGAGTAGCATAAACATCAATATGAGAATCATTCAACTCAAAAGTGTGCATCTGGGAAAGTGCATTGAAAAGCACCATTACACCAGGAGTCTGCAATCATTATAACCATATATGCATTAACCATGACAGAACACTTGACTCCACAGCAAAAACACATGTGAGTAAAAGGACAACATATAAAGTCCTCAAGAAAACAGGGTTGTGAACCAGGGACCAAGCATTTTAAGTCATCATTTCACTCTGCAACTCTTACCGCATAGAGATAAAAAATAATTTTATATTTTTAAGTTAAAATATTCCAACACAAATAGAAGGCTGATCAGAAATGTTACACGCCCTATTTTATGTCCAGTTCTCTACCCACTTTTGCTGATTATAATTGTGGGAAGGAGTTTACATCAAATTGCATCTGCTCAACTGTTAGTAGACTAAAGTTTGCAAAATTGGCCTAACAAAGATGAGAAATTACAAAATAATTTTAAGCAGCAAAAAACAAACCGTAGAAAGCCTTGTGTATTCACATTTTTATCAGAGAAAAAAAAATAATAGTTACCACCTTGTTTATAAAACTATAATTATTTGTGCAACAGTGTGAAATGCTTTTGCTTCAATCAATGCTAGAAATTATTCTTTACAGCCATCCTTATACCTTGAGTATGTGCATACTTACCATCTAATGCAAATCAAACAGAAGTGCTTTTTTGACTTGCTGCACATTGCATATGTGAAATGTGATTCAGTGAGACGTGGGCCATAGAATCAAGCAGGGACTCAAGAACTCTCATGGGGAGTAATAAGCAATCTCCACAGATAAATGATATATACTTTTTATATGTTACTTACCCATTAATATTACAATATTATACCTTGAGTATCTGCATACTTACCATCCACAAGAAGACTCTCACTTCATTACCTTAATTATCACATCAAAGATGTTAGTTAAATTCCCACCATTCAAATCACTATTTGACTTTAAACATACTCTATCAAAAAAAGAAAACAAACTGTAAAACAACTGTGCACAATGATCTAAAAAGTTTCCCTGGATAAAGGCATCATCTGAATGCTATTATCCTTAATAGTAAAAACATTGATCACTCCTCAATATATCAAAAATAGTAAGACACGTGGCACAGTGGTTAACATTGCTACCTGACTGATCCTGCAACCTACTTATACGTTTTTGTCTTTATCAAGGTTGCATTTTCTCCCTGTGCCTGCAGGAGATGTTATAGTGATACTCTGTTTGCTTTCCCACATCCCACATGCACGCATGTTAGGTCAACTTGGTGACTCTAAATTGTACCCATGTGAGTGCCTGAATGTACATAACAGAGATGCTTACATTGTGAATGGTTTTAGCATCCCATGAACCTGAAATGATATGGAGAGGTTTGAGAAATGTTAAATTATAATTAATGAGATAAGATTAATACAGAATATTTTAAAAATGTATATCTGTTTAATTAAACAATATATGTTAATCAGAGTTTATGGGTTTTGGTATTACTAAAGCTATGTGTGCACAGTTTTGTACTTTCCTGATATTAGTATTTATTTGCAAATATGTGCAAGCATTCCAAACCTGTTATCGGTATAGACGGCTACATAACAATAAACATAATTTTATAAATTCTTTAATAAATAATGGCTACTCATCATGACCATATTTTGTGTAGAGCCAAGGTTTAAATCTTTACTGTCACAGCAATGATAAAAGTACACGATTAGTTAAAGCACAGTCAGTGAAGTGTTTTTGTTGCCTAAACATCACATTTTGCTCAACTTTATGGGTGCAAACATTTCATTATAGATGTTACTACAAGAAGAGTAGAGTCTGGAGAGTTTCCCTAGTGCTTCTGACTTCTGATCTTTGATGACAAAAAATCATCAAGATGCTGGGTGAGGCATTCCCAATATCAATGTGGCAAATTCTTTTTTTCCCTCATAAATATAATAAGGAGGTCTTATCAAACAGAAAGAATGGTACAATATTAGCATTAGACTTCCTGCTGAACCAGGAACTTTAGCTTCATACCATTTTTCAAGAGATGCTGCCCTAGTGGGAATTTAATCCAGTGATTCTCGTATTAAGCCTTTCTAGACTCTATCCAAAACCTTTGCAGACTAATCTCATTAAATCTTAAACTCTTGAAGCAGCATCATCTCTTTGGTGACTGACTAGCCTTGTTATTGTAATTATAAAGTCTGACTCATACAAAAGTTATATGCCTTGTATTCCCTAATCCTGAGATTGCTCTATTGATAGAAAGTGTTTCACTTTTCTGTAACTGGCGTGGCTCTACTGGTATGCTCAGGATGTTTTTACTTGCCAACTAGTGTAAACTACAAGAAAACTAAATAAAGAAATACATCAGACATGAATACTAGACCTAAGAAGGGTTGTCCCAGGTTTAATATTTATGTTAATTAGGCTTGCCACACTCACAAGAGTTGCTTTATGATAACTGAAGCCTCATAAAATGCAGATGCCTCTGTGTTCTTAAAAGGGCCAGTCTGAGATGATAGGTCATATATGTGTAATTTCCTGACAAACAAATTACCTCTCTTAGAAAAATAAACTGTTCATGAGAGGCTGACATCGAGCTAATCATGCTGTTTAGGTGGCAGCAAGTGAATTCAGTCAGCAACAAATTCAGGTCTAACTGGCAATAACATACAAATATCAGAGAATCAAATCCATCAGCTTTGTTAGCAAAGTTTTGTATATGAGTTTCCTCATATGGAGCATGCTTTTAGGTTTTCTGGTAACATTCATTTGTAGAATTCTATGAGTGGAATGGATGAATTATTGTTTTTGTCTTACAAGACTGTTTGAAAGAGTTGTATGTTTTTAAAAAATTCTTTTTCTCCCCCTCTAAAGTTAGTATATTCTGCCCTCTGATTTATCAACCAAATGTGACTTGTTACCTAAAACTCTTAATGGGAAGAAAAGAGAGGTGGCACTTCCCAGGTTTCACTTCCAGAACATGTTTTTTAGGTTGTCTGTTTTCCAGATTGGGTAAAAACATAATTCTGAACATTGTTACAAAAAAAAACAAACTCCTCTTATTATGACACCATCATTAAACCTATCTAAAGAGTGGTAAAAGAGGAAGGTAGGGCATATTTGTGCATAAATTATACTCTACTAACTACTTGGGTACAAATAGGAAGCTTGTTAAGTATATGGTTGTTGTGGTCTAAAAGACCGATCTAAACATTTTATCATTTGACAACTATTTTTAAATGACAATGATTATTTTCAAAATGATCTATCCAAAATGAAATCTTCAAACAAATTTAATAAAACAATCCCAATCTAACCTGAGAAATTTCTTTCAGAATTAACAAGAAAGTGTAGTTCTATGTACCTCTAAAACTTTGTTATAAAATATCTGCCATGATACCACTTGCCTGTGGTGGACTGGCATCCTGCCCGGGGGTTTGTTTCCTGCCTTGCATCCTGTTTTGGCTGGGATTGGCTCCAGCAGACCCCTGTGACCCTGTAATTAGGATATAGTGGGTTGGATAATGGACGGATGGATGGATACCACTTGCTGAAAATGCTTGCATAGTAAAAGTGAGATCTAGGGTACTTAAATCTCAGTGTGTAATTGGTACAATGCAACCGAAACACAAAATATATACTGAAAAGCCACATTAAAACAACCTTCCTATTATTATGTTGGTCCACTTCATTCTGATAAAACAGCTCTGATCACTCAAGGCATGGACTCAACAAGACCTACTGTATTGAATGTGTCCTGTGGTATCTGCCACCAAAACGTTAGCAGCAGATTTTTTATGTCCTGTAAGTTGAGACGAGGGGCCTTCATGAATTGGATTTGTTTCTCCTGCTCATCCCACTGATGCATGATCAAACTGAGATCTGAGAAATTTGGATGCCAAGTCAACCCCTTGAACACTTCTGTCATGCTCCTCAAACCATTCCTGTCCTGCTGAAAAAGGCCACTGCCACCAGGAATGCGGTGGCCATGAAGGGGCATATGTGGTCTGCAACAATCTTTAGGTAGGTTGTACATGTCAAAATAACATTCACATAATTGCCAGAACCCAAGGTGTCCTAGCAGAATGCTGCCAAGAGCATTACACTGTCTATGGCAATTTATCTTTTTCCCCTTAGTGTATCCTGCTGCTATCACTTTCTCTGGCAAACAACAAACATGTACCCAGCCATCCACATTATCTGAAAGAAGGCACTTAGGGGGGTGGATGGGGGTCAGCATGGACACTCTTACTAGTCTGTGGGAATGCAGCCCCATAGGCAGCAAGCTGTGATGCACAATGTGTTCAGGTCCTTACACTTACACATTTTTCTTGCTTCTAACATATCACCTTCAATAACTGACTTCACTTGCTGGCTAATATTTCCCATCACTTGACAGGCATCATTGTAACAAGATAATCAAACGTATTCACTTCACCTGCCAGTGATTTTAAAGTTGTGGCTAATCATTGTAAACAGATAAATAATAAAAATGACATAATCCTACTAAATAGTATATATTATCTAAAACAAACATTAAAGATCATTAGATGTAACAATAACTTTATTTATTGCATTTAATAAGCCAATAAAGGAGCCATATAAAATTAAAATGGCACCGGTGGAGATATTAATGAGGATTTCAACTACACTGCTTTTATTTAGGCTCACCGTCTTTTATTTATCCCATCTTCCAGCAAATAAAGCCACTTGCCTAAAATGATAACAAAAGAAATTCTTCAACTTCCTCATCAGAGGGGCTGTTTTCTATGGCAAAATGACTTTCCTATAGGTAGGATTGAGGTTTATTTGGTTTAGTAGTAATTATGCATACTCTGTGTTGTCAATCTTTACTTGTTTTCTCTTATGATAATTATTTGCCCATGTCAACTGAAATTATATCAATGCAAACTTTAAAGAATTATTGTATTATTTTAGCTGAAAAATGATAATACTTAAACTTCAGTGGATCATTTTAGTGGAAAATTGTTCAGCACATGTTTATTCAATATAGGCTTCCTATTGTGTTTTTTAAAGGAATGTACATAGTAAATGTAAGGCATTCTTTCAGTTGTGTCTTTTTTCGTGGACTATTTATTTGTGACCTCTATGGAAACATTTTGCTTAATCATCATATTCATCATCAACATTTGAGTTACATGTACATTACACATATTAACCTAATGTATTTCTTATACTCCCACTAAAATAATTGATATTAAATTGAGGTGGAATTTTTATACCAGCTCATTCGGCCTTTGCTTGCAATGCCAAACAAGACAACTATCTTGTCTTGTTTTTGCACTTCATGTAATGCAGTTATAACCACCATGTGACCATGTATTATTTTTCTGTGATATGTATTTAGATTTACCAAAGGCTATTAGAGACATTGCAAAATTGTTAATGTTTAGTGATAGTTACTCCTCAAACGAAATACAAGCTTTAACCATATTAGATGGTTAATTTAAATGACGTCCCAAGCAATTTTTTAATTTGTTACTAGTCATAAACAACCATGAGGTTTAGATTTCAAAAATGTATATATAGTATAGAAACATGAACTGTATTTCTTCAGGTAATAATATTAGTAACATAAGGTCAAACACTAACCCAGTCACAGGGAATGCACAAACCAGTGTGTTTCTCCGTGCCGGTCCAAAGCCCGGATAAATGGGGAGGGTTATGTCAGGAAGAGCATCCAGTATAAAATTTTGCCAGATCAATATGAGGACAAGGATACAAATTTCCATACCGGATCGGTCAAGACCCAGGATAACAACGACCATCACCAGTACTGTTAGCCAACAGGGTGCTGGCAGAAATTGAGGGAAGAAGGAGAAGAAGAGGGGGGAGACGTGTCCAGAGGCAGAAGGACAGGAGGAAGGTAAAGAGAGTGGAACTGAGGGTAGGAACTTTGAATGTTGGCAGTATGATTGGTAAGGAAAGAGAGTAAGCCAATATGATGGGGAGAAGGAAGGTTGATATATTGTGCATGCAAGAGACTAAATGGAAGGGGAGTAAGGCCAGGTGGGTGTTCAATGGATGAGAAAGAAGATTTCTGGAGTGAGTTGGATGAGGTGATGGACAGTGTACAGAAGGGACAGAAAGTGGTGATTGAAGCAGATTTCAATGGACATGTTGGTGAAGGGAACATAGGAGATGAGGAGGTGATGGGTAGGTATGGTGTCAAGGAGAGGAATGAAGAAGGTCAGAGGATAGTGGATTCTGCAAAAAGGATAGGCATGCCTGTGGTCAATATGTATTTTAAGAAGAGGGAGGAACATAGGTTGATGTACAAGAGTGAAGGAAGATGCACAGAGGTAGAATATATCCTATGCAGAAGAGTCAATCTGAAGAAGATTAAAGACTGCAAAGTGGTGGCAGGGGAAAGTGTAGTTAGGCAGCATAGGATGGTCATCTATAGGATGATGTTGGAGATCAAGAATGAGTTTAGGGAGGAGATAAGACAGGCACAGAGTGGCAGTGAAGAGTTGTCAGACACCTGGGCAACTGCAGCAGAAGTAGTAGTAAGAGTGACAGCAAGAAGGGTGCTCGGTGTGACATCTGGACAGAGGAAGGAGGAAAAGGAAACCTGGTGGTGGAATGGAGAAGTACAGGAGAGTATACAGAGGAAGATGATGGTGAAGAAGAAGTGGGATAGTCAGAGAGATGCAGAAAGTAGACAAGAGTACAAGGAGATAAGGCGCAAGGTGAAGAAAGAGATGGCAAAAGCTAAAGAAAAGGCATATGATATGTTGTATGAGAGGCTGGACAGTAAGGATGGAGAAAGGGACCTGTACCAATTGGCTAGACAGAGGGACCGAGCTGGGAAAGATGTGCAGCAGATTAGGGTGATAAAGGATAAAGATGGAAACATACAAGTGAGGAGGGTGTGTTGACCAGATGGAAAGAGTACTCGGAGAGGCTGATGAATGAAGAGAATGAGAAAGAGAGAAGGTTGTATGATGTGGAGATAGTAAATCAGGAAGTGGAAAGGATTAGCAAGGAAGAAGTAAGGAAAGCTATAAAAAGATGAAAAATGGAAAGGCCGTTGGTCCAGATGACATACCTGTGGAAGCATGGAGGTGTTTAGGAGAGATGACAGTTGAGTTTTTAACTAGATTGATTAATTAAATCTTGTAAAGTGAGGGGTTGCCTAAGGAATGGAAAAGAAGTGTACTGGTACCAATTTTTAAGAATAAGGAGGATGAGCAGAGCTGTAGTAACTACAGGATGATAAAATTGATGAGCCACAGCATGAAGTTATGGGAAAGAGTAGTGGAAGCTAGGTTAAGAGGGGAGATCATGATTAGTGAGCAGCAGTATGGTTTCATGTCAACAAAGAGCACCACAGATGCAATGTTTGCTCTGAGGGTGTTGATGGAGAAGTATAGAGAAGCCCAAAAGAAGCTGCATTATGTTTTTGTGGACCTGGATAAAGCATATGACAAGGAGCCTCGAGATGAGTTGTGGTATTGTATGATGAAGTCTAGAGTGGCAGAGAAGTATGCAATATTTGTACAGGATATGTACGAGGGAAGTGTGACAATAGTGAGAACTGCAGTAGAAGTGATGGATACATTCAACGTGGAGGCAGGATTACATCAGGGATCGGCTTTGAGCCCTTTCTTTTTTGCAATGGTGATGGACAGGTTGACAGACGAGATTAGACAGGAGTCCCCATGGACCATGATGTTTGCTGATGACATTGTGATCTGTAGCGAGAGTAGGAAGCATGTCAAGGAGACCGTGGAGAGTTGGACGTTTTCTCTAGAGAGGAGAGGAATGAAAGTCAGTAAGAACAAGACAGAATACATGTGTGTGAATGACAGGGAGATCAGAGGAATGGCAAGGATGCATGGAGTAGTGTTGGTGAAGGTGGATGAGTTTAAATACTTGGGATCAACAATTCATAGTAGTTGTGGAAGAGAGGTGAAAAAGACAGTGCAGGCAGTGTGGAATGGGTGGAAAAGAGTGTCAGGAGTGATTTGTGATAGATTGGCATCAGCAAAAGTGAAAGGGGTCTACAGGAAAATAGTGAGACCAGCTACGTATGTTATATGGGTTGGAGACAGTGGCACTGACCAGAAAGCAGGTGACAGAGCTGGAGGTGGAAGAGTTAAAGATGTTAAGATTTGCATTGGGTGTGACGAGGATGGACAGGATTAGCAATAAGTACATTATAGGGTTGGCTCATGATGGAAGGTTGGAAGACAAAGTCAGAGAGGTGAGATTGCGTTGGTATCGACATGTGCAGAGGAGAGATGCTGGGTAAATTGGGAAAAGGATGTTAATGATAGAACTGCCAGGCAAGAGGAAAAGAAGAAGGCCTAAGAGAAGGTTTATGGATCTGGTGAGAGAGGACATGCAGGTGGAGGGTGTAACAGAGCAAGATGCAGAAGACAGGATGATATGGAAGAAGATGATTCTCTATGACAACCCCTAACAGGAGCAGCAGAAAGAAGAAGAAGAAGAAGGTCAAACACTACCTAAACTGTCCTAGATTAAATGAACAAACTGTCATTCATTTATTTTAAATATGCATAAGTAATAAAACTGTCCAATTATGTATCAAATTCTTATTAGGAAAAATAAACATATAATTATATATTAAGTATATTATGAACAGAAACATTCAACACCCTTTAAAACAGGAATCACTAGAATAACTTCTCCAAAAGTTCCCATGGAATAATATAATAACTAACTATTTAACTAATAATAACTGTATGTCAAGCAAGTGTACATAGGAGACAGCTTATGGGCTTCAGTAAATGTGGTTAGCCACTAAATCGGGGTGGGCAGACCAACCAAATGACAACTCTGCCACCAATGACATCACTTCTGGTTTCCATTCTCCTGGACCCGCTCCTTCCTCATCTATATGCTCCATATAAACCAGCACTCAACCTCCGTTCCTCAGTTCTGTTTTAAACTAATACTATATTTCTTTGCCAAATCTTGGAGTCACTATGGTGGTACCCTTCAAATCTTTTTTCTGTGTTTTGTCTCTCTTATTTACATTGTCAATGTATCACAGATCATAATGTTTAAAAATTGAAACAAGCTAGTTAACATACAATTCACAAAGCTATTTTAATAAAATTCATGATTCCTGGAGCCTATAGCCCTAGATAAGGTGCCAGTACATAGCAGGGCCTACTCATGTGCATGCTCGCACACACACACACACCTCACACTATGAAAAATGTAGATTTTCCACATAACCTAATCTGCATGTCTATTGGAAATGTGGGAGGAAAACTGAAGTATCCCAAAGAAAAAAACATGATGAACAACTACATATTTATTAATAAATGTTTGTTTATCTGGCTATCATGAAAAAAAATATCTTTTAATCTTTATTTACTTTTTCCTTTTAATGTACAAATGTGGTTTCATGCTACACTGTTTCAATATAACTAGCCAACCCGCTGCGTACCATACGCCGCATAATCAGGACGGTTTTTTAATAATTTTTAAGCACTGTGAGAAAATTAACATTTGAAAAATTGGTAATGTAATAAATCAGCAAGAAAAGCAACATTGTAACAATGCACGGAACGAACCAACACACAATCGTCCATGACTGAAAACTGGAGGACCGCAATTGGAAGAATGATCAATTGTCCAGGGCGGAGGTCATGGTGATGTGCTTTCGCAGTGACAGCATCCATAAGTACCCTGTATTGCTCTACACGCAAATCTTGTTGATGTGAGCGAAGGTAATGTAGACGCGCGCCTTCTGTTCTGACATATGCGTCAACGATGTATTGCTGGAAGAGTTTGCCACTGGAATGCAAGACACTAAATGAAGATCTCATGGCAAGCCTGAAAGCATAAAATTGGAGCTGTGTGACTCGCGTTCTTTTCGCGCTTCGCTTTTCTTCAACATGGGTTATTTGTATGTGCCAGCCTGGATCTCCATAAGGGAATAGCAGTGGATAAACCATGGGGTCACAGTTCATATTGAGAACAGAGATACGCTTGCAAGCATCTCCCCTTGGATATATGCAAATGTCACATTGTGCAGGAGGTTCCCCGTCTTGACCTACAAAGATAGCAGCAACATCAGTTTGACAGGACGGGGCGTTATACCTTCTCATACCCAGACCTGGATTTTCCATGAACACCATTCGTACAGCAGTAACAGGGTTACCGTGAGTGATAATGTCATGCATTTGCATGTAAGACTTTGCGAAGGGATTAACCTGTCGTATCATGTTGTCTAGTGGAAACAACAAAATGTCACTGCAAGCGCTATTACATTCCTTTTGCAAACGGTGACTGGTAGCATCAGCAGAATCGAAGATATATAGCTGACCGTATTGTGGTGAGGTGTCAGGATTGTTATAAAAAGGAGAGACCTGGTGATAAATTTGACCATGGATTCTGAAAGCATACGGTCCTTGTCCAGAAGGTTGAGCGGTTGAGTTTGTGCCCATTGACGTGAAAGCTAAAGCAGAGTTGTAATCCCTGATATGATCACAGTAATTTCGGGACAGCGGGTTCTTGCCAGTCAAGAGGTCTTCTAATAAAAGAGGGGTTTTGGATAGCCGTGGCAAAGACACCTTGACGGTATGACAACACCTAGTGTAATGTCCGGATTTGTTGACCTCTGCTGGCCAATGAAGAGCATTGCAAGAAGCACATAGTGCGGTAGGTAGGCCAATGTTATGTTCTTGGACGTGAATGGCGGTATCTTCTTGAAAAGCTGCAGAAAAGTTAATGCTTGATGAATGATTTAGCGGTGTGTTGACACTGAAGGGAATTGGAATGAGTTGTGTCGAAGCATTGCTGGCAATGTTCACATTGCATAATTCGTTCAGTGAAGTGTGTTTTAAATGCATGTTGAGAAATCTCTGCACTCGGAACGTTTTTGAACAAATCGTGCATTCAAAGATCTGTTTGGAATGCGTTTGCTCAGTGGAGTGGGTGTTTAAATGTGCTTTGAGATATTTCTGGTGTGTGAAGGTTTTGGAGCAGTGTTGATACTGAAAAGAATTTATCAGGGGATGTGTTTCGAGATGGTTAGTAAGGTATCTGCGTGCATGAAAGTGTTTGTCGCAAATTTTGCATACAAAGCTTTATGTTGAATGGATCTGCATATGGTTGTGGAGATCCATCTCACCTGTGAGGTCCTCGTTACAAAATGTGCAAATGAAGGTGAGAGTGGAATGAGTTTGTAAGTGTTTTTTGAGAGCGGGAGTTGTCTCGAAGCATTGTTGGCAATGTTCACATTGCATCATTCGGTTAGTGTTGTGTTTTTTCAAATGTGCGTTCAGATATCTGTGCACTCTGAAGCTTTTGGAACAAAAGGTGCATTGAAAGTCCTGTGTGGAATGCATGTGTTCAGGAGAGGGTGTCTGTAAATGTTTTTCAGGAAGAGGAGAGTGGGCAGGTGACGTCACATTAGTGTGGCGAGCAAGTGGGTGTGCACCCTGTGTGCACATACCGACAGAGTCAAAAGATGTCACCAGAAGGTTATCACGTGGGTATTTGAGAGGCATGAGAACCTCATAATGCCCATGATCCAAAGGACCGCTAAAGAGCAGGATATGAAGAGACGCTGGGCCGGATTGTAAACTTGAGGAGAGGCATGAGGACGTTCTTGGAAGTAAATGCTGATAGTAGTTGGAAGGATTTGGGACATTGCCACAATTTCTGCCTCGCCACCATAGACTCCGGACGTATTCATGTAATCATCGTATTGTTGAGCAGACTGTATAACAATGCCTCTGTGACTAAGAACATTTGACACCACGTCACCGAAGTTATCCCAATGTTGGCAAACAAAGCTAACAGCCATGTTACGAAGTTTGAGAGCAACAGTTTCGTCAATGACATTTCTCCAAAAAAAACAGACTGACAGAAACAAACAGTTACCAGAAGTAGGGATTCTATAACATTGAAAGAAGTGTTTGTTTCCATGAAATACATTTGAAGCGGTAGCCATGGAGAGAAAAAGAATAGTCAATGTGGCTCACAGCTGTGTTTGGACCACAGCACAGACCAAAGGGAGTGAGTATGTGTTTGATGAGCTGATTGATTTGGCGGGCAGTGATCTGAGGTGCGTTCCGGAGCACGTGGGAGGAGAGGTAGAGGTTCTGGGCGGGGCTTCGTTGTTCCTTTTGCATGGTTTTTCATGGTGGACGCGGTCGGGTGTCGAAACCGAAAAGAATAATGAAAAGTCAACGTGGCTTAGACGTGCATGTGGACTCCTAGCACAGACGAAAGGGGCTAACTGGGTGGTCGGTGAGTTTTTGCGCAGATAGGCAGTGTGAATGCCTAGAGAGCGAGGGTAGACGCGGACCGGTGAAAATGGAGTGTTGGTGGGCAGGTGAAACGTCTTCCGTGTTTCTGCAGGAGCATCTAATAAGACGCATGTTTGTTGCGGATGCGAATTGCTGTATGTAGCGTGTAATACAGTTTGCTATGTGCACGCGGTTGTGCGTCATTACCGAAAACTCAGATTTTAAAGACTGCTTACTTCATTGTGTTTTAACCTCAGTTGTAAAGGATTGTTTTTAAGATCCCATGGGATACCCCTCGCAAACCGTTTTACACGCTGCATATGGCGATTTACCTCCGCGAGAAACATGCCTCTATGAACAGTCAGCGTGCAGGTGCATGTAGCCTCTACGACAGACGACTATAAATGACGCCGTTTCTTCTGTGTCGTCACGTCCGAGTTGGTGGGCGTGGCTCTGCGAGTTGTCGTCGTATCCAATGGTCTTGGAGCCTTCCTGCGTGCGCCATAGGTGTCTTACTTGTCGGCGGCTCAGTGAATCCACGCCCCTTCCGGCGTGCTTTCCATGGTTGTCTTGCCTTAGTGAATTATATATATAGATTTGTCCCACTTTGTTGTCACTGACCTTATTCTCTTCATGACAAAAGTCACTGCTGGACAGCCAGAACCTATCCCAGCATTACTGGGCACAGCTCAAGGAATAATCTTAGATGGAGTACCATAGAAAACTTAATCTATTTCTATTTAATATCTATTTTTAAACATTATTATACAAGTTACCACATTTGATTTTCTTGCCATTTTTTGCTTACTTTCAATATAGATCACCAATGGCATATCATTGAAATGTGTACCTATGTACCTCTTTTCTTTCTGTTCTCCTTAACATCTGTGATCTTAGCATCAAAGCACGTGAACTGGGAAAAAGAACAGGGCTGCATGCATTAGAACTATCTATACGAGAACAGACTGTTCATCCCAACAAAGCTCGCCAGTCCTATCCACTTAATTCTTCTAAAAACAAAGTCTAGTTTTGAAAGTCCCTAAAGTCTTACTGTCTACTACGCTACTTGTTGGCTTATTCCAAGTGTCTATGGCTCTCTCTCTGTAAAGAAAAACTTCATAATGTTTGAGCACAATTTACCCTTAACAAGTTTCCAATTGTTTCCCCATGTTCTTGATGAGCTCGTTTTAAAATAACAGTCTCAATCCACTGTACTAATTCACTTCATAATTTTAAACACTTCAATCATGTCTTCTCTTAATCCTCTTTTGCCCATGAATCAGTCTAGTCACTCATCTGTAGATGTTTTCTAGCACTGCTATGTCTTTTTTGTAGCCTGGAGACCAAGATTGCATGCAGACCTCCAGATGAGGCCTCACCAGTGCATTATAAAGCTTGAGCATAACCTCCTTGGACTTGTATTCCCAACATCGTACTATATAACCTAATATTCTGTTTGCCTTCTTAATGGCTTCTGAAAAACTGTCTGGAAGTTGATAGCAGAGAGTTCACTATGACTCCTAAATGCTTCTCATAAGGTGTACTCTAGATTTTCATACCTTCCATTGTGTATTCAGACCTAACATTTTTACTTCCTATGTGTAATACTTTACATTTACTGACATTAAATTTCATCTGCCATAAATCTGCCCAATCCTGTATGCTGTCCAAGTCCTTCTGTAATGATTTACGAGATTCCAAATTACCTGATAATCCACATATCATGGTACTATCTTCAAATTTAACCTGATTGTTACTTATATTCCTATCCAAATCATTTATTTACTGTATACAGGTAGTCCCCAGGTTACGGACATCCGACCTATGACATACGAACGGGGCCGCGGCTGCGACGCATGCGCCTCAGTAACTGCCGCTCCGTCATCTTTGGCCTGGGGACGCTGTAATCGGTGGCTGAATGGAGGCTGGAGGGGGCGATTTCGCTGCTCGCGGAGTGTAGTATCCCTCGGGCGGCTCCCTGCAGCAAGCAATTTCACTGCCCACCCACCACACACGGCTGCCCCATTCATTATCTGTGGGTGGCTGGTGATGCTGCAAGCAGTAACCCGGTTGTGGGGGGCGATTTCGCTGCTCGTGCAGTGTAGTGTCCCTCAGGCGGCTACCTGCAGCAAGCGATTTTACTGCTCACCAACCACACATGGCTGCCCCGTTCAAACTCTGTGTGCGGCTGGTGATGCTGCAAGCGGTGACCCGGTTGTGGCTGAACGGGGCGGCAGGTGGTAGCATTGTAGTGTGCCTCGGATGGCTGTCTGTTGAATGGGGGCAGTGCTGGGCGATTCACAACATGCCTTTCACCACACAGTGTTCGTTCCCGGTGGGCGGACGTTTCAGGCAGCATACTGTAGTGGAGGTGACTGTGAGGTGGGCTGGTGATGAACCACCTTTCGCTGCCCTCATTCATTCTCAATAGCAAGCCTGATTGTACTGTTATGCACAGAGCAGGAAGTTTTCTCTTGTCAGTACATCAGACATGTTGATGACGGGTGCCTTCCTGCTGTGATAGCGTGTACAGTGATGCGTAGAAGAGCTTATCTTAACCTTGTGTCTTCACCCTTCAAGAATGTCTCTGAAACACAAATCTGATGCAAGTGCTGGTGATACAGTAAAGAAGAGAAAACCCATCATTATTGAAAATAAAGTAGAAATAATAAAAAGGCCAGAGAGAGGTGAAACTCCATCGTTCATTGGCACAGCACTTGGTTACAGTCGGTCAACAATAGCATTTAGTAAAATAATGTACCTGTTTTGACTTACATACAAATTCAACTTAAGTACAAACCTACAGTCCCTATCTCGTACGTAAACCGGGGACTGCCGGTATTAAAAATAGCAGCGGCACTAGCATTGACCCCGGTGGAACATCACTCTTAACATTTCTGATAAGGTTCCTCGCACCATCACACTCTCCTTCCAGTGTCTGAGCCAATTCTGCACCCATCAACACACTACACCCTGAACTCCCACTTCTGTTAGTTTTATGCCCAACCTCTCATGTGGCACCTTATCAAATGCTTTCTGAAAGTCCAGATAAATAACATCATCTGCTCCACCTTGATTATATCCTTTTATGACTTCCTCATAGGATTCCAGCATTTAGTAAAAAACGATTTCCCTCTTCTGAACCCATGCTGACTGTTGACAAAACTTGCCATGTGCTGCTCAATCATATCCTTAAAGATTCCTTCCATTAATATTACTGTGATGCATGTTAAGCTTGCTGGCCTATAGTTGCTTGGATTGGCCCAGTCACCCTTTTGATATAACGGGATAATGTTTACCATTTTCCAGTACTTCAGAATCTTTCTTGTGCACAGTGACTTCCTAAAAATATATGTCAAGGGTTTACATATGTACTCGCTAGCCTCCATAAGAACTCAAGGTTAAATATTAACTGGTCCTGGTAATTTGTTTGATTTCAGTCTTTATGCAATCATAATTGTATATACTGTATATGTAATTCAATGTCCAAGGTAATTAATTAGAATTTTATAAATATAGTCTCCACCTATATGTTCTATGTTAAGCATATTAATAGGTTCTTATGTAAGAAATATGAGATGAGTAGTTTCCACGTGGATTCATATTCTGATGGTTGTCAAACTGCACACAGCCTGTTAACTAGACTCCATTTGTTAGCAATGACTACAGACTGACAGACAGATGTAAAAGAAAAGGGTAAGGATGAAGATGATCTAATGGTTTAAGGTTACCATTAAACTTTTATTGGTACTGATAGCCAAAATGTTTATAACATTTTTACCTATATAAAATCTATGCCATGACTGCATGAATTAATGAAAAATCAATAAACAGTTATTTGTGAAAACATTTCTGTAACAGTCTCATTGCAAAGTGTTGTTGCTCATATGAAGCACTGGGACTTGAGTGCAGCAGTTTAAAGCTTGAAGAAGCATCACTAATAACTGCACCATCATGCCATGTGAGTCTGGAAGCCTGACTTTTTCAAATCAGAAACATTTTAAACTTCTGTGTTGTTGCAGTATCTTAATACCATTATTGAAATTTAATCAGAAATCATAAAAAACAGAGGGGCAAACTTTTTTTTTTTTTTCTCACTTCGGCTTTGACTTTGATCTAAGCTCACACAAATACCATAGGATAATTCATAGTATTGGTCTGAACGCTTCACATTCAATTGCTCTCAGATCTTTGTCATGTTCTTAATAAAAAAATAATAGGCCATCTCCTAACAAAGTACAATGATGGGAACATAATCAGATAGAAACCAAAGGGGAAAAAGGTTTGTAAGTCACCTCAGATAAAGGCATCAGTCCAAAAATAAGTAAAACATAGGAAGTCTTCAAAGAGATTAAAGCAAGACCAGAAAGAGATCTCACAAAATATAACATACCTTTAAACCAAATTCTCAACTTTGACTCCTTTTACCTCTGTCGTATTTCATGTCTCCTTTTGGTCTAAAGCTATTTCTCTTTAGGAATTTTAGGAAAAAAAAACATCTGTGACAAAGTTGATTCTTAAAAGAGAATCTCTATTATGTTTGATTTAAGCCCCATGAGCCATCAAAGATCAACCTCTGAGCAGTAAAAATTTCCTATGGAGCAAAGCTTTTCAAATTGTTTGTTGTATTTGCCAGACACTACAATAGACTACAATGGATAACTCATTGTTAATACTTTTAATCAAAAAAAGTATTCATCTAGCCTATTCAGCAGTGGGAATTTCCAAACTCATGGGCACAGCTTTAACTGTTCCTCCAAGTATACTAACTATTTGAGGAAACAGATAGGATGTTTAACATAACAACTCTACCCTTCCATCCATCATCAAATGTAAAGCTTGTGGATGCCAGAAATTACACTGGTAATATTTCACACAAGGCATGAACAAGCCAAACAGAGGATGCCAGTCCATCCCACAGCACACAAAACTATATACTCACACTCACTCAAATTAGGCCTCAATTTAACATAAAACACAAAGTGTACCCAGAGAAAAACACCATTTAAAAAAAGGACAGAAGTACAACCTTGCACCATGTTACCCAAAAGGATTCTGTTGAAGTAAAGTAGTACAAGTCACAGAATATTCTTTAGATCCTTGAATGATGTACAAAAGATAACAGAAATACAAGCTCACCACATTTGCAGTCTCCATATTCCTGCCATTACAGATAAGGTGTATGTTACAAACTTAGAATGCAAGCATACTGCTGCTTAAAAGTGACACTATTTGTCATGGGCACAATGATCCTTGATCCACCCCCTTTTGTCTTTTCTTTTACACCCAGGGTATTTATAGCTCTGTTGTCTTCACTGAGTGGAGCAGCAAAGGACAGCAGTTCTTGCTCTCCCTTCATCCATATACACAGGTGCTCTTTTGTCTTACTGCAAGACTCTCTAGCAACTCAGCAGCCATGGATGATGTCTACAAAGCAGCGGTAAGTCTCAACAGTTCTGCAATGACTTCGCATGGGACAATAGCATTTTTTTTGGGAACCTGAATCATTTAATAAAGCTTCATTCTTTTTCATGTATTTTATATAGCATATTTTAGCATTGAAAATTGCATTCTAAAGCATTTATTGATATTATTAGTTAAAGATGGAAAAGCAGCAGAGGAAGAAAAGGTGTCTAAGAGCAGCAACACATTAATCCTTGCTGGCACGTTTCTCTATTGTTCTGTTTATTCTTGTACTGCTATCAGTCATCTACAGTAAAGTTTTCAAAGAAAAATAATTGGCATAGAACGTCAATAGATGTAAAATTCTGGAACAGTATGACAAAATGGAGAACACTTGAAATAACACATTTCACAAAACACTGCACAATATAATAACAAAAGGAGATTGTTATTGTTAATTGTAACAGGACAAAATCTATCTATACATTTCTTATACATTCTTTCATATCTATCATGTCATCATTAGCCACTACATCTTCAATAATTGCATAATTTATTTATTATCATTTGCATTTAAGTATTCATTTTTATTTTAAAATATTTTTCCAATGCTTGATTAAAATTCATCCAAATGAAACATGTTACTACTTAAAACAGATGTTTAATAAAAGAATAAATATTTTAATATAATGGTAGCCACAAACATAGCTGAGCACGTCTATAAAAAATAAGAATACAACACACAAGTCCAGGTGGGTTTTTATGACATCTGCATTTTTCTAAAGTATACATTAAGTGCTGCTTAACTTTACTTGGCTAGTAGTATATTGAAGTTTACTTTGTTGAGGGTGAGTAGCAGCTGCCTGATGGTGTAATGCATATTTTTCTGTAAACACATTTGGAATGGAAGCACTAAAAATGCATACCAATGAGCTGCCCCTTTGCAGAGCTCTTGCCTTTTGCATAATGCCTTAGAAATTTGATAATTGTTTTGTGAGCTTCTAAGCTGAACTGGCCTTCAGTCACCTAAGCTTTTTTTGGGAAGATGGAGGTGAGAGAATTGAAGCGGCTGACCTGGCTTACCATTTTAGAATATGATTCAGAAACAGATAGCATTCAACACTGTGCTAGTTTATGTAAAAGCTATGCTGCTAAAATAAGCCTGCCACTATGGAGCATTTGCTGCAGTCCATCAATCAGCTACACATTTTATACATTGTCAGTCCAATGCCCTTTTGACTCACTGGTTTATTCTGTAATCTATTCCATTGCCGTGCTATATCTAGACTGTGCCTCTGCAAAAGCACCATTGTTCACTTAAGCCAGTAGCTCCATGAACTAAGATTGAATTTTCTGCATCTTTTGTGATATTACCAGATTAAGAAAAATCTGCGCATGCTGAATATTGTTTCCTTCATTAGTAACAGAAAAAAAGACCAATGCCCCCTTAAAATTCAAACAGCATTTTGCTTTCATGAAATATAAGTAAGAAAAAATATGGCATTCTTTTTGAACATTCATACTCTTGAAACTGTACTTCTGAAAGTAGTTTGGATCCAATAAATGTAAAATAACTTTGTGGCATACATGCATAGCAGCCTCACTGTTCATTGCTTCCTGTGAAGACTCTGAAATTTAGGAAAAATGTAAATTAATATGTTCATGCAAGATAGGCCAAACAGGATATTTCTACCTTTATAGAGAAATGTATAGCTTCTTTTTATAGCAAGTGAAATAGAATGTTCTGAAGACAAGCCACTAAACTCAGCACTCAACCACCACCCACCAAAGACAGCTATACAACAACAGAGCATAAGATAAGAAGGTTCATCCAAGGCCTTGCATACTTATTTTATTATTATATTTAAAGAGTTATTGTATAGTTTTTAGTAGTGTGGTCTAGGATATTACCACTATTTTATCATAGCACACTTTTAACCCATCTGGTATCGTCCATAGTCATTTAAAAGCTAAACCATTTTGGGGTGAAATATGTGACCAATGAATAACTTTAAAGTTAATTTATTACATGCTTGGCACATATTCCATTGAAATGCTTTGTATGGATTCACGGAAACCATTCTCTTTCTAAATTTTAATTAAGAGATCCCTTTTTTATTTTTCCATAAGATCATTAAGGGGTAAGTTCCTTCAGATGTTTGATAGATTCTGGAGATGCTGTCTGAATAGTTAAAGTATAAGGGAAACAAGTAGGTTGCTGAAAATCATGAATAATGTCTCCACTGCACTGTAAATTACAACATTACATACAACAAGCCAAAAAAACAAATAGAGTATTGTTTTCAAGTCTTGCAGCTTTTCTCTGTATGAGTAACTTACATTATATGCTCTATTATGGGGATGACGTGATGGCATTGAAGTTCAAATCCCGTAGCTGTAAGTTATCTTTGAGGAGTATGCAGTTTCTTCCACCGTCACTGTGTATTTTCTGTCTGCAAGGTCTTTTCTTGTGCCTATTACTGTGGGGACCAGCCTCTTAAAACCAGATGAAAATGCTACCAATTATTGAAAAGCTCTCTATACTATCTGACCTATGAAATACAAACTTTTAAACACACAAAAAAGCAATAAGCAAATAAAATATCAGAAAATAATCCTGTTCCAAACTACAGTATGTGCAAAATCATATATTTTAAAGATGTGATGTTGGCAACTCGCTGTACCAGGCTAACAAGGAATAAAGTGTACTAAAGTCAGATGTTTATTAAAAAATGACAAGATACTGTGGTGGCTTGCCTTTTAACTACAAGCACAGTACATTAAGTACCACTCTACTCTCCCACAGTACATTAAGTACCACTCTACTCTCCCAATCATATCACAATCCCCTTCCTCCTGTCTCATAGCTATGGCTAGACTCTCTTTTAGTTGAACCCACACCTAAATTGCCTGGAATAAACTAGAATTAAGAACACTTTCTGAAAGTCTCCAAGCCCACATTTCAGATTAACAGGGCAGGCAACCATACTACCTACCCTCTCTAATATGTAGCAGCAAAACACCTGTCTCATGTTTGAACACATTCTTCCAAACAACAGTTTGGGAATGTTCTTGTGGTGTTAAAGTGGTATTTTTGTCATATATCAAACTGTCAGCAACTAAAACCTGATGAATTTCAGTGATGCAGAAAGTAAAAATAAATAAACAATACATAAGTACGCCCTGCATTAGTTTAGTATTTTTATTTTTAAGAATTCAAAAAACATTTTAATAGAAAGGTCCACTTAAGATTTTATTTTTTTTAGTAGACTGGTGAAAAACTGAAAAGGGAAAGTTAAATCTGCGGTTTACTTATATAGAAAGATATTCAGATGAAAATGATGCATTACAAAGACAGTTATTTCTTTAGTAAAGTTTTTGCTCCTAATACGTTTTATGACAATGTATTGCATCCCTCTGATGAAAACATGTTTTAATTACCTACATAAAACTGAAGAAACAGTACAATGAATGAAGGAGCAAGGGCTGTGGAGTCGGTAGATAAATTCTTTGACTCCAGCTCTGACTCCTTAGTTTCCGGTACTTCTGACTCCGACTCCTCTGTATTTAATATGCTCTATCTATCTATCTAATGTATTTTCCATGTTGATTGAAGGAAGGAAATATACACATAATTAAACCACATAACCTACTGGCTAGGAAGCTAACTCTCTACTGTATTGGCCACTTAAACAAAAGACAAAAAAATGACAACAGTAAGGTTTTATTTATTGCTATTATGAAGTGGCTATAAAGTAGTAGCATGCATAAAAATCAGGAACGTTACCAGTTCAAAAAATATAAACCAGAATCTTTGGTAGGTTTAAAACAAAAACAAAGCTTAACTACATGAAAAAAAAACTAAAACAAAAGCTGCAAAACCTAAAACAGTTTATACATGTATTAAACTTGAAATACAGTTGTAGAGTAGAATAGCTGTTAAATACAATCCAAAATTAACTCAATGCAGTGTTCTAAGAAACAGAATTGCTTCTATCAAATCCTCTTTCATAGAAGCTCTTAAATCTGACTTGATTATTTTTAGAGCTGAAAACAATCTTTCAACACTGACTTGGGTGGGCGGCACTGCTATTACAGTTCTAGCCACATCACTAATAATCTCTGGATCAACAAGATTGTCTTCTTCTACAGTCAGTTACGATAAGTGATCATACTTTTCAACTTCTTTTAATTCTTTACAAAAACTCCTGCTGGAATCTTTTTATTTGGACATTTACTGGTCGTTTATCTTTCAAGCATAGGCAACATCGCTTTGCTTTTGAAACTTCCATTTGTCCAAGAAGGTATGAAAGTCTAATTCTTCATTTGAAGAGGACGATCCTGAGTTACCAGTGCTTATAGCTTCATCCAGTGGTGGTGTTTCAGGTAGTAGTAATCCCTTCATGCGAACTGCTACATCATAGAGTGTCTTTTTTTCCATTAGCAATCTGGTCACTGTTCAACAAAATTCAGCTCATTGGATCAACATAAATAGCAGCTAATAAGATTTGATTATCCAGTAAGGGACTATCTCTTTTCTTCATTGAAGATACAATGCCATCAGCTATTAACCCTCCACTTTTGTTCAGGCAATATATCAAGCTCTTCCATTCCAAGGAAAAATTTACCGGGTGTTAAATCTTCATATTGCAACCTCTTGGTGAAAGTAAAAGGGTAAGAAAGTAGACTTTCCAGTTCTTTTATTTGTGTTCACTGGCTTTCAGTTAATAAAACATTTTCATTGTCCAGTTCTTCAAGAAAGTCTTTTAGTTCAAGCAAACGCCTTACCCTCAAAAAAGTGCTTCCCCAGCGTGTTGTTTGATCCAAAATGGCTCCTTTTCTTGCACGTCTTTTCAAAATGGCATCTGTTTTAGGGGCCCCGGCTGCAACAGTTACTTGCCAAAATCTACTAAATTGGAGTAGCTGCATGACGATCTTTTAATCCATCTCTTATTGCAAGTGGCAGAGTAAGAAAAGCACAATGCATATGTTGGAATAGTAGTAAGCTTAGATGCTTCTTCAGCAATGTTATCAAAAATTTCACTATTCTCATCGGTTTCACTTTCTCCAAAACTTGCAGAACTGTCTTCCTCTACTATCTGTTTGTTAATTTCTCCATCTACTTTATTCATTTTCTCAATTGTGCTTAACATATCAGAAGCATTATCTGTCACAATACATAGAATGTGTTCCTTCTAAATTTAAAAATCTTCTAGAACAGGTGGTGTGCAAAGTTATGCTAAAGTTCAGCCCTGGGTGGGAGCTTATGTGGAAAGTGTAGACAGAACCCCTGAACACACATCAGGCCATAGCACATACCTCCACCTACATCATAACACGTTTACACTCAAATGAACTTGTTAAACACATTATATTTGAAATAAAATGAAAACACTTTTTGTAATGTATCATAATCAAGATTACAATATGTGAATATCTGGTTGTATAGTAGTTCAGCTGAACTTCACATTAGTAGTAACACAACTATGCACTGGGCTTTATTCTTACATCAGAGAAGTACTTATTTATGACTTGTTTGCGAAATGGGACATTTGAACTTTCTGCATTTTTTTTCAGTAAAATTTTAATTTATTAGGAGTCGGTACATTTTTGCAGACTTTGACTCCAGGTACAACAACAACAACAACAACATTTATTTATATAGCACATTTTCATACAAAAAAATGTAGCTCAAAGTGCATTACAGAATGAAGAATAGAAAAATAGAAGACACAATAAAAAATAAACATAAGTCAACATTAATTAACATAGAATAAGTATGGTCCGATGGCCAGGGTGGACAGAAAAAAAAAAAAAAAAAAGGCTGGAGGAAAAAAAAAAATCTGTAGGGATTCCAGACCAAGAGACCGCCCAGTCCCCTCTTGGCAATCTACCTAACATAAATCAAACAGTCCTCTTTGTATTTAGGGTTTTCATGGAAGGACTTGATGATGATGATGGTCACGTAGACTTCTGGCTTTCAGTCCATCAATGTTGGTGCATCATGATGCTTTGAGTAGGTGGTGGTACCCAAAATTGCCTCCAACTCCACAGCCCGGGAAGGAGCACTTCATTTTCAATGGGCTAGAATATTCACTTTCTAAGTCTAAAAGGGGACAGAAGAGCATTACAGCCAAATAGTCATTCAGGTGGATGGCACAGCACAAAACTAACACAAGGCTCAAATAAATAACAATAATATGGCAGACAATGAAATGTGTATATGCAGCAATGAGCCATATAAACCCGTCGTTGTTGATCAAAGAGACAATCTGCTGAACTCTAAAAGCTCTTCATTTGTTTAATGTATGCAGCAGTAAATACTGGGTCAAAAGTACAAACAGTGTCTCTGTATAACATTTCAAATACAGAATTTGACAGATAAAACATTTCATTTGTTGCTGCTTGTCATTCCCTCATTTATGTGGATCATTTCCATATCAAATCAGAAGCCCATGTGCTAGGAAACTAAATTTGAATTGTCAAGTCGTGAACTTTGCAATTGATGTTTCATATTAAACATTTTTAATGTTACTTGTGCCGATGACTGTTGAAAGACTAAGTACAGTGCTATCTAAGGTATTTTTATATTAACTAAAATAACCACTGAGTAAAACTACCAGCGTATACCATCTCTCTGCAGTATAGACTGAGTACAATGATGATGTTACGTCACTCCATGGCTAGAAGAACACAGGAATAACAATACCAAGGCATATATACTGTAGATCAGTTGGACATAAGACAAACATACTCCAATTTGACAGACATGCTGCAAATGGTGCGCAGGCAACATGTGGAGCCAACAATGACTACAGTGAATCAATGACAAACACTGCATTACTAATTGATCCCAAAAAGCACAAAATAACTGGTGAGTTTAAATGGCAATGTTAAAGATGTTTACATATAATACATTTTAGATAGACAGTGGAAGAAAACTAAAATGGACAATACAAACACAGCACAGAGACAAAAATATAACCTACAGCTGTCAATAGCATGTTTCTAGGCTCATTTAGGTCGGTGCTTTTAAAACTAAAATACTGATAAATGAGCATTACATGTATGAAAGGTTTAAAGAAGTATAGTTAACTGCTTGACAAGTAATACAATGACTTTTATCTTTGACAATACAAAGTAACATCACATTATCAAAACTGCTTAATAGTGTTCAAGCTCAATGGTGGCCGAAGCCTATCCTGTAGCAGTTAAGTACATATTAAGAAACACTCCTGGAAAAGAAGACAGGGCATCACAGGGTTTTGACAATATAAATATTTAGAAAACATCACACGAAAACCATACATGTGATTATCAATATACTGTAACCTCTACAACCAGATAGTAGCATTCAAATGCTGAGAGAAAGTAACAAAGAAAATCAATTTACATGATGATGTTAGAATCACATCACCTCATTCTGCACACTATTTTAAATCCTAAATCTATGGTTGCTAGTGTTGTGCAAAGTACTTAATTGTCTTAGCACCTTAGCCTTTAAAGTTGGGCGCTGGGATTGGCGTGACGTCCTCTTATTCTTATAGCCATTATATAATTCAGGTAAAGGGCAAACAAGGCAATCCTTATGGTATGTATTATTTTAATGACTACTCTGCAGCATGTTGCTGTTGTTAACTATGGTCATGAAATATACTTTACTATTAATATAAATATACAGTAAATAAAGAGGTTTCTTCATCTTTGTGTCAATCATGGGGACTCCAGCTATTTTTTAAATGTAAAAAGAAAGCCATCTTCTATTATGTTACACAAAAGGTATCTACCAGCTTCATATAAACCATAAAGTACTTGGCAACATCCTGACAGGCAAGCTATCGCTTTATGTTTCTTTATGACCAAAAATATCTCTGGGCTCACAATGACACGTCATGCATTTCAGTGACTTAATAATGTAGCAGTTAATACCAAACTTTGAAAATGCTCCAATGACCTAAAACTTTTTCATTTCCTTCTTCCTTAGGTTGAAAACTTGACAGAAGAGCAGAAAAATGGTATGTGTTGACAAGCATTTAGCTGAAAGTAATATTTTTTACTTGGAGAAGCTCAACTTCAATCCTATTGTTAACATTGTATTTTTGTTAGTAAAACACAGTTTAAAACACAGCTTAACTAAAGGTGATATTTAAAGGTGATGAAGTGCAGCTGATCGTTTCACTGCAACAGGTTTTCACTTGGGATTAGCTATTCCTTACAGTCGTCCTCTTACAGTGCAGTCCGTAAGTATTTGGACAGTGACACAGTTGTTATCAGTGTGTCTCTCTACTCAACGCTCTGAAATGAAACACAGAATATGAGCTTTTACTGTAGACTTTCAGCAATAAATACCACGCCACTCCCACATGTGTGATTATTAATAGTCTATATATATAATTCACTAAGGCAAGACAACCATGAAAAGCATGCCGGAAGGGGCGTGGATTCACTAAGCCGCCGACAAGTGTGACACCTATGGCGCACGCAGGAAGGAGCCACGCCCACCAACTCCAAGACCATTGGATATGACGACAACTCGCAGGGCCACGCCCACCAAGTCGGACGCGAGGACACAGAAAAAGTGGCGTCATTTATATTCGTCTGTCGTGGAGGCCACATGCGGTGCAGGTCAGGTTAATGCCATGTTCATGTCATGCATCTCCGAGCTACGTTGACTGTTCATAGAGGCATGTTTCCCGCGGAGGTGAATCGCCATATGCAGCGTGTGAAACGGTTTGCGAGGGTATCCCATGGGATCCTTAAAACATTCCTTTACAACTGAGGTTAAAACACAATGAAGTAAGCAGTCTACGAGTTTTCGGTTACAACGCATGACCGCTTGCACCATAGCAAACTGTTTTACACACTACATACAGCAATTCGCATCTGCGACAAACATGCGACTTCTTAGATGCTCCTGCAGGAACACGGAAGACGTTTTCCTGCCCACCAACACCCCTTTTTCACCGGCCCGCGTCTACCCTCGCTCTCTACGCATTCACACTGCCTACCCATGTGCCCTGACGCAAAAACACACCGACCACCCAGTTAGCCCCTTTCGTCTGTGCAAGGAGTCCACATGCACGTCTAAGCCACGTTGACTTTTCATTATTCTTTTCGGTTTCGACACCCGACCGCGTCCACCATGAAAAACCATGCGAAAGGAACAACAAAGCCCCACCCACAAACTCTACCCCTCCTCCCACGTGCTCAAGAACGCACCTCAGACCACTGCCCGCCAAATCAAACAGCTCATCAAACACGTACTCACTCGCTTTGGTCTGTGCTGCGGTCCAAACCCAGCTGTGAGCCACGTTGACTATTCTTTTGCCCTCCATGGCTACCGCTTCAAATGTATTTCATGGAAACAACACTTCATTCAATGTTATTGAAATTCCTGCTTCAGGTAACTGTTTGTTTCTGTCAGTCGGGTTTTTTTGGAGAAATGTCATTGACGAAACTGTTGCTCATAGCAAACTGTTTTACACGCTACATACAGCAATTCACATCCGCGACAAACATGCGTCTTCTTAGATGCTCCTGCACTTTGCACACCCCCCCCGTGGTCGTGGGTCTTGGTGGACTATATATAGAAAGGCAGCCAAAACCGCACAGAGCAATGAAAAGTCTTCGTGAGTCACAGGTAGGGTTACCACTTTTAATACAAACAAATAAGGGACGCATACTGCAGCGGGGGCCACATCCCTTGGGGGCCAAGACCACGGAGCAGCGCAATTTCATTCTCAAATACGGGACGATTCCGTATTTTAAGCGGGTGGCAACCCTAGCCTCACAGGTGCATCTGCACTGTACAAAGACGACAACGGACGAGTTGGAGGTGGCAACCCTAGCCTCACAGGTGCATCTGCACTGTACAAAGTCTTGGGGGAGTATGGTTACAAAAGCCTTTCGCTTCATTTGACTCAACACAGGAAACCTCACCCGCCCGACGACAACGTTCTTACTTAGTCGATTTGGATGCTTATTTCCAAAACTAACGAGTTGGAGGTAGAGGGCACTTAGAGCAGGCGGTGTATACTGTACTGCACGCGCTACACTGAATGGAGAAATCAGTGCAGACCGTGGTTTGCAATTGTACATTGTTGCAATGTTACTTTTCTGGGTGGTTTATTAAATTACGGATTTTTCAAATGTTTATTTTTTCCTCTGTGCTTAAAAATCATTTAAAAAGCGTCCTGATTATCATTTAAAAGCGTCCTGCGAAGGGTTGGCTAGTATTCATTATTTAAATGAAGTTAATGACTTATCTGTAAAATATAATATACTGTACATGCTTTAATGCATTTCATCATGAAAGTGATATCAAATCTAAGGATTCTAATGAGCAGAGAGCCGGAATATCATAAATGTAATGTGTTCTGTGTAAAGATGGTATGTGAGACTTTTAAAATGTATCATGTCATTATGTTGGGGAATGTGTGACGCTTGAATATAAAAGCACCACAAATGCATTTGTATGTCACCATTTTGCTTCACCATATCGGACCATTCATCAAATATCGAAGCATACACATTGATCCTGTAGGATCCGCATAGCAGCTTTCTGTCACATGTAGATAGTTAACAGAGACCCTGACGTCACATTCTGACTCTTATCACAATGCACCCCTCAACGTTTAGCTGGTACTGAAACTTGCGCAAGTGCCGCATTAATTTCTGAGGACGTGCTCAGAGGAAGCATCAAATGAACTCTGGGAACACGTGGCAGCCATGATGCATGATGTATAAACTGGCCCTTATATGTAGTCCCCATATTTTACATGATTAAAATTACTTTGACCCCTTAAAAGTGTCTTAAATAAAACTGTCATTTAGTAATTGGTTGTTAAAATGTTTGTATTCAATGACTGCCTGAAGTCTGGAATCCAAAGATACACAGGTGCTGGGTTTCTTTGATGCTTTTGCTCTGCTAGGCCTATGTTGCAGCCACCTCCAGTTTCTGCTTACAGAAACAATCTTGTTTCCAGCATGCTTGGTTGGATTTAGGTGAGATGACTGTATAGTCATTCAAAATAATTACACATTTTGGTGCTGAAAAACCCTTTAGTTGGTTTAGGAGTTTGCCCTGGGATATTGCTAAGCTGCAGGGAAAAGCAACATCCAACGAGCTCTGATAGATTCATCTGAATCTGAGTAGATGTCTCTATACACCTCAGACTTCATTCTGATGCTTTTATTAGCAGTGACCTCACTAACTGCAAAGAGAACCAGTTCTAGTGGCAGCCATACATGCACAACCCATACTACTACTTCCAGCATCTTTCACAGAGAAGGCAGTATTCTTAGGATCATGTGCTGTCCCTTTCATTCCCAACATCTTTTTCTTTCCATCATTCAATTAATCTTCTTTTCATGTCAGTATGATATTGTTACAGAAATGTTCTTGTTTTTAATGCTCTTCCTAAATACTTTAATTTGGCGTTTCTGTTCTGTTCAGTGGTTTGCATTTTATCTTAGAAATAGGTACAACTTCATCCTGGATAATGCTTTTAATCTGGTCAACAATAGAAAATCAATTTTTCTTCATAAGAAAAAGTATTCACCTGTCACTCACTTCAGGAACCTTTTGTCAGTCTACCATGTTGTTTGGTATTTCTGAGCTCACTTGTAAATTCTCTTTCTTTTTAACTGTGTATCAAACAGCTGGTTTTGGTAAACCTTAAGTTTTTGATATGTCTTAGATTGTTTCTTACCCATTTTTCTCCCTCATGATGGCCTGCTTTGCTGGCATTCTCACCTCATGTTTAGTGCAAGCAGCAAGCAAAGTCCAAATTAAAAGACCACAATTAGAATCATCTATTGCTATTTTATAAGATTTATTCTGCATGACTTGATGATGCAATATCATACACCTGGCCAAGGAACAGCTATTCAGCCAATTGTCCAATTATTTTTGGTTTCTTAAAGGGATGACTTCATGTAAGCATTGTTGCAGTGCTATTACTGTTTCTTTTTTTGTAAATACCCTCAACTTAATGCTAACAGTCTACACTAAAAAAAATTATATTTTTAGTTTTTTTTTTTAATACTAGTATGCTTAAGAAGATAATCACACTGTCCAAATACTTATGGACTTATTGTACTTTGTATACTACTTGCTGTCTTTTTTTCCTGATTGTAAAGTTACCTTGATAATGTTCATTTTCTATCAACTACAAAAAAAAAACAATTTTCCACAGAAAAGTAATGCTTTTTTTCTGTTCCTACCTCTTGCATACATTTTCCATTTGAGCCTTTCCTCTTATACTTCTTTTCTACTCTTTTTTTTGTCATTTTTCTTTTTTCTGAAGAATTTAAAGCTGCATTTGACATCTTCGTGCAGGATGCAGAGGATGGCTGCATCAGTACAAAGGAGTTGGGGAAGGTCTTGCGTATGCTGGGACAGAATCCAACTCCTGAAGAGTTACAAGAAATGATTGATGAAGTAGACGAGGATGGTAAGCTGAATATTCTCAGCTCTTCTAACTTTAAATAAGTCTGTGTCATCTGCCTTTTGGCTATACAACATCATTAAAATTACCCCAGGATACAACAGACAGGCTACTTGGTACTGCTTCAGCACCTTCTGAGTGCATAAATTTATTAAAAAAATAAATGCCTTACTGCAAACTAAATAGCTTCTTATGAGTGTGTGCCTAACCATGGTTGGTTTTTTCCTTGTTTGTGTTTTACTAGAATAGGCTCAGAAAGGCACAAATTCACTGACTACTATAGTATATTCTACTGTATATGTTCTTCAATTGACAGGTAAAATTACACATGAAATTTTGTTTCAAAATAGAAGGCTATGGCTTACTGTACTGTGAAACGTAGTAGCCCTGTATATTATAAGGCAATACTATACATTTGCCTTATAATTCAATACATTTCAATTCAATTCAATTTAAGGCAGTTTCATAAAATTGTCCTCTCTGCCAGGATGACACATCTTATTCAAGGAGTAAAAACCCAAGAAGGTTTTCTAAGCACTGAAAAAGGGCTATGACTATTATACATTAAATGCTATTAGAGTCACACATAAATCATAATTTAGGGTACATAAGTCACAAAATATGATTGCTCTTAATTTTTTTCATAAACAAAGAGACCCAAGCATGCAATGGTCTGTAACGAAAACATTATTTATGACAAAGATAATGCAATTTATATAAATCAATCTGCTTTTGAAGCCCTCTTGCACATTATTGTCACAAAATTACTTTGAATTGTAATATACTACAGTGAATTAATGATTTAATTGTTTTTCATATTTTAATACTGTAAAGGTATTCAAATGTCTAAAGTTCCTGATGTGTCAAAATTTAAGTGAAATACCTGCTAAAAACAGATGCATGATTTAGTATGTTATTTACTTATTTCCCCACTTATATAACACAATTGTAGATGCAAAGTACTGAGAAACATGCTGTGAAAGTACAATTATTCCAACGGAACAACCAGACGTTTGACTGGTACATGATAAAAACAAATGTATTTATAATAACTGTATATTAATGAAAGCATTCTTCATGCCTGGTGCAACCTTTGGAAATTAACCTTCTATTCTGTCTCTCTAATTTTGTTTCTCTTTCCTGTTAGGTTTTATTTATTGGATGATTTGGGTATATATTTTATTGATTTTACAAGAATACTAAAATCAGGTTTCAATCTGATGAGGTTACTACATGAAAAATATAATTTAAAAATGTTTGAATGACTCATATGTACTGGCCCAACACTGTAGGGCATCACAGTATTTAATATTGAATGAGAAAAATTAGATATGTTTTATCATGAAAGTATTTGTGAAAGGCCTCCTAAGGTTCCTTTTTATTGGTGGACAAGCTCATCATAGAAATAGGTAAATACTGCCTCTAATCTTATTAGCTTTGTTTTATTTCAGCACTACATTTGAAAAAGAGTCAACACTTAATATGTGAATACCTTAATAATGGCTAAGACCAGCCTTGCAGCAGTGGAAATCGAGAGCAAGGGCTGAACCTCTGAATACTTTAGCAGTGGCCAACACCAACCTTGCTCTCAGTTTCCCCCACTGCAAGGGCAGAACCATACCTCCCAGAAGAAGGGAACCACAAAAGGATTGTACACTACCCAGAACAGGAATATCCCCATTATATTAATCTCTTATGACATAGGTAAGGATCCTGCAGAACTTGGATAGGTTTTTCAATCACTCACCCAATAGAATCTCTGACCCTCCACTAATTGCTAGTGTCACTGTAAAAAGGCAGTTAAAGTGAGGTAATACTAAAACATAATTTCAGTCTAAATTTATGTTTTTGGAAGAGAAACCAGGCAAATGAAACACTAGAAGTAGAAATAAAAGAAAACTTACAACATGAATAATTCAGATTAAAGTCTATAAAGAATAACTTGCATCAGGTAGTTCGTCATTTTAGATGCTGCAATCTTTATCTATTTAATCCCACTAAGGTGCTCCTTTAAAATTTAAGACATTGCCTGTTATTTTCCTCTTAGGCCATCAGTGATACTTGCGAACATCTGGAAGCTCCTGTAGGTGGCTATCTTAACAGAAATCCAAAAAGTGTTCTCCTTTAGACAACTCCTTGGTGGCTGATAATGCAAGAATTAGCAATAATTGCATGTGACCAAGTTGGACAACTAATAATTTCCAATTTTCATTTATTGTCAGTAAAGCTACTTTTAGCTAAACATGATAACATGCTGACATGTTTACATTTGCATATAAGCAAATACACAACAACTTATTTGCATACATCCTAGTAACCTATTCTTTTTATGCTTGGTGACCCATCCTTCTGTCCATAAAAAGCACTAGCCGGTTGCGCTATAAGGGCCTTTCGTAGATGCAAGTAACATTAAAAATGCTGGGAACAGTATTACTTGGGCATTAACCTGGCCACAACCCTGCTTGACTGCTGTGTCTGTGTATAGGAGAGTGCTAGATTCAGCTACAATGGATAACCGTGCCATTCCTGTTTCAAGCTGAATAAAGCTGGTTTTGCTAAAGTACTGAGACTCAGCCTCATGTTTTGTGGTGTAAGACAGGGACTGACATGTCACTATATACATATATATTTATTCTTTTGCATGATGAACTTCTTGTGTTTAAGGACGATCTGTGCAAGCACAGAATGCAGAACCAGCCTAGACTATTTTTAACCTAGTATTAGTGATAAACCAGCAACTTGAATAAAACTTTTTTTAGGTTCACCAAAAAACAGAAAACTACCCCATTTGTCTCACCTGTAACCTTATAGTACTGTTAATGAGGGGACCATACTTCTGCTACCTGATGGGAGGCAGCCTAATCAGAGTGAGGCACATATAGTTGGAATGTGAATACCACAGGTAGTTTAATCCTCAACTACATTGTACAACAATTTCATTGCCTCACTGGATTACAGCACTTCTCAAGTGTCCATGGTTTCTCACTCTTTACGTCACACTGTTAAAAAGGACTGCTCACTGTTGCCACACAAGTTGGAATTACGTGACTTTGGCAGGCTTGACTTTTTTATGCATCCCTGCAGCTGGTTCTGAAGCTACTCATCTGCATGATGATTGGTGTCTCATTTCCCAAGCTGATGCAACTTGTCAGTGTTATTATAATATCCTGTGATGTAATACTTTACATAACCTATGGAACAAGATACAGGCACTAGATTGGAAAGTGGTGGCTTGTTGGTATAGTGAGCAAATAAGAATGTCATATACTGTGTACACAAAATGATTAATCTGCAACGAGTTGATGACTTACATTTTTATCAAAGCAATGCATCACATTTTTTTAAAACCAGTGGTATTATATACCTGCATGTCAAACATTGCAAGATCGCAATTCCAATCAACATTCAACAAGCATTTTGTGGCATGCCATTTGGATGCATGATAAGAAAAGTACTGAGGGAATGAATATGTGAAAAAGGGCCACCACAATGGAACAGAATTAAGTTGTTTTTTTTTTTGTTTTTTTTTTGGACTACATATGCCGAGTCACTTTTGTTCACGACATAGGCTTTGAAAATTGTGTTCAAAAGAAGCAATTTGTAACTTTTGCTACTTCTTGTGGGTAGACATTTACTGACATTCATGTGTTAGAATAGCAACCCATAAAATTGGTCACAAAAACTGAGCTTAAATCCTTACAAGGCAAGCATGCTAGCACTGTGCTTTGCTATGTGAATAAATACATACAGGTATATCTCTATATCTATAAATTGCTGCTCTTCCCATCTATGCAGAGGACCCTGCAATGTGTATGTCTCTGTTATGTCATTTACTATGGGATTCGTAAAAGACAGTGTTAATGTTTGACACACCATCTATTGGGATAACAAATGCATTGCAAATGCAATGTGCCACCTTTGGAATGACACAGACACTAGCAACCGGATGGACACAAAGACAGGCACATAGACACTCCATCTGCCTTAATAAAAGAATAAGTGTCTATCTGTATGTATGTTCCCTGTGCAATCCTATACCCCTTGACTGATCTGGATCAAATTTTGTATAGTTGCTCTCTAGGACAATATAGATAAGACAGACTAGTTTGGAACCCAAAATGTTGGATTCAAGTTTTTTTTTTTTTGTTTTTTTTTCTGTGAGCAATAGTTTGCACACCAGTGCCACCTGCTGACTCACTGCAAATTAAACATCTGAACAGACAAGCAGATTCAAGCCACAATAACCAGCGCTTAACATTACTTACCCAGGGCAATATCATTTGATGCTTCCAACTACTGTAATATTAAATTGAGAATCTGGAAGTTCTGCAGTTGTGTGATAGGTTAGACTTGATTGAGATTGGAAGTGCAGCAAAACACAGAAGATCATCAAAGGATTGTTGTTAACTCTTGCTTTGTCAGCATTTCTTCATAATTTAAGTACTACAAACCATTCAACTTCAACTAAGGGGACAAGTCAAAAATTACAGAATTCATGCTTACAACCCAACAAGGAGTTATTTTAATTCTGGAATCCCAAATCAGACTCAAAAGGAAGAAATTCTCATGAGAGCAGAGTCATTGAAAGAGAGCTGTGTGGATGACAGATGGGAGAGCAACAGGGTCATCATTTAAAAAACACAAAGTTATGCTATCTTTTTAAGTTCATTCAACTAATACACTGAGGCAATGTCGGGTACTTCATCTAGTATACATACATATATATATATATATATATATATATATATATATATATATACATACACTCACCTAAAGGATTATTAGGAACACCATACTAATATGGTGTTTGACCCCCTTTCGCCTTCAGAACTGCCTTAATTCTATGTGGCATTGATTCAACAAGGTGCTGAAAGCATTCTTTAGAAATGTTGGCCCATATCGATAGGATAGCATCTTGCAGTTGATGGAGATTTGTGGGATGCACATCCAGGGCACGAAGCTCCGTTCCACCACATCCCAAAGATGCTCTATTGGGTTGAGATCTGGTGACTGTGGGGGCCATTTTAGTACAGTGAACTCATTGTCATGCTCAAGAAACCAATTTGAAATGATTCGAGCTTTGTGACATGGTGCATTATCCTGCTGGAAGTAGCCATCAGAGGATGGGTACATGGTGGTCATGAAGGGATGGACATGGTCAGAAACAATGCTCAGGTAGCCCGTGGCATTTAAACGATGCCCAATTGGCACTAAGGGGCCTAAAGTGTGCCAAGAAAACATCCCCACACCATTACACCACCACCACCAGCCTGCACAGTGGTAACAAGGCATGATGGATCCATGTTCTCATTCTGTTTACGCCAAATTCTGACTCTACCATTTGAATGTCTCAACAGAAATAGAGACTCATCAGACCAGGCAACATTTTTCCAGTCTTCAACTGTCCAATTTTGGTGAGGTCATGCAAATTGTACCCTCTTTTTCCTATTTGTAGTGGAGATGAGTGGTACCTGGTGGGGTCTTCTGCTGTTATAGCCCATCCGCCTCAAGGTTGTGCATGTTGTGGCTTCACAAATGCTTTGCTGCATACCTCGGTTGTAATGAGTGTTTATTTCAGTCAAAGTTGCTCTTCTATCAGCTTGAATCAGTCGGCCCATTCTCCTCTGACCTCTAGCATCAACAAGGCATTTTCCCACAGGACTGCCGCATACTGGATGTTTTTCCCTTTTCACACCATTCTTTGTAAACCCTAGAAATGGTTGTGCGTGAAAATCCCAGTAACTGAGCAGATTGTGAAATACTCAGACCGGCCCGTCTGGCACCAACAACCATGCCACGCTCAAAATTGCTTAAATCACCTTTCTATCCCATTCTGACATTCAGTTTGGAGTTCAGGAGATTGTCTTGACCAGGCCCACACCCCTAAATGCATTGAAGCAACTGCCATGTGATTGGTTGATTAGATAATTGCATTAATGAGAAATTGAATAGGTGTTCCTAATAATCCTTTAGTTGAGTGTATATATATATATATATATATATATATATATATATATATATATATATATATATATATATATATATATATACGTATATATATATTTTTTTTAACTCACTGCTTGCCTACAAAGCATGAAGCACTTAAGAAACTGCTACGTAAATAATGAAGCTTTTAAAATCAAAGAATGTTTGAAAACACAGCCTTTCCTCAAAATCAACAATCAAAAAGAAAACAGAACCAGAGACAAAAGCCTAAAAGTGCAACAGTGACATTTTTATGTCACTTTTTTTGTCAAGCTTTAAAACTGGCTTATTTTAAAACCTACATATATATGTTTGGTATCATTCTTGTCCGAATTTATCAAACTTTAATGTGGTGTTGTTAGATTTTCAGATTCTGAATCCATTTTTAAATTATAAACTAAAAAATATGAAGAACTCACATCTCGCGAGACAGGACTTTGTGACAAAAGATTTAACCACGCCCGGGGCAGAAATAAAACACAAAGAGTATGACAGCGGAGGAGTAACTTGGGGTGTGTTTAGCACCCCTCTTCACAACGCAAGCGACAGAGACTCCAGTGGCTGGCAAGTGAAGCAAGCAGGGGGTAACCCCTTACTGCTCATATAAAGTCCATATAAAATCATCCACGATTGCTTAAACACATTAAATGCAGTAATTATTTGCTTCTTCCCCACTAAGAAGCTTTTTGCAAGAGAAGAGATCACTGTCATCACTTTTGCATAAATTGAAGCACTGTGAGTCTTTTTGTGTCTCACAAAAGAAGTAACTTAATGTAATGAATATTGCTTTGTAATAATCTTTAAGTGTTTAATCCTCTTAATTTTTATTTAGCAAACATTTTCAAAGCAACTTAAATTCTATGAAATTAGTTTGAATGTTTACCAGGATTTTATAAGGTTAACAAATAAAACACAGAAATTTTCTGAAGAAAATTACAGAATCTGTAGGTTTTAGTTAAAAATCTATACTAATAAAAGGCAAAGCCCTCACTGACTCACTCATCACTAATTCTCCAACTTCCCGTGTAGGTGGAAGGCTGAAATTTGGCAGGCTCATTCCTTACAGCTTAATTACAAAAGCTGGGCAGGTTTCATTTCGAAACTCTACGCGTAATGGTCATAACTGGAACCTATTTTTCTCCATATACTGTAATGGAATTCAGCTTGATGGCCGTGGGGGGCAGAGTTTCTTGTGACATCATCACGCCTCCCACATAATCACATGAACTGACTGTGAGCGCATACGTAGAAAACAAGGAAGAGCTCCAAAAACCGCTGAAGAAAACATGCATTATACAATTGAGAAGGCAGCGAAACAATAAGAAGCGAGCGAGTGACACATACAAGCATATTCATAAGTGCAGCTACTGTGGAAACAAAGCACGGTATAAAAACCTAGAGTTTAAATTAAGTTCATAGACAGGCTGCCGCTGGCATTTGTCATGCCCACGACTAATGCGTGATACAAGTTTAATGAGAGGACGCAGGGTATAAACAAGAGTTTTGATCACTTTGTAACTAAGTTAAAATTGCTGGTGAAGGGCTGTGCTTATGCAAATTCTGAGTGACTGTGTTTGTGGGGGGATTGACAGTTAAGCCGGGTGGGGGAGTGACGTCATCATCTCCCCTCCCATTCACCTCATTTCGCTCTGAGCTGAGCTCCGCAGCTAACACGGTCTTGCGGAAGCAACTTTGTGACGCTGCCACCAAATACTCACAGAAAAATCCACAAGTTAATACACACACTGTCTCTAGAGTTTCTCCACATTCTGAATCCTCCAGGCACTACTTAGAAAAGGTTACATTGACAATCATGCTATGTTATTTTTAAAATATTTCCTTTTCTTAGCACAAGCACAGCTGAGAAGCTTTGATGCATGTGCTCCATAACGCGTTAAAAAATAACGCATTTAATCACACTTTGCATTCCAAGCAAAGGGGAACTTCTCTCAATGCATGATTTCCTGGTACACCGATTACATTGATGCATATATCAGAGCTACAAAAATGTAAGAGTCGGAAGCGCGTTGCTAGGACTGATTGGAGGAAAATTTCATTTCAAAAGACTACCCAACGGAAGCCTTGATAAAAACGTGGTTTTGTGCAAACTGTGCAAAAAGGAGTTTGCATAACACCGAAGCACTTCAACCTTACGGTACTATCTTAAATGCAAAACATGTTACAGCGAACACAGAAACTGTGTATGCTGTTAGCACTAGCAGTACGAGTTTGAGTACCAACAAAAGGTGTTGGCAGCCCAAAACTGATGAAATGACTGGCTTCAGGACCAAAATTAGTAAGTCAACATCGGTCAAACTTACAAATTCTCTCGCAAAATGGATTGCTTTGGACTGTAGACCACTAACAGTGGTGGAAGATAGGAGGTTAGAAAATGTGCTACAGTTAGCGTCAGGTGATCCAACTTTTCAACTGCCGTGCCGAGAGACTATTTCAAGTAAAATTCAACAGCTTTATGACACTGAAAAGCAAGCAAAATTAGATGCATTACAAAAAGCGGACTTTGTGGCTCTTACTGGGGATCATTGGACTTCTGTGACCATTAGTAATTTTAATTACATCTAATTACAAAATGTTCAATGATCACACTGTTTTAGCCTAATATACAAAATCATTTTGGCTAAGGTTACTCAGTTTAAGGTGAAGCTGGTCAAATTAACTTTTATGTTTCTGCCTTATTTTTTTAAGATGAAAAACTGCACTTTATGTTGAAATTTTTCTTATTATTATTTAAAGACAATACCATTCTGAACATGTACTTAAAAGTCCGCACAATTTTAGCCACGGATGATGATTCTGATTTGAATTGAAATGCAGTTTAAATGCATTTTTTTTTTTCAGAAATTAAAAGAGCTTGAGTTTACAATATTCATGTCCATGTCTATTATTTGATTCTGTCGCCCACTAAAACCCTTTTAAATTAAAAAAAACATTTGCGCTTTGGAACAAATTTACGTGTGCGAACACATGCGATGAATCAAGATTAATTAATTACAAAGCCTCTAATTAATTAGATTAATTTTTTTAATCGAGTCCCACCCCTAATTTATATATGTGGATATGTATATATATGTGTATATATGTACATATGTATATGCATATATATGTATATATATATGTGTGTGTATGTGTGTGTGTGTATATATGTGTGTATATATATATATATATATATATATATACACACTGTATATATATATATATATATACACACTGTATATATATATATATATATATATATATATATATATACACTGTGTATATATATATATACATACACACACACACACACACATATATATATACATATGTATGCATATATATGTATATATGTGGATGTATATGTATATATACTGTATGTGTGTATATGTATATATATATGTTTGTGTGTGTGTGTGTATATATATATATATATATATACAGTGGTGTGAAAAACTATTTGCCCCCTTCCTGATTTCTTATTCTTTTGCATGTTTGTCACACAAAATGTTTCTGATCATCAAACACATTTAACCATTAGTCAAATATAACACAAGTAAACACAAAATGCAGTTTTTAAATGATGGTTTTTATTATTTAGGGAGAAAAAATCCAAACCTACATGGCCCTGTGTGAAAAGTAATTGCCCCTTGTTAAAAATCACCTAACTGTGGTGTATCACACCTGAGTTCAATTTCCGTAGCCACCCCCAGGCCTGATTACTGCCACACCTGTTTCAATCAAGAAATCACTTCAATAGGAGCTGCCTGACACAGAGAAGTAGACCAAAAGCACCTCAAAAGCTAGACATCATGCCAAGATCCAAAGAAATTCAGGAACAAATGAGAACAGAAGTAATTGAGATCTATCAGTCTGGTAAAGGTTATAAAGCCATTTCTAAAGCTTTGGGACTCCAGCGAACCACAGTGAGAGCCATCATCCACAAATGGCAAAAACATGGAACAGTGGAGAACCTTCCCAGGAGTGGCCGGCCGACCAAA
This sequence comes from Polypterus senegalus, assembly GCF_016835505.1. Lineage (NCBI taxonomy): Eukaryota > Metazoa > Chordata > Cladistia > Polypteriformes > Polypteridae > Polypterus > Polypterus senegalus. The sequence goes on along the minus strand of NC_053166.1, from coordinate 90,523,243 downwards.
ATTACCCCAAGAGCGCAGAGACGACTCATCCGAGAGGTCACAAAGACCCCAGGACAACATCTAAAGAACTGCAGGCCTCACTTGCCTCAATTAAGGTCAGTGTTCACGACTCCACCATAAGAAAGAGACTGGCAAAACGGCCTGCATGGCAGATTTCCAAGACGCAAACCACTGTTAAGCAAAAAGAACATTAGGGCTCGTCTCAATTTTGCTAAGAAACATCTCAATGATTGCCGAGACTTTTGGGAAAATGCCTTGTGGACTGATGAGACAAAAGTTGAACTTTCTGGAAGGCAAATGTCCCGTTACATCTGGCGTAAAAGGAACACAGCATTTCAGAAAAAGAACATCATACCAACAGTAAAATATGGTGGTGGTAGTGTGATGGTCTGGGGTTGTTTTGCTGCTTCAGGACCTGGAAGGCTTGCTGTGATAGATGGAACCATGAATTCTACTCTCTACCAAAAAATCCTGAAGGAGAATGTCCGGCCATCTGTTTGTCAACTCAAGCTGAAGTGATCTTGGGTGCTGCAACAGGACAATGACCCAAAACACACCAGCAAATCCACCTCTGAATGGCTGAAGAAAAACAAAATGAAGACTTTGGAGTGGCCTAGTCAAAGTCCTGACCTGAATCCAATTGAGATGCTATGGCATGACCTTAAAAAGGCGGTTCATGCTAGAAAACCCTCAAATAAAGCTGAATTACAACAACTCTGCAAAGATGAATGGGCCAAACTTCCTCCAGAGCGCTGTAAAAGACTCACTGCAAGTTATCGCAAACGCTTGATTGCAGTTATTGCTGCTAAGGGTGGCCCAACCAGTTATTAGGTTCAGGGGGCAATTACTTTTTCACACAGGGCCATGAAGGTTTGGATTTTTTTTTCTCTCTAAATAATAAAAACCATCATTTAAAAACTGCATTTTGTGTTTACTTGTGTTATATTTGACTAATGGTTAAATGTGTTTGATGATTAGAAACATTTTGAGTGACAAACATGCAAAAGAATAAGAAATCAGGAAGGGGGCAAATAGTTTTTCACACCACTGTATATATATATGCCAGCAACACTCATGACAATGACAACACAATTACATTGTCAATCATGTTACGTTATTATTAAAATGTTTCCTTTTCTTTTTCATTACTTCTTTAACACACTACTTCTCCGCTGCGAAGCGCGGTATTTTACTAGTAGTAAAATAAAATGTAAATAGTGCAAAGCTGAGTGTGCAGATTCTTATTTGATAAGCTTGTAGCACTGAATGCCAGATGAGTTCTGTAACCAGGAGTTTGTGGTCAATGAATAACAAATAAGATTAAGCTAAATGGGATCTTTTTCTCTACAGTTTTGAATACGAACTTTTTCAAATAAATCTGAAATATATTCAAATACTGCAATGATTTTGATCTGACAGCCCTAATACGCAAATACTTTTTTCTTCTAGCCTTATGATATAAATAGAGCATCTTTTTAATTTTGTCTTATAAATTTTTTGTTACTCAATGCTTGCAACTTCTTTAATAAATAATATAAAAAGACTACAGTGGACTGGAGCCTTTAAACCCAAACTCGAACAGGTTAGCTTGATAAAAAAGTAGCCTCATGATTCACTTTGAAAGTGATGAAATGTCTTGCATCTTGTATGCTATGAGCTTTTAGTAAACATAGTATATATATATTAGATTAATTACAAAAAGAGGGGTCCAAGTCAGAGTTGTAGCTGGTGGTACCATAAATTGTGGAGTTTGAGCCAAAGGTATTGTGTACAAACATCACAGACCAGCCTGTGAATCATCTTAATAACATTACAGAATACTAAGTGTACTGTCCTGCAGCAATCTGCCGAGATGATTTGAAGGCAGGAATTTCTGTTATTATTTGAATATAATTTTATTCCTTATTGCTTTGGATATGTATCATAGCTATGTGTCTTGATTTCCCCTAGGAAATTCTATGTCTCAGTTATTGTGGCTTCAGTTAATCAGTTTTATCTGAAGTATGATGTAACTAACCAAGTGCTTTTCTGTGGACATAATTTGTAATATTAATTAGTTTGTTTCCGTTTACCAGTTGTATTTTCAAGAGGTAAAGAGAACTCAGTAGCAGCCTTTCCAGCAGCTCTGTGCACGACTTTATCTTTCTACCTTTTTCTCTATTTCACTGATCACTCCTACCACTTTCTTTTATGTGGACTTGTTCCCTGGACACTTTTTACTACTTGGACATTGTTTTTTATCAGTATGCTGCTGCTGGAGTATGTGAAATTCCCCTCGAGATTGATAAATATCTATCTATCTAGTATAGTCCAGTATTATTTTTTTTTTATTTTATTAATATTGCTTTACCTTGAAAGGCATAACCAGGTAATTAACATTATAACACTGAATCATGTTTTACTTTAACATAGCACAGTGAAGATGTTTGTAGGCTGTACATTTAAAGCACTGCACAGAAAAGTACAGGTGAAAAGAAACAACATGGTGAATTGTGTACAGCATGGACTGCGTCAAGTATCAATAGTTATAAAACGCATGGATGTTGGTGTGAAAGAGATTGTAGCAAAATTCTGAATGACAGGGAATCACCAAAAGTGGTATTAGGAAAAGGCAATTTAAAGTTGATTCATTTAAAGCTGAAAGCTGTTAAAATTTCCACTGTACATTGGCATCAAAACATTAAATGGCTACCAACAAAAAAACAAACTTACAAATTACTTTTTCTCACTTTTGTATAACATTCTGAAAAACATCATGTCCAACAGCTGTAGAAAAAAATTCTTCTTTCTGTTCCATCATGGCTTGGCTCAATCAGTTAATTTGTGCATTCCAATGCCACCCTTCTAGCTGATCAAATCTCACTTTCGGAGATTGCTTCAGATATAACATCACATCAAATTTGAAGTAAATGGTTGTACTTGTTATTACTGGTTGTACTATGTTATTATAGTATGTTCGATTTGTTGAATACCACTGCAATGTTCTTTTATATATATTTAAATACATACATAACATATACCGTATCTCACAAGGCACTGACAGGCTGACCCCACCCACCTCCACCCTCCCCCACCTCTGTAGAAATGCTGGCAGCACTCATTTGTCCATTTTCAAAAGACAACCTCTAGATATGACACTGAGCACATGCACTCAACTTCTTTGGTCGACCATGGTGAGACCTATTTTGAGTCGAACCAGTTCTTTTAAACCGCTGTATGATCTTGGCCACTATGCTGCATCTCAGTCTCAGGGTGTTGGCAATCTTCTTATAGTCTAGGCCATCTTTATGTAGAGCAACAATTCTTTTTTTCAGATCCTCAGAGAGTTCTTTGCCATGAGGTGCCATGTTGAACTTCCAGTGACCAGTATGAGAGAGTGTAACACTAAAAAGTCACATGACATTGGGTAGGAAAAATGGCTAATTGGGCACAATTTGGACATTTTTCACTTAGGGGTGTACTCACTTTTGTTGCCAGCAGTTTAGACATTAATGGCTGTGTGTTGAGTTATTTCGAGAGGACAGCAAATTTATACAAGCTGTATATTGACTACTTTACATTGTATCAAAGTGTGATATCTTCAGTGTTGTCCCATGAAAAGAAAAAATAAAATATTTACAAAAATGTGAGGGGTGTACTCACTTTTTTGAGATTCTGAAAATGTATTTATTATTTGATTAAATTATTTTAATTCCAAGCAATAATAATAATGGCTATGAAAATAATCTTTTCATAATTTAAATCAAAGCTGGTGAATTCCATGTTATGAAGTATCTAAAGATGAAAAAGACATCAAACAGTATACAGAAATCATAGCAAACAACACAGCAAAAGTGAGACAGAGGAAAACTTTTACAACCTTCACTGTAGGATTCCTAGTACAAGTACAAGTATAAGGAATACACTATAGCCACAGTGGAAAAGAAAATGGAAATTCATAGTCAATGCTTGAATTCAAAATGTAGCATAACATACTCAAACTACTTAATACAACTAAAGTTTGTAAATGGCTAGAACACATCCCCACAATAATGGGTATAAAGCAGGAAACCGGCTTCTGCAAGATACAGTTAAAAATGAGGCAAAGAATCCTCCAATACAAATCAAATTTCTTGTAAATGAATTCTCCATCATGTCACTATACTAAGTGATACAAAGTGACATTATATGTACTGTATAGAGATCATAACAGGGAAAATAGCAGGGGTGTCAGCTCACAGAGAATCTTGTGCCCATGACAATTTAAAGACTGTGAATCTGATAACTTTTTTTAAACTAGAAACACCATGATCTCTCTGGTTTTATAAGAGGATGCAACTAGGCAGCCAAAGGTACTACTGACCAAGTGTTCATCATAGTGTGAGGGTAGCATATTAGAGTGCTCTGGCAGTTTAAATCACTTCGCTAATTGGATTACCAGTGTTCCCAAAAAAAGAAACAACTAATTGTGCTAATTGTTCTTTTCACTGCCATTTTATGCTTTTTTTTTTTCTTTTTACCGTTTTACAGTGTGTAGGATACCTGGTTCTTTTAGGTTCGCAGATACAGTGCATGCATGGAACAATACATTCACATAAACTGAAGGGGGTGTTATATTTTGTCTGTAAAACAGACAAGGGAAAAGAGCTGTCTGAGCTACAAAATTTAACAAGTGCTTTCGGAAGCTTTCTGAAAAGATGGAGTGGTAATAAAATAAGAAAAAGGCTACCTTTGGAGATGGAGAATAGTGGTGCCTTATATGACTTGGCATAAGACAACAAACGCCTTTGTGAGCAATTAGAATGATTACAAAGTAAAAGGTGGTCATCCAGGAGTAGCTACTGGTTCTCTTTTAAAAGTGTTTACATACCATCCCTGTTACAAAACCAGTGTTTTTACTGTGCTATTACTTTCTCGTTATTCTTTTCCAAGACAGGGTAGGCTGCCGTCATTGTGTCAGAATTGTGAAAGACAACAGAAGTAGAGAATGCAGACTGTCACCTTTGTACAAAGGGACCAACTCCAGCTAGGTTAAAGGTCCAGTCCCAATCACACCAATGAGAGATTCCTTATCAACAATCCAAATGATGCAAGGAAGGTTACTTACTGCAGTCGATTTACTCACCTGATAGAGAAAAAAAAAAATCAGCAAGAGAAAAACAGAACAATAATAGCCAAAACAATTACAATTATCAAGCTGCCAATGTTAAAGTCTAAAGCTCTTCTGTAGCTGACAGGTCATTTTTTTCATTCTGGTAGGAAGCGGAACAGTGGATTTTGATGAATTCCTGGTTATGATGGTAAGGTGCATGAAAGAGGAAAGCAAAGGAAAACCTGAAGAAGAATTAGCAGAACTCTTTCGCATGTTTGACAAGTAAGTTGGTATAGCTCTTTACTTTCTTCAGCATTACTGACATGGCAATAAAACAGGTGTGCTACTACATGGTATATATGAATGGGCCACACAAAACATCTCTTTGTACCTGAAATAAGGAAATGTTAAATGAGACTGGAATGCTGTTCTATACATTTCAAGCTATGGTGTATGATTTGTTTTGTGAAACAAATTGTTTTGTCAAACTTTGCTCACAGAAACGGTGATGGCTACATTGACTTGGAAGAGCTGAAGCTAATGCTTGAATCCACTGGGGAAACAATCACAGAGGATGACATTGAGGAGCTCATGAGAGATGGAGACAAAAACAATGATGGAAAGATTGACTACGATGGTAAGTACATAAGAGTGCTTCAGGTATTGTCAGCTTGACAAGAGAGCACCATAAGATATACTATATTTCTCATGTACTGGAGAAAAATGACCTAAAGGACTATGACCTATGTACCTCATACTAATGAAGAAAGAAAATGGTTAACACTGAAGGTGTCATTTTCTGTAGTTCACAGCTTGTTTTATATTTATCATTTACTATTCTGTAACATTCAAGGATCTATGTCACGTGGATTAAGAGCTCTGACTGAATTCTATAATTCAAATAGGCATTAGGGTTGGGTAATTTGTAAGAAGACTATTTATCATATTGGCTGGTAGCTTGGTATCAGCTTTTGGGCCTCAGTACCAGTACCAAAATGATACAGAAGCAAAATAAAGCAAAAAAATCCAAATATCAACCCTCCAAATCTCACATTTGCTTCACTACCCCAGCCTGCAAACATGCACAACTCCCTGCTATGCCACAATTCTTCAATCATTAAAAGGAGCTGATCACTCACATAAACAGACAGCTAGTGAAGTGCTTTAATACTTCCAGACAGCATTGCCAGATTTCCAAAATCACAGATTGGGACAGTCACCATTTTGAGCAACCAAAAAAAGATGTTAAGGAACTAAAAAAGACAAAAAATTAGATCATTTTAATTAAACAGTAATCTAAACATATAAGCATATGTAAAATTAAGTACATAACTTGTAACATGTTTTATGTATCATGTAACATATATGTAAATAGAATGCAGATATGATCTACCTTGTTAATTAAAAATTCTTTTATCAGTATTACTTCAGTCGAAACAAATTACACATAAGCATGAGCAGCCATGATTAGCATGGGAAACAAACTATGACACAAGAACACGATGTACATGAAAACATACACACGAAAACATATGTACGATCCAAACACTTGGATTCAGCTGACAGTTAACATATTTTATTCATAAATGGTGGTATGCAAGGTACAAAAAATTTTTAAACCTCTTTAACTAGATACTGAATATAAAAACTGAATTAAGATTTTTTTTTTCTACGTACAATTTTTGTTAAATTGGGATTTTTTTAGAGGCAATGCTGGACTCTGGATTTGTCTGTTGAACTCCGGACAGTCCCGCTCAAATCAGGGTGTATGGCAGACCTGGCTGCAGACAAAAAACTCACCTGAAGGAGCCAGAGGTTCCTAAAACAAAAAAAAAATTGTAGCCGATAGCTTTGATTTAGGTGCCAAATAATCAAATGTATAAAATACTAATCTTTCAATCTCTTAACTTTCTAACCTGCATGTATGTGTACCTGTAATCCTTCTCCTGTGCAGTGTATCCTTCCCTTTTGCTTTCATGTCTGTCTTAATGATCTGGGTAACTGAATGACATTATTTTCAAACTACGTACAGTCATTAAGAATAGTGTATTTTACTCAGGCTCCAAGTCAGAGTCACGGACCATCAGAATGTCTGTGTCAGAGGACCATCCAGTGTAATGTGGCCTTCTTTTCTTCTTGACTGAAGTGAGCCAACGTTTGACACGGGGCTCAGGACCAAATTGCTCAGGTCAGGTGATGGGCGTTCTGTGCTAATTCTGACAAAATCCTCCAAGGTTAAGACATTGAATGGGTTTTACATTTTTGATTTTATTGTTCTGTACAGAAAATAAACATTCACCCTGAGCTGCTGAAAAAGGCAGAATGAGCATGATCTCAACAAGATGTATAATATTCTGGAAATGTGCAAAATAGCTCTTTTGTCGGTAATACTTCCCACAAACTGTTAAGACTTGTTTGGGAAATGGCCTTTAATCAGAAATTTTATCAATCTCCAATCCTTTTGTTTATCAATCAGAAATTTTATCAATCTCCAATCCTTTTGTACAGCCTTGACATCACAAGGGTCACGAATTTCTACAGCTCTTCTGTAGCCATGGAATTGAGTGAGTGGATGAGAAGTAGTCATGAAAGGGATAAAGAAGACTTTCTACAACCTTTTAAAGTACATCTTGAAGAATATTAGCTATCCACTGTCCATTCTGTAAGCAGCCGTTAAGGAACACTTATTTCTATGGCTCTGCTACAGTTGGCATAATAAGTGTCCCTTTCAGTGAATAGAACAAAAGGGCATAATGGAGAAAAAAGTGACAACAAATTCATAGTTTCTTTTAAATTACACTCAATTTTAGCTGTCCAGTGTTCATTTTAGAAACAATTGGTCTTGTCTGTTACAGGACATAGACGTCTGAAGTGGAACTCCGTTAGCAGTGGTGTTATTTTTTCTTTTATTTTTTATCATCCCAAAGTATCCTGAATTCACCCAACCCGAGAAGGTTCTATTACAGTATATGCAAGTATATATAAACATGAGTGGCAGGAAAGGGGCCATAAAAAGAAACGGAAAAGAAAGCTATTGCTTCATCCAAGCCTACACAGGCATCAAGTCCAAGTTCAAGGTATGGCCTTTCAGAGACTGACCTGGAACAGACAGGCGAAAGCAGAGATTTCCCAGGACCTGGCAGAGCTGCATCGTCTCCAGCCGAAAGTGAAAAGTGGGAGCGAATGTGCAAGTGATTCAGCTCGTCAATTCCAGAAGATTCATTGAAACTGAAAATGGCCTTGCCTTCCGCGCTATCATCTGCTCCTCGTGAGCTGGGAACATTGACTTTAACTGGGCTTGCGACTTCACCTGCGGAGTGAAAAGACCGAAACAATCTGTCTGAACTGAAGGTAATGATCACTGCAATGGCCACCGCTCAAGAAAAATATAAAGAAAAAAATAAATGATATAATAAAGGAAATAAATAATATAAGGAAAAGTGATATAAATTGTAATAGGGAAAGAAATAAAGGACATACATAAGACAAACGAGAAGCTGCTGATATTAAAGACCAGGAGAAATGTGTAAATAATCAATTTAAGGCAGCTTTTAAAGGTTAGCTAGAAAAAATTGAGGAACAAATTCAGGAAAATGCATCTAAGTTTGACAATAAACTGAGAGCACTTGGCACTCAGTTGGAAGAAGTTAAGCAAACGTTCACAACTTGAATTGAAATAGCTGAACAACTGGCATCTACTGTTGATGGAAAAGCAACAGCTGCAAATTCCGAATGCAAAATACTCGGAGACAGACTTGCTGCACTGGAAGATGGATGCAGAAGGAATAATATTAGAATCAAAGGTCTTCCTGAGAATTGTGAAAGTCCAAGCCCAGTAAAATTTCTATCTGAACTATTCTATGAAATAATTGGAGAGGACTTCAAATCAGACACAGAGATAGGAGCAGCTTCCCACATACGGGGATCAAACACCTCTAAACCTAGGACTCTTATCATGTGTTTTGAAGAATTACAATCTAAATTACATATAATGTTACTTCTCAGACAGAAACAAGAGATATTTGAAAATAACCACATTCTTATTTCCCCTGATTTCTCACCCTTAACAGCTGCTAAACATGCAGCTTTTTACAACATTACAAACAGCGCTTACAGAAAGCCGAGATCAGATACAGCCTCTTGTATCCTGCCAAACTGAAAGTGGACATTCAAGGCAAGCTCTACTTTTTTTACCTCTATGGAGGAAGCAGAAAAAGAGCTAAGAAAACTGATCATGACACTGTTTTGAAATATGATCGTGAGTCACATCCTGTCATGGCATGGCAAACAAGATCTTACCAGCTGCTTGATCCACTTGCAATGATACTGGTACCGTAATTATACATCCTTTTCCCTTCTTGGACACATTTTGTTTATGCTTTAATTACAATTATATGTGTATATGTATGTATGTGTAAATATGTTTTTTTTTTTTTTTAATTAATTACTATGGGGCTCTGCCCCCTGCTCGCTTCACTCACCAACCCTAGGCCCAACCGTATGGGTCAGCAGATGTACAATTTAACAGATTGTTATTTTCATGAGAACTGTAACATATGCATAATAGAACTATTTTTCATTATAGCAAGTAATTAACCATAGTAAAAAAATAGTCAAATGTCATAAATTGAAAGAAAACATATATGCTTTGCATTTATGTCATTTTTATTAAGTTCAAAATAAGCCAATTATTATTATTTTAAATTTTTTTTTTTTTTTTGCTACCTGTAAAGCTTGTGCTTCTTCGCCTTCTTTAAATTGAGTCATATTCTGACCTGGTAAATGAACTGGTAATAATTCAACAGAATGACTTCAACCGTACATTGGCAATTCCATTAAATGCCACCTGCTTTCCATTGCACTAACGTACGGAGTATCTAAATATGGTTGAACTTCGTCCTGAGACTTCTTTGGATAAATTCACGCGTACTCTTATCGTTCTCGTTATGAATGTACTTGTAGATGTATTTAATAATCATAACCGATGCACAATACTCGACATTAATATGACCATCGAATCATTTGAGGAAATACGGGTTATACAGTACAATCATTGAATTATCGATTATCACAATTTTAACAACTTTCTTTCCGTGGTAAGTGTGTTGATTGTAACGATTACCTCTGCGTCAATAATCAGGAAAGCCAGCCTTAGTTATACCTGCTGAATTAATGAAAGCTTTAGAAAATTTCTTTAAATACTTTTTTTTTTTGGAGTCCCAACATACTAAATCTTTTAAATGAGGTTCGTGAGACATGTGTTTAATGACTTTGTACCATAATTCAGGATTGGTTTCTCTGTTTGGAATTTCAGCACAGACAAAACAATCTACATCCTCAGGAGTTAATAATTTATTTTGCAAAGTAACCAATAAATGCATGTGAGGGTTTTGCAGATAAATTTTGTGTAAAGTGTGATACTTTTGGATGAAAGGATTTGTTTACATTATTGGATGTTGAATTTCTAATACGTCCAATCGTTTAACTCTTTCGATTCTATTTCACATTGCTTCACTGTGACCATATAACATTAAAATTTAGAAGAGCTGAGAAAGCAGAAAATGTGTCTGTCAAAAAAATTCACACAAATGAGGTGAGAGTACCATGTGCATGGTTGCATATTGTTGAGAAGAGGGCATGACTTGAAAAAAATCTCAAGGCCAAGGTGTCAACTCGCTAGACTTGAAAAAATCTCCCAAAAAATCTAATCTCATCACACGTTTTCTTTATTATAATAGAGAGATTTTTTTTTCTTTAAACGAGACTGTTTAACATTGTACCCTATCTATACTAATAAAAGTCAAAGCCCTCACTCACTGACTGACTCACTCACTGACTCATCACTAATTTTCCAACTTCCCGTGTAGGTAGAAGGCTGAAATTTGGCAGGCTTATTCCTTACAGCTCACTTACAAAAGTTAAGCAGGTTTCATTTCGAAATTCTACACGTAACGGTCGACAACGTCCGCCATGTGGAACTTTCTTATTTATGGCCCCATCTTCACGAAATTTGGTAGGCGGCTTCCCTGCGCTAACCGAAACCGATGTATGTACTTGTTTCGATGGTATGACGCCACTGTCGGCCGCCATATTGAACTTTCCAAACATCACTAATTTTCCAACTTCCCGTGTATGTAGAAGGCTGAAATTTGGCAGGCTCATTCCTTATAGCTTACTTACAAAAAAGTTAAGGAGGTTTCATTTCGAAATTCTAAGCGTAACGGTCATAACAGTCGACAACGTCCACCATGTTGAACTTTCTTATTCATGGCCCCCATCTTCACGAAATTTGGTAGGCGGCTTCCCTGCGCTAACCGAAACCAATGTACATACTTATTTCAGTGGTGCGACGTCACTGTCAGCCGCCATATTGAACTTTCTAACGTCACTAATTCTCCAACTTCCCGTGTAGGTAGAAGGCTGAAATTTGGTACTTATTTTGGTGGTATGATGCCACTGTCGGCCGCCATATTGAACTTTTCAACGGTCTTTGTTACTTATGGGCACATCTTCAAGAAATTTGGTACGCGGGTTCCCAACACTAACTGAATCCTACTTACGTACATATATACATCCATAGCCTGCAGCTCGTTCACCGTGTGAGGCGGCGTTGGGTCCCCCATCCCAACGCCTCCCACGTTGTTGGCTGCCTGCCTATATGTCGCTCCAGTCTCTACATTCCCCTCCTTGCTTCGCCACGGTATTCACGTCTCCCTGCTGATAACTACAGCCTTTTTATTTAATCCAAGGCTTCTCCGCTGTTTTATTGTTCATTTATTACGATTATAGTTATTGTGTAGGTATTTTAGACTTACTTTACATTGTTCAGGTACCCATTTCCTTTATCATTCCAACCGTACCCCCATTAACATGTCTATCGAGGTGATCACCATCGATCAAAGAAATGTCACTTACCAAGTGGTTATCATGCCCGGAGATGGCGCCTGCCTTTTCCATTCTCTTTGTTACATATTGCACGGCCATATCAGGCTCACTCTCGATATCCGGAGGAACATTGTGTCTTATGTATTAAATGACTGGGACAGGTTCAAGGTGTGGACTGATGATGGTACAGGAGATAATTATACTACACAGGAGCACCTATGCATCTGCATGTGAGTTGATGGCTGCCGCTGAATAGTTTGGTTGTCGCTTTCAAGTGTACCGAAATGGCCAAATATTTTACACCTTTGGACAACCGCCAATGCCTCTTAAACATCTTAGATTCACAGGTGACGATTTCAGTAGTGGACACTTTGATGTTTAGAAATGTTTAAACTCTCAAAAGCTGGATGTGAAGTTATCAATGAAACTGGTTGTATACTTACAACGCTTGACAGATGTCGAATGTCTCTTCAACACAAGTCCAACAAATACTGTCGTAATTGAAACAAACCATGAAACTTAAACCGATTATGACAGCAGCAATCCAAGCTGTGAGATTTGAAACAAGATTACTGTTCACATGGCCAACTGTACGTTGCATGCTCAAGAGTAAGCTCAGCGCACAGCTACAGCTTGGTCATATTACAACTGGACGGCCGAACTGACAACGTGGCATACAAAGAGATCCTTAAATAATTATTGGTATATTTTCCCTCAGTTTAAAAAGGTTTAATTTTCTTCTTAATAAAAATTTTAAGGCCGCTGCGAAGCGCGGGTATTTTGCTAGTTGTTTATTATATTAGGGCTTACTATGCTTATCCAGGGCTACTTTTTAACATCATTCCCTGATGCTATAGTATTTGGACTGTATTGTCAATAAATATCTCAATTTTACTTCTCATATGTCGCTGCTGGGGGGGGCTTATTTTATTTTGGACATGCTCTGTCACTAGGTATGTCAAAGGACTGGGACTTTGTAAAGTGTGGTTCAGCCTCATGTGGGGAGGCAAAATGGGGGGGGCTGGGGGACTAAGGAGGGGGGAGAGAAAGAGAGCAAGCTATCTCCAAACTATCCTTTTAATCCTTATAATTACTAGGGGGCTCTGCTCCCTGCTCGCTTCATTCGCCAACCCCGTGCAGGCCCTATGCGCAAGTCATTTCCAGGATCTGCCATGTGCGATGAATCGTGCTGTGCTTTTGGATAAATACAAATATCAACTCTGACTTTGATATCGCCGTCTTTTGAAACTATTATCGCTGACAATTCATCAGATGTTGGTTTATTATATATGCGTGCGAATGTGATCTTTCAGATTCATATAGAAATCGAAGAAAACTTCTTTGTGTTTTTCAGATAAATTTTGTGTAAAGTTAGATACTTTTGGATGTATGGATTTGTATCCATTAATGGCTGTAGAATTTCGTTTAACTCTTTCGATTCTATGTTGCATCGCTTCTCCGTGATCATAAATATAAACCTGACCAAACTGTGATTTCTTTGAAATTAAACTTGTAGTGGCTTTAATTGTTGCAGGACCACATATTCTCGAGTGTATGGCCCTGAATCGTGTAAATCTACGTTTTCAGCATTGAATAACGCGAATGCGAACAGATTATTGTAGATTCAGATATTTTGCCTGTAGTGTTTATGGATTTCACGTTCAACAAATAACACATTTTATTTCTCGCGGATACGCCACTTCATTGGGAAGGAACACTACTTTTCTCTGATGGCAACACGAATTAAACAATTTACAAGTCTCCGACTTAAACTTTTTTTTTTTTTATTAATTTTATTGCAGTCCATACAAAGCAATCAAGTTTTTACAAAAAGAAAAATTGAGTTAAGAACAGATTGATCCCCACCCCTGAGAGAGAGAGCCAAACGGCGTTAAATTTAAGGCTTGTAAACATACCTAAATCAATAAATTCTCTGTGCTTTATGAACTTATTTAAACTTTAAACCTAAACAATATCTACATACTTCTGTCATATCACCTATGTCCATATATTCTATCACTTTTTGCTGTTCCGTTACTTCACCGAGTAATAATTTCCATTTGTTAGCACTACTGCGATCTTTACTATCAATTATTTGAGACTTTCAAATTTTAATACTTTCATAATCTCTAACCTGCTCTGCATGTGTATTGTGCCAATGTTTCTTCTTAACGACATTCTACTTTGTCTTCTACTGTTTGTCTTTTATTTCCACCCCCGATAGGACCTGTTAGGTTTTCGGTTCATCTCTACGTGCAAGTCTTGTCTCGTGGGACGTGAAATTATCTCTCTGAAAATGTGTTGTCTTGTCTCTCTGAAAAAGCCTTATCTCGGGATTAATTATAAGTCCTAACATAAAAATAGGCTTCATGGCAATAACTCCTTGGAAAATTGGAAATTAAGGTCAAAGCTGTCTTACTTTAAGTTAAGAATATAAAAATGCCAATACAAGTTCAGAAGCAAAGTCTCCATGACCAAACAGTTAACTTTGTGAGCTGGAATGTTAAAAGGTCTGAATCACGATTTAAAGAGACAGAAAGTATCCTCTGACCTAACAGGTCAAAATGCTAAAATAGTATTTTTACAGGAGACTGGACTGGTCAAATATTCCATTCCAACTTTACAAAAAAAAAAAAAAAACTAGAGGTGTAGAAATTCTTATACATAGAACAGTCTCATTTGCAGTACCAGATGTAATATCTGATCCTGAAGGGAAATAAGTAACTGTCATGGGTAATTTAATTAACAGTAAAGTGATTTTGATAAATATCTATACATCCAGTGTGGATGAAAGGGACTTCATCCAAAATTTATTTGCATCCATTCCCAATGTGAACACTCATAAAATTATAACTGCTGGGGACTTTAATTGTGTTTTAAATCCAGACCTAGACAGGTCTCCTGCCATAAGGGTGATGACATCTAACACTGTAAAGAAAATTACACAGTTTGTAACTGATCACAACTTATCAGACACCTGGAGATTTCTAAAACCAAACTCAAGAGCATATTCCTTCTACTCACCAGTGCATCATTGCTACTCAAGAATTGATTATTTTTGTAGATGCCGTATATACTCGCGTATTAGTCAGGAATTGAAACCCGAAAAATTAACCAGAAAATCAGACTCCAACTGCCCATTCTAAAATGCAACAATTAAGATACTTTTTTTTTTTTTTACATCTTCTTTTAGATCTTCCAATCTCACAATTTCTTAGACGCATTGAATTTTGACGCAGCAGTGCAGTTACCAATTTCTTTCGCTACTTCAACAATGTTTAATTTAAAACCAGCTTCATATAGGGAGGTCCAAATCTAATTATGCAATTTTCATTAAGCTATAACCTATTAAGTTTATTACATAGAGAATTCTCAAAAAATTATTTTTGTTGCCAATAGATGGCAGCACCTGCCCTGAATTCTAAAATGGTGGGGAGATGGTTGTCAGACTAACAGTGGGTGCGATATGTTCGCCTTTTCATAACTGCATAATTAGATCTGGACCACCCTGTATTTTCTTCTGATCAAACGCTCCATCGTAGATAAGGGATGCTATTACGACAAAGGTGTATGAGGGTATGAGATACAAAAAACACAAATCAGTGTAAACGTTGATTTGGAATACTTCGGGTAGTACCATGTGGTCACGTAGGCACGAGAGAGAGGTTAGGAGCATGAACTGATACAGTGCATTGCTGCACCCACATAGAAAAAAAAGGCAGTGTGCCCCGTGGTTACTCTCTCAGGTGGGTGTTAGCATATCAAAATCTCTTGGACCAATAGTGTGAGTTTTCCACATTCGACTTATATGACTGACATTATAAAATACCAGAAATTACACAGTAAAATCAAGTCCCAACTTATTTGTGAGTATATACAGTAACAATTTCTTGCCTAGGATTAAATCTTGTAAGTACGACGCTATTGTTATCTCCAACCACGCCCCTTTGATCTTGGAGCTAAAATCATTATGCCCCATATACTCATGTCGCAGATGGCATCTTAACCAACTGTACAGAACTTATATACAGACAAATTGATTTTTTTTGAGACAAATACATCCTCAGAGGTTTCTGCAGGAATACTCTGGGAAACCCTGAAGGCTTTCTTAAGAGGACAGATTATCTCATATCCTTCCCACAGAACTAAATTGGAAACCAAGAAGGCATCAAAACTAATCGGTGAAATTACTAGAATAGATCAAGAACATGCCAGGTGTCCAAGTGAGGCACTTTATAGGAAAAGACAGGCTCTGCATTCAGAACTCAACCACTTTAACAACTAAAGAAACTGAATAAATAATTTTTTCAAGACTTCATTACTATGAACATGGATAAAAAGCTATTAAGATCTTAGCTCAACAAATCCACAATCATTAAGTTCACAATGCAATCCCAGCAATCAACAACACAGATGGAGACAAAATCACTGACCATAAAAATATAATGTACACATTCAGAGACTACTTTAAGTATATTATATTCTACTTTGTTTATAGAAGACAAGACAATCTAATGCATTTCTGGATGCATTACAGATACCACAAATAAGTACTTTCAGGAACTGAACAAATCTCTGGCACTATCAGAATTACTAGATGCTATAAACTAAAGTGGGAAAGCAGCAGGCCCTGATGGCTACCATGCCAAACTTTATAAAAAAAAAAAAGTCTCAACTCGGCTAGCTCCCCTTTTATTAGCAACATTTACAGAAGCTAGAGACAATAAAATTCTACCTAAATCTTTTCACCATGCATTACCGTCTTTCCTAAACAAAATAAGGACTTATTATAATGTGTATCATGCAGACCAATTTTACTTCTAAATAATGATGTTAAGATAATCCCCAAAGTCCTAGCTAGAAGGATGGAGAAAGTGCTTTCTTCAGTAATATTACAAGATCAAACTGGATTTATTAAAAGGCAGACACTTAGCTTCCAATCTTTGACGCCTGTTCAATGTAATATATTCACACACAAAGTCTAACACTCCGGGGATATTATCATCATTGGATGCAGAAAAAGCATTTGATATAGTTGAATGGAACTACATTTTTGCTACATTGGAGAAATTTGGGTTTGGCACGAACATTTGTGCATGGATCAAACTACTATATGCCAGTCCAGAAGCTTCAGTTTGTATTAACAATATTAATTCAGACTACTTTAAACTAGAACGTGGTACTAGACAAGGATGCCCCTTGTCACCACTGCTTTTTGCAGTCACCATTGGGTCACTGGCAGATAGATCACTGTTGAAATGCTTATGAGATAAAGGGGATTATCAGGTAAGGACTTGAACAGAGAATTTCTCTATATTCAGATGATATGGTACTGTATATATCACACCCACAAAATATTGTGCCTGCAGTCCTAATAGTACTAACAGAATTTCAATAGAAACAATGTCGACTTTGTGTCGATTGATATCGCTGGTCTACAAAAAATATTTTTGTTTGCTACGGGGGAACTGAGCAGCTATGATTTTTACACTGATTTCATATATGAAGTCGTAATTAAGCTAGCACGTCAGATTTTTGAGATACATATCATTGATGTTTTGACACTTTTGAATATCAATATATCAACACGATATCTGGAGTTTGGACTTTGTCCCACCAAAATTGTTTGATTGTGTTTATTCTGAAAACAAACCAGAAGATGACACCAGAGACATGTTAAAGCATATTTGTGTCAATTTACCTCAATATAAAAGTGAGGTCAGCATGCCCAAAAATGTTGGAGGCACTCGTGTTTGCGCTTGTACTGCACATCCGTCTCTCTTTGCAAGAACCAACAGTAGTCACCCATCATGCTCAGAGTGAATTTTCCCCAATATCAGTTTTCCATCACCTTTATATCTTGATGAAATCTTTCCCCATGCTCATCACTTACATCGCCCAGAAAAAAAGTCGAGATGAGAATGTAAAAAATGTGTCTTCAGTGACATTCTGGCTCCCGTAAGCTGATATGCTTTCAGCAGGTTCTCCACAAGCTCAACATTATTCTCTGCTCTGTGACTGCCAAGAAAATTCTGGAAAACCCACACGAATGAGGGTGCTGATTCAGTGGCCATCATTTTCCTTTTGAACTCATCGTCAAGCATCAGTTCACGGATTTCAGGAATAAAAACACCTTCCTTAATTTTGACTTCACTTTTCTCGAGACCAAACTTTTTTCTTAAATGCTGAAAAGCATCGCCTTTACTGTCCAGTCACCCTAGTTGTCCAAGACCTGGAACATCATAACTAAAAAAAAGGGACGTATTGGATGAAAATGGTTTTCAGATTTGGAGTCAGCAAGTGAAATTTGTTAAAGTAAAGGTGAAAGACTCCCAGTAGCGAAATGCTTTTTGACCAGTGTATTTGCTGTTGGGTTTTTACTCATTGACAGCAACATGTAAATTGAATGATTTCTTTTTCTTTGGTTATATTCTTGAATAAAAGCACACTTGTTTTGTTATACCTTTTGTGAAAGTGTTTGATATTTGGACTTCAGTCTTCATACATTATACACTTCATGTCAGTATTTTGTTGTTATTACTATAAAATGAAAACAGTTTGTTTTTTTTATGTGTTCAACACTTCTTGCCTCACATTTCCAGATCGGTGTAAACACGGAATACACATTAAATGTATGTACAGTACACCCCCAGAATTCATGGGGGTTACGTTCCTAGAGCACCTGCGAATTGTGAAAAACCATGACTTTTGGATGTGGTTAAAAAATGCCTCTTAAATGCCTATTTTTATAGTTTAAACCCTAAATACAGTAAGCCCCCAAAGCACTTTAATTTTGTTGTAAACTCAGCTTAATACATTACCTAAAACAAGAATGTAAAGGTAAACCCGTATACTGTACAGTACTGTATTGCTATGTCTCCTGCGGCGCTAGAATGTAAAATACCGATGTTACCAGTATACGTACTGTAACTCATGCAAGCGCGTTTTCTTTGGTACGCGCTGTCATTTTTTTTGTTATAAGTAGAGTAAATACATAATAATTTAATTAAAATACAGTAAAAAGTACGGGTACTCACCAATGAAGAATGATATTGATGATTTTGAAAATGATCAAACCATCCCTTACTGGCTTGAAAATCTTCAGGCTCCGGTGCTGTTGATGGTCCTGATTGCGGTTTTTGATACCTTCTGCATTGTCTCCTGCAGTAAACTGCTGGTACAATTTCCGTGCTTTCCCACAGATGATGTTACCATCCAAGGGGATGTTCTTCTTCCTGCAGTCGGTGATCTACAATGCCAAGGCAGATTCCATCCTGACGATATTTTTATTCCTTATGGTCGTTACCTTTTTGGCACTATCACAGAAACTTACAGATAGGGTACTCCGGATCGCTGCTTCGTTCTTCTTTATGTAGTGTACGGGGCTTTCATTAATGCCATAGTGGCGCACTACTGCAGTATAACTTTTTAGTTCCCGGAGCAAATCTAGTAGTTCAACCTTCTCCTGGCGTGTTTTAAACTTCTTCTGGTGCTTGGGCTCAGTGCCAGAAGCCTTAGAAGGTGCAGGGCATTTTGGTGACATCTTGTGTATTAAAGAATAACAAAATGAATACAATAATAAAATAGAAAACATGAGGACACTCAGCTGGAGATGTGTCACTGGGCAGCAGTCAATCAGCAGCAAGGAGAAATGAATAATGCTCTCAATTGGCTACTTTCACCATCCCTAACCGCGTTCCCTCAGTGGTGAAGAACACGTGGACACTCACCTGGAGATGCGTCATAGGACAGCAGTCAATCAGCAGCAAGAAGAAACGAATAATGCTCTCGGATTGGCTACTATCACCATCCCAAACCGTGTTTCCCTCAGTGGTTGCTTCCTGTTCTCTCTACAGCACAGTATTGCTACGAAAAAAGCCATAAAAAATTGCATTCGATATTTGCGCTTTCCGCTAACAATTAATAGTTAGGTTCTAAGGAAATATCCGCAAATGACTGAGTCCGTGAACCCTGAACCGCGTCTTTGCAGGGGTGTACTGTATTCCAAATAACGATGTATTATTTACCCTATACATTTCCAGACAACTCAGACCCAGATAAACAGACATTAGCTCTGAGAATTGACTTGACTTCAACTGCCTTGGTGGGGGATGGGATAGCAGGCTGTTTGTGCTGATTGACACATTTGCAAAACAAAGATGCTGATGAAGGGGTGCGAAGGAATTTAAGGTGGCCCGACCTTATGACTTTTTTTTGTAGACTTCAGGGAATCTAGTGTTACATATGAAATCAATAGAAAAGACTTTCTACAAACTTTTAAAATACATTTTGAACAATTTCAGCTATAGAGTGTTGATTTTCCAGGCAGCTCACAGGGGAAACACATTTCTATAGCAAAGAGGCAGAGAAGAGATGAAAGTGCTATAGAAGACTGTCTGCAGGGCTCTAGACTATAACTTTTTGCACTGGTTGCACTGGTGCGCCTAACTTTTTTTCTTCAGTGCACCAGCACAAAAGTTAGGTGCACCCAAATTTTCAACCGCATCACAATTAACACCACAGTTTTACAAGTTCACTTTATTTATTTATTATTTATTTGTTTTTTTTTTAAAATCGCTGTCCATATAGGCAATATTGACTTGTAAATGATTAACTAACAATCTGGTTAATATAAAGTTCTTTATTTGAAGGCAAGCACAATTCTACAAGAAAGGTAACTTACTGAAAAAGTGTTGGTGCTTAAAGTGCTTTACTGAGCTGAAATTTAAACTTAAAAAATCTCAAGATAAATTAACTAAAAAGAAAATCTAAATTAAGTGTTTTAAGGGCTTCAAACTGAACATCTTATGGCTCAATGTCTTATGGACTATCCCCCATTGCAGTCACATGCCCCTCGGATGGCCAACTCCTGTAGTTTGGCCTTCTTGATCTTTGGCCTTGACTAAACCAGCTGGCCACACTCTCTCTAGCATCAAAATCTTCCAGACTTGGGCATGAGCATGCTCGACCTCAATGTGTCCAATAAGTATATTCACCGGTCTTCCTCTCCGCAAGATACGACCGTACACAATGACGCATTCCTTTGTGGCGATATCTGTGTCTCCGTCGATCAGGAATGCCATGTACGCACTGTTCGCAATTTGCACAGACGTCTTTTTTTTCAATGTATTAGCGATGACTCCTATAAATTGGGCGCACGGGACATCATTGCTGTACGTCGGGTTTACGTTCATGCCATTTTTCTTCATAAGAATTATTTCGCATTTGAATTTAGTGAAGGGAAGTTCTTCTTTTGCAATATTGTAGGCAACGTTAAACTTAATTATCATCTCTGCCTCGTCTGATGATCTGTTTGCTGCTGCCTGCCGCTGAAAGGCAGCAGGGAGAGGGGACACTTGAGCAGTGCATTTATCGCGGCATGTAATGTGTTTTATAGATGTATTGTGCTTTTTCAGCGTTTCAATTCTAAATGTATTAGAACCAGTCACAGATGCACTACTGCCGGCCATTGTCTTCCCACACTCTTTACAGTAAATACAGTGCATTATATTATCGGCTTTACTGTATCTTAGCCAGGGAAACTGGTCAAGCCACTCTTTTGAAATGTATACACTTTACCCTTTTAATTTCAGTGGGCTCGGACTCGATCGTATGTGGCTCATTATCTAATGCCGTCTCCGGACCGGGGCTTGCTATAACTTGGGAGGTTGATGGCTCCGTGTCAGAGCATTGGTTATGATTTTCGGACGGATCAGGCCCTAACTTAACATTCTTAACGAAAAAGCTGTCAATCGTTCTTTTCATCTTCTCTCATAATCCGCGGCTACATCCACTGTTTACCTGATGGGCTACTCACCTCTCTGTGTATGACTGCATCACATGCATTTTCAAACATACACACACGTACAGGAATATCTGGACCACGGCCAATCAGAGGGGGGGCGGGATCCGCCCTTCACTATCTCTGATTGGTTTAGACCACGATATGGGCCTAATGTGTGTCTGTTGTTGAACAACAGGGAGACTTTAAGAGTCACGGAGTTTCATTTTTTTTCCCCCTCGAACGGCTGGTCGCACCAGTGCAACCTTTGATTTTTTTTAGTCGCACCATTGAGAAATTAGGTCGCACTCTAGAGCCCTGGTCTGATAGGCTTATTAAAAACACTCTGCAGCATTTTAACTACACAGTGTTCACAGCTTGATCAGTTTTACTCTGCTATGATCAACTGTGCAAGTAATCTACAGGAAAAAAGACTTTCTAGGATAATGATACCTGCTGTGAAAATGAGGTCCTGCCTCAATTTAAAGGGATGGTCATGACAGACAAGGGATTTTTTTTGATAGAACATAAAACTATTTCTTTCACACATATTTAATAAGTAATATGACAGCGATTAAATTTGAGTTCCACAGCAAAGTCTTTCCTGTGGAAATGTTTTTTCCCTAGAAAAAAATAACAGAGTAAATGTTTGAGAAAGGTACCACGTATAGCATGAAAGTGGATTAGTGCATTTGTTATAATGAATTGTCTTTAAAATGTTTTTGTACAGAGTTTTTGAATGTGAACTAATGAATTAATTAATTTACAAAATCTTATTTTCTATGTTTCTTTGTACCAAAATTTATTGGTAACAGCACATATAATGCGCACACCAAAATGACTAAAGTAACAAGATAACTATCAAAGCTGCATTTATCGATAACATTTTAACAAAGTTTACTGTCTACCATCTATCACAGAGCACCCCAGTAAAATGACAATAACATATAACACACCTGCAACCTTAAAATGCATACTTCACTACATCGCTGTACATTGCTAAAAAAACAGCAGGCAGTATGTGTGCATGTTTACTGACAGACAGGCCAGCATATTGCACAAAGCATGCACTAAATAAAAAGAGACAGCCTACAAATGTTTATGAACATGTGGAGATCCGTGACAATCACACCTTTGTGCACTTGCACCCAATGAGAAGGAACACTTAACTCCATGAGGCACAGATGTCTTTATAACTGAGGACCTATATGATGGGCAGATGATGACCTGTTGTATCATATTCAGCCCTTTGTTCATCATTCTGGAACAAGTGTAACCAGCCTCTCCTTGATATTCACCACTTGGAATACATGGCTGCCATGTCAGCCATGCTGTGTACTTAGAAATATTTTCGTGCGTACATTTCCAAGTCTGATATCATTTTCACTGCATGTCCATTGGACCCAACGCAGATGCATGAAGTGCATAAATTAGCCTTAAGTGGAATGCGGCTCATGGATATCCAAGGGGAACCACACAAGTTAACGGAACATTCGCTCAACAAACAAAACAAACAGAAAAAGCCTTCTGAATCTGTTGCATAAATTAAAGTTTAAGTGGAATGCCCCAAATAAATCCCCAAAGCCTATTATTGGTTGCATTTTTGACCAGTTTAGTCACAATCTGGAGTTCTTACTTTAATACTTGTATCGAAAAAGAAGAGAGAGGGTTGGGATGCGGGAAGGGCTTGAAAACTACCATTTACTTCTAATACCGAAATTATCAAAATGCTGGTACTGTTCCATTGTAATAGTTGTTTTTTTTTTTTGGTACTGATACCGTGCAACTCTATCACTGGGTAATCGGTATCACTATCTTAAGTAAGTCAACATTGCTTTTCTCTACTCCTGTAGTTTTCAATCTTGTCACAAGATGTACTCTTTGTTAATAGTCATGAATTGCCACCCAGTACAAAAGTCATTGAATATAGCAAAGTATTGGTAGCAAAGAAATGAATCTTTCCGATTTGGCAGCACTTTGGCTTTAAAGCAAGTAAGTGTGATGAGACTAAATAATATAACCAAAGCTGCTGTTGTGAGAGATTTACAAAGGACGGACTTACATAGTCATTTGCACATGCATCATCCAGCTGACTATACAAGTTTAGGCAGTGCTGCTACTACAAGTGCTTGGCTCATTTCACCGACCATCAATCACTGGCACATTTGGATATTGAAAAAGCACCAGTGGCAAGATGCCACAACACTGGTATATATAGTACATTTTTGAAATCTTGAGGATTTTCTTCATAGCAGGCCAAAGGCTCCAGTCTTCCACAAATACAGAAAAACGTGAGGCGAGGGTATACAGAAGCAGTCATTGAACAATCCAAGACTGACGACAGCAACCTTATGGCTTTAACGAGAGCTGAAGCATTTTTAAACACCCTTTGTGTCTCGTCACAAATGGGCCTTCATTATCAGTAAAACATATAAAGCACATGATGCATGTGCCATGTTAAACCACACAAAGGCAAAAGTTGATAGATTGTTAATTTGTATTTTTCAAAAGAAAATGAAATCAGAATTTTATCTTTCTGCTAAAGCAGCATTCAAAGTTTCTAGTGTAGACCTAAATGCAATGCATGCCGTGTACAGTGTTTTTACAATCTATGCTTATACACTGAGATACAAGCACCATGTGTAAACAGGTTATTGCAACATGTTTAATCATGTGGTTCAAATCACTAGCAAAAGAATGACCATCTGTGATGTAAGTAATCAACCGCTAATTGCCGATATCACCTATCGGCATAAACCTAATAGATATTGTGAGAAATCGCAAACTTCCAGCTCATACTTGGACAAAGTGAATATTTAGTACAAAAACTAGAATCATAACAGCATGATACTTGCTAGAGTTGGGTGAGCAATGCTTAATTGTCATTATAAATCCAGTTAAAAAACAATCCTGCTTACTTTCTAATACTTTTACTTCTTCAATGTTTTCTTGTGTTAACCTGCTATATGCCACTCTGAAATTGCACTGCAAAATACAGTGCATTTCTATGCAATTAAATTTTATTTTGTCCATATTATTATAAATACCCTATATTTAAATAAATTCAACTGAATAAATAAATGATCTGTGTGAAACAAGTAATGTGAATTTTTTTTCCCCTCGTTCCATTTGTGGCATCTGCGTTGGTCACTATTGGCTTCTAAACGTTTCTGCATGAAAAATATATTAAAAATTACTCATGGCCATCACAGCATAGTTTGTGGAGAAATATTTTAAAAAAATACATGTATATGTCTTTTGGGTGAAGTATTCCTTTAAACACAGACTGAACTGAGCTTCAATACCCTTAATTATTCTAAGAAGGCAGTATTCTACCTACACCACTGCAGATTGTTCCAGTCTCAGTATAACACAAAACGTTGTAATCCCCTTAATGATACACTCTAATTAAAACAAGGTTATGGCTCTACAAACTAATATTATGATACAATCAACATACTGTATTTTGAAATGTTATAAACACAAATCTGCCAATCTGCATTATCCTTTGCTCTTTCTATTTTTCAGAATTTTTGGAGTTCATGAAAGGAGTTGAATAAATGTTTCTAAGGCAACATACACAACAAGAAGTTTCCTTCCAAGACAGAACAAGTCTCAGAACTCCCTACAACACATCTGTCTTTCTCCTTTATTGACTGGCAAGAAAAAGTTCAATTCAAATGCAAACCAATCAAAGCCCATCAATTGGAATTGGGGAATACTAACTCTCTTTTTCCTTCCCCTGAGAATTTGCTTCACTACACACAATTTTCTTATATGTTCATTAAAAATGTATTCCATGACAAACAAAAAGATATATTTGGTGTGTTATTTTATTTTTAGGAATTTTTACACAAAATGCAAAAGCACTTCTTGTCATGACCATGTTTGTCTGTTAGTCTATCTATGCAAAACTATTCCTAGTGGACTGATTTTTTTGATATTCACTACACTATACTTCAAGTAAATTTAACAGGAATGATTTGTTTCCATTTAAGTGTTTTAAATATATCATGCTCTACTTTTTTTTTAATTTAAAATCTTTCATTTGAAACGTTTTGGCAAATTTTCAATATCACCTGTCTTAAAACAGAAAAAACATTTTGTGTAACCTCAATTACTTATTTTAATTGTTCAAATTTACCTTGTGAGGGCTTATTTCAACTTGCATACTTTCCTTTTTACATATCTAACTACTGCTTCTAATGGTAAACGAAACCCCCTATATATTTTATTCAAATGCCAGAAAAGTAGTGATGCAGGTAGAAATTAACATATTGTAGATTTTAATTTTCCATTGGGTGCTTCTTTTAAAAATGTAATATTTAAGAAATTTGAGCTACAATTATTAGCCATAGATGATCTACGCCAACAACTAAATATTATACATCAGTCAATGCAATGTTTATGTTAACTGAATTAAAACGGATATTTGCAAAAAGCTATTTCAGCCACCACAAAATTTTTCAGTTTGTTTTTTTTGTTTTTTTTTTTTTTAAGTACATGAGACAGCAAACATATTTTATATACTCTACTAATTTTTCATAACATTCTATTATTACTGTTATTTTTGAATATGACTCATTACATAAATATTTATTGCAGAAAAAAGGATTGCCATCTTTCAGAGGGTAAAATAGTAAAAATAAAAATGCTCCAACTTTCTAAACAGTTAAAGTTCCCAAATGTATCACATTAATATGCCATATATACATTTTCAAACTTGTCTTTTCTATGTCACTACATACTTTATGTAAGCAATTACATAAAATATATGAATTACTCTATGTTAATATAGAGCTTTTTCCAGCAAACATGGGAGGTGCAATGGTGACAGATATTTGACCTGGGTTTAATTCCATATTCCCTCTGTATCCATGTCGCTTCAAGTCACCCAGTTTCTTCATACACCAGAAAAATGTACTCTAGGTTGTTTAGCATATCTAAATTTAACTGGTATGACTGACTGAGTCTGGGAGCTCCTCCTGAATTTAACAGAAAAACAAAATGAGCTGTAAATAGCTGGCATTCACACAACAAAAACAATAAAGTAGAAAATAATGCAAACTTCACTTGCTAATTAATATCAATGACAGAGAAATACTGAAACACTGGAATGTTTGCACAAATGTCTTGGCATCATATAACCACAATAAAAAATGATTGACAACACCATAAAGTCAGCAACAATATAGCCAGAACAAACATAGAAATAACTGATAAAGAATTTGCAGGCCAGCAGCTGACTCTTGTGGGAATGGGCCAGGTACACAGATTAACAAGTAACAGTGTAGCTAATATTTTTTTTAATGTTGACCAGCTACATAAGCACACAGGACTTTGCAGATGTTGGGTGACTTAAGAATAGTAAACCTATACAAATGATGAATAAATGGCTTTCAAACTGCATTACTGGCCAATAGACACGTACAACTAGTTCCTAAAAAGCTATGTGGCCAAGACTGGGCTACACCACTTCCACTCAGTGCCATAAGAAAAAATAAAGCCACTCAACTGAAGTGAATGCTCTCTATCAACAAACACATAAAATGTCTGACCCCACTAACGCTCAAATAACCACAAAAGGCATAAAGTAATTTGCATGAAATAATGACTCCCATGTATTCTCATAAGATGCACTTTCAAATTTAAACCTTCCAATTGTGTATTCAAATTTCAAATTTTTCCTTCCTAAGTGTCTGCCCAAGCCAACATGCTGTCCCAAGTCCCAAAGTAACAATTTAGCTTATTTGGCATTATCTGCTCTTCTACCTAATTCGGTATCATCTGCAAGCATAACCAGCTTATTGAATATATACTTGTCTAGATTCTTTATGTAAAAAAGCATCAGCCCCAGCACTGAACCCTGAAGGACACCACTTTTAACATCGCCGGATTCTAAAAATACTCCACTCAATATAACCTCCTGCTTTCTGGATTTGGTCCAGTTTTGAACCCATCTATACACCACACTTTGACTTCCCACTTGTTTTAGTTTGATCACAACTCTTCACAGTGTACGTTATCAAAATTATTCTGAAATTCAAAAGATAAATAATATCAAAATCAATTACTATAGTATCAAAAAAGGATTACTGTATATCCAAGACTGATTTTTGCTTACAGATGAACTTGCCAAACAAATGTAGGTGTAATTAGCAATTAACAGATATTGTATGGACCAATGTTACAAAAACAAAGACTACAGATTTATTTTCTCTTTCCATCATTTCTACTATGACTGCTAACATTTAGTTCTGTCCAGTCCTCAAACAACTTACAACTCTGTGTTTGACAGTGTTGTTCACAACCTCCCTCTATTCATTTTGCACATGGTCTTTAATGTATATTTCTCCTTACCTAGCCCTAGTTTTTGATTAATTGATACTATTTTTCACCAACTTAAACTCTGGGCTCCTGTCACTCAGAACTTCGTCTGCTTTTTCAATTAATTTACTCAGTGCGCCAAGGTAAAACAAGAGCTTTGGAATTGTATACTTTTTTTTTATTCCTAGACAGAAAGGGTTGCTTAACTTAAAAAGACCCGTTTTGTCATTTCAACTTGTTACTACAGCTGAGGCCTTAACACTTGAATTCATGTTTTACATATTAAAATATTCTCATTTAACGGCAACAGGCTTGTCACGTTTTCTTTTCTGACTCTGAGATTTTCTCCCTTAAGGAAAATAAGACTTTGTTTTATTTGTCTGACTGGTAAAATAATTACCCCGCTACAAATGTTAATGTTATATTTCTCCAAGAGTGCCCAAAACATTTGCATTCATCTTTAAGCAAGCTGGCACTGCAAAGCGTGTGGAGAGGTATTTAAAGAAAAATAGAAAAGGCTTTACAAAGAGCAAGTGATAGCATTAATGAATGTTATGCATCGAATAACTGAAGCAAAAACAACGTACATAATACAAAAGGGACCATGTAAAATAATGCGATATAAAATGAGACATGATGAGCAACACACTAACTGATGTACCATAAAAGAAATCGTCGAGATGAAAGGAATAATACACAGAGCGGACACGGCAGTTCGACATTATGCTGGAAAACTACGACCATTAACACTCACATGCGAACTTGCACCCACTTAATTTCTACTAAAAGAAACTCCTTTGCTATAAGGCAACCAACGCAGTTTCGAACATTAATTTAAAAGGGGGGGGGGGGTGACAAACTTCCATCATAAGACGGACACATTATGTGTCTTAATATAACTATTATTGCCCTTTTCTCTAAACAAAAGTAATTTGTAATGGATTGACTTTGTCGGGGGGTCGAGAAGAACGATGTCAACTTCTAACCCTGTACGATTAATTTAAAAGTAATTAACAGCTAGTGATATAAAACAGTAATAAACTACACAAACTCTAGCCTTCTTACGAGGACTCCAGTTCTCTGCCATCTTGAGAAATGCTAACCTCTTCGGCACGCACTAGTGCGCATGCGTACAAATACCTGTATGGACTGGATATTACGCAATAAAAACATTTTGTGAAGGATGTGTTTTTTTGGTATCTATAAATTCCTAACGATCAAAGTTAAGGCACAACCTTATATAAAGAAAATACTCCAATGACAGTGTGAAAATGAAAAAAAATGTTATATAGGAAACACTATGCCATTGGAGTTGTTATAATCGCTCACGTTTTCAACAAGTCTTTTTCCAAGCACCTCTATTTAACCAAATCGCACGGTATTCATTCATTCGCGTTCTAAAATGTGGAGTTACACCCAAGCAGCATAGGCGCAAGTCAGGAGTCAAAACTGGGTGAGGCGCTTGATTTGGACATAAGTACGTTCGAACAAACTAATCCTCTCAGCAATAACAAAGGAATTAAGAGTCGTGTGTAACAAGAAAAGTCTCAAGATGTGGAAGAAACTGAAGTCCCAGGAAAGTTTGTAAGTGAACACAGGTGACAAAACTCTACACGGACACATTAACTTAAAAATCGGATAAAGCCATGCTCTGCTCTGCTGAACCGCTAAATTTAGAATTCAGATTAATACACGGAAAAAACAGAGTAACTTCCTAAGTAAGATGCACATATCGCGTGACTAGAGTCTTTGAAACGCGATCGCTCATCCTTTGAAACTACTATTTACATATTGATATTGAACGATCGAAATTATAAAATAACTAAGGAAAGTACACCACTACATTGCATTAGGAGTGTCTGCTTTATGTGATGGCAATTGGCCAATGACCAAGGTTGTAATCTCTTCGAAACTCACATCTCGCGGACGCTTACAGGGTTGCCTATAGCAACAGGAGTCAGTATAAATGAATTATGATTCTGAAGCTCTTCATTTCAGAACTTCATCAACGACTTGTGTTTGTTGCTTTTTTCTCCACGTCTGTGGCTGTTCAGATTAGCAGAGCCCATATCATAATGTCTGCCTTTTTTGACACTGTGCTGAGCTATATGCCACAATTGACTTTCTTAAGTGAAATGATGGAGCCTCTGTTGTCACAGATTCCAGAGGTAGAATGGCTTGACTTGCCAACTATTCATATGATGCTTGTGGCAGCTGGAGTTGCTATGGCAGGTCACATATGGATCATGAGTAGGAGAAGACGCAACTTGGCAGCCCATGACTTTCCTGTTGTCCATGATATGCCGGGTTTGACATGTGGGCTCCCTGAGAATGAAGCTGGAATGGAGGATCTGAAAAAAGAGGAGCACATCTCCCAATGTGGCTGCAGTGAAAAAGAAGTCATAATGGAAGATATGAAGAAGCAAAGTGTTTCTCTGGGAGGGTGCAGTGAGAAACTCAGCAAAATGGAGGGCCCATTAAGAATGGAGAGGAATTCCTACAGGGCCTATAGTGAGAAAGAGGTGAAATCAGAGGAGATGCAGCAGAAAGAGACACTCTCCGAAGACCTGAAAAGAAAGAATGTGTCATGGGATGGGGATTGTTGTGAGAATGAGATGAAAGTGGAGGGCTTGAAAATGAGAGAAAGCATTTCAGTAGATGACTGTGGAGAGATCAACAATGGAGAGTTCTTGAAAAGGAAGGAGAGCATCTCTCACGAAGGCTGTAGTGAGAAAGAGGTGAATACAGATGAGCTGATAAGGAAGGAAAACATTTCACAAAGTGGGACCAATAGTGTCATGGCATCCAATTAAGAAGAGTGCCTGCCTGCCTTCTGTCATCTTGAAATTCTTAAAGGCAACATAGGAAAGTATATTGTTACCCTAAAGGATCAGGGGTGGATAAACACTAGACTTGTTACAATTGTTGTTGTGTTTTAAAATTCACTGTTTGAAAAGTCTGGATTTTAAAAATGTTGCAGATTCACAAAATGGATGGACAGGCAGAAGGTTTCATGTGCACAGTCCTAATTATTAAGCGCCAACATTAAAAATGATTGTGTAGGTTAACATTGGTTTCCTGAAATGTTGTCTTGTTATTGATGATGGAAAAATGTTTTTTAAGGAACATACTTTTTTATGCAATTGTTGTGCATAAATTCAGTCAAGACCAGTTCTAAAAGTAAATAGGCTAAAAGTGGACAGAAACATTGCATTTCAGAGGTGGGGCTTTGACAAAATAACTTTTTAAATCTACTGTGCCAGACAACTGTATTTATATTTAAGCTGGATTGTAAATTATAATATTGTAAGTTTTGGAAAATAGATAAATTATAAGTAATTTTATTGTTTTGACAAAATAACTTCTTAAATGTACTGTATCAGAAGGATAGACAACTTTATTTATAGTTAAACTGGCAAGTGAGTTCTTATCTTCTCACTTTTAGAAAAAATAAATAAATTATAGGTAATTGTATTGTTTAAGTGTAATATTTGAAAATCTAGAAGCAATTTATGTTGGATATAAGAATGTCTATCCCCAATCCCAATAGGCAGTAGATAAATCATTTTTGATCAGGTAGTCATTTTGAATATTTTTCCACCATCCCAAGGAGGTGTGTGATAGTGTCTATAGATTGGCCCAGTATGAATGACTCTGGGTGTGAGCAAATGTGCCCCACAGTGGATTGGTGTCCCATCCGAGGTTGGCTTTTAAATATGACCCCTGCCACCCTGAACTGCATTGTTCAGTTTAGAAAGTCCCATGTCCCATCTAGCATTGATCTTGCCTTGTCCCCAGCGCAACTCACATGAGCAGTGCCTTCCCGTAACCCTGATGTTCTTAAGTGGGTTATAAAATGGATGAATGGACAAACACTATACAAACTTGGCAATATATAATAGAGGAAAAAAGGAACATATGAAAAAACTCATTTAATATATTAAATTCCTTTAATATTAAGCAATGAAAAAGTGTAGTTTCTGAATGTGTAACTTCATTCAAGCTCTATATGTGAAAGCTTTGTTTTATCAACATAAGCAATTTTATATAAAATAAAATAGAGAATGTTTGAATAATAATAATGGATCATAGTGTTTCTCTGATAAGATGTGATTTGTTTTGAACTTGTTCCACTAGGCTAGTATCCAGTCACCTCAGCCATCTAAGCTGGATAAGGCGAGTGAAAAAATTAGTATACATATTGTTTTAATTCAGATCTTCATTTAAATAAAGCACCTTAGTGTCTTTATATAGCAGAAAATGGTTGAAATATACAAGTAGAATTATAACCTTGTGTGGTTTATCTATAACTTAATTTTTATATGCAAAAGATATGCTAATGTTCCCTGATACATCCACTTAGCTAATATTTGGTCATCAACATAATTAGAAAGTTTCCCTGCTTCTTGTGCTTTTATATGTTTTATTTTAAGAACATTTTAAAAAGCATTGCATTTAAGAAGTGGTTGGTATATTAGAAGAGTCAGATGTTTGCTCCTTTAACATATTAGCCTGGAAATATGATGTCTGTTATTGTTGCCTTAAGTATTCTGAAAGTAATGCTTTTATTTATGATTTTGATTTCACTTAACTATACTACTGCTGGTTAATATATATTTACAAAAAATTAATTCTTGTGTTATTGTATTAACCCTAAATAAAAAAGAAAAAAAAAAGTGTTATTTTTTATTATATCTTCCAAGGATAAGCCTATAACATATCCTTTTAGTTGTTCAACTTAAATTTTTTCCTTTCAATACTACTGTAAATTTATTATTGCACTATCTATTGGTACTGACATATTCCTAATATCCCAAACAATTCTTTGATATCCATGTTATTAGTCAAGGTGTGTTTTAAATGTACATTTCATGTATCTATGGAAATGCAAAGCTCCAGTGATGGTCTTATAAACAGCATAGTTCTATATCCCAGTACTAGAGATTTCCAGTATATGGAAAAATGGGTAAGAATGTCCAGTTGCACCTTTCCTGTTTTCTATTGTGATGGAATTACTCTAATTATATATTTAAATAAGGGTGGTATAGTGGTTTGCAGGGGTAAGGTAACCAAGGTTCCAAACACATGCAGGTTAGCTGGATTGGTATTGTTAAATTGACCCTAGTGTGTGTGTGTGTTTGTGTTCGCCATGCAGTAATTCCCTCTCCAGGGATTATTCCTGCCTTGCACCAGATGATTTCTGGGATAGGCTCCAGCTGCCCCACAACCCTGCCCTGGATTAGTGGGTTAGGAAGATTGATTGATATATTTTAAATAATTCTGACGGTTGGCTGTTTAGGTTTTGATGAGACCAATTTCAGTTTGCTCCTGCAGTTGATTTGATTAACAAATTTTCATCTGCATCTGGTTTCAAACTTAATTTATCTAAATGTGAAAAAATGTGTCTGTGCAAAACACATGAAATTGCAATTTTTAATAATAAATAATGTGAAAGTACCTGGGCGTATATGTAATAAATCAGAAATCATTTAAATTTCCCAAAATGTATAATAAAAAAAGATTGATAAATCCAGAACATTACTGAACAACTGGCTTCAAAAAGTCTTACAGGAGTATTTACTTACCTCTAAGCTTCCATTTTTATTTCCTACCCTTTAATGTTTTGATAAAGCTAATATTTTTAAAGCAATTAATGATTTGTTTGCAGAGTTTATTTGGAATAACAGATGTTATTCCAAAGCACATTCTGTTTAGCCCTAGGTATGGTGATGGTCTTCAGTTAATGTGACTATCATAAATGACAGATGGAAAATAAAAAAAAGATGAGCAATTTTTAGAAAATCCTCATTTCATTTGGCCCTGTATGTCACACAACATTGTTAATAATCTTGAGAACTTCATTTTCTTTTAATCAGTGACTATTTAATTACAAATTAGAGTTTACCAAATTTTACTAATAATCTTTTTTTGGCATGGAAATTGTTACATGCATAATTCTTTCTCAAAACAATAAATACATAACTCTCCTTAAATTAATATACATCTTTGGGAAAGGACATCTATTTGGTTGCTGATCTTCTGGTGCAAAATGGCCAATAATTATGTTATGAAATCTGTTTTAAGATAGTTTTCTGTTTAGCAAATTTAATAATGGAATGAGAGCAGTACCACCAGGTTTGCTCAATTTAATTAAAAGCCATATGCGATTATATGAATGGCTATTATCTGTTAATGTTAATAACTTGACTCACTAAGGTAGTAGCAAATCTATTACAGATGTTTACATGCAAAAAGAAGTAGTCCCACAAGGAATCATTTTTGGAACTTTTTATATCAAATCTTCTCTGGTGTCTTTATGTTGTCCTTTAGATTCTGTCAAGTTTGTAAAGTGAATTTGAAGATTTTGCCTTGTAAATATAATTGAGCTAAATTGCTTGATATCAAAGATAAATATATAGTCTCCCCTCCACAGTTATTGGCACCCCTCACCAAGAAATAATTATTTTTAACAAAACCACACATGCCACAATTATTAGCACCCATGCATTTCATACTTTGTACGACCTCCGTTTGCCAATAAAACAGCAAGAGTCATCTGCTGTAACATCTTGTAATGCTGGAAAATATAGAGAATGGAATCACACACCACTCCTCTTTATAGAATCTCTCCAGGTCATCAAGGGTCCTCTGTCCTCTTTTGTGCGCTCTCCTCTTTGGCTCATCCCACAGACTTTGAATGGGGATCAGGTCTGGAGACAGAGATGGCCATGGCAGAAGCTTGATTTTGTGTTCCTTTAACCAGTTTTGTGTTGATTTGGATATGTGTTTTGGATCATTGTCCTGCTGGAAGATTCAACAATGACCCATTTTTAGTTTCTTGGCAATTAAATTTTAAAATCACCTGTTATTTCATGTAGTCCATGATGCCATCTAACCTAACAAAGTTCCTAGGGCCTTTGGAGGTAAACAAGCCCCGCAAAATCACAGCATGTCAAATCAAACTTGACAGTGGAGATCAAGTTCTTTCTGTTATTGTCATCCTTCTTTTTACGCCAAACCTAATCTTGAATGTTTGTTGCCAAAAAGTTTAATTTACATTTCATCTGACCACAAAACTTGGTTCCAGTCAAGGTTCAAATGGTGTTCAGCTATCTCCAGGCTCTTACATTTGTGGTTAAATAATTAAATATTTTTTTCTGGTACACCTTCCAAATAATCTATTGGCATCGATGTGGTGTCTGATGGTAGTTTTGGAGATTTGGTGACCCCAATATGCTACTTTTTTCTGTATTTTTTCCAACAGTGATTCTTAGGTTTTTTGTTTTTACTTCTCTTGGCGTCATTCTCACTGTGTGTATGGATAAAATAAACTTGAGTCCTTTTCCAGGCAAGTTGATAATGGTTCTGGTTGAACTGAACTTTTTAATTATTGCCTGAACTGTAGATATGAGCATTTTCAGGTGAGTATTTTTGTTCTAGCCATTGTAAAACAGTACACAGACAACTGTGAAGTGTTGGGGCATCCATCGGCAAACCCCATACAATTTAAACAAAACACATAGTTATAAATGCATTGAAAAGAAAAGAAAAAGATGGTGGAGCTTCCACTGATAATGACTTCCAGCAGGAAGAGGCAGGTCCAGGCAAGAGAACATGGGAGGTGATGTCAAGGGTGGTAAAGCCGTCAATTTTCCAGTCTTCAGAGGGAGGAAGAGAAAAGGTGTTAGTCAACAGCACCGTCCTGTCTTCCCGTGAGAAATTATCATTAGCCAAGCCTTTAAGCTGCCTCCAGTGCACATGTGTGTGGCACCATTCTCTGACATATGAAGGGCAAAACACACTTTTTTTTTCATTTTTTTCATTTGAATTTTGTGCTCTCATGTTTCACATTTTGATGAATAAAAAAAATTAGCCACCTCACATTTATACCACAGTGAAACAGGAAGTAATGGGTTACTGCTTCACACTTCCTACACACTCTTGATCAATTTAAAAAGGTAAGATATAGATGGAAAAAGAGATTAAGGTAATTCACCAAAAGGTAAATTTTGTATAACACTTTTTACTGTTCTTTATCAGGGTTGGCAATACTTGCAGAGGCGATTATAGGTTTTGCAACAATGATTCAGAAAATATAACACTGCAATTTAATCATTTTTATGATAGAACATCACACTGTTTTGTCATAATGTTAAGATGTTGTTTACTTTCATTCCAAATTGAAATCCATAAATTATTTAGTTAATTTAAGGGAAGACTTAACATACATAAATGCAAATGTAGACATACCAGTTCCTCATTCAACTTCTGTATATTTTACTTTAAACTTTCATAGACCTCTTAAACATCTTAAAAGCCAGGAAAGCATTTATAGAAATTTAATTGAGCCTATAACACTCTATTTAAATTATCCCAGCAATCATTGTGCGGAATAGGAAGATAGGTTGAAGGATGAAATGTATGGAAGGTTCATTAAAATTATTTTGATGCATCTGCTCACACTGGAACATCTAAGCATGACAAAAACAAAATAACATAGTTCCAAATATTACAGTAGACAACAAAAAACATTAGTCTTCATTATAGTGTTTTCAATATATAATTTAGATATATTATTATAGAAACATGTGACTGTGTGTATGTGTAAAGTGTAAATAATTTTATTCAGTTCAATTCAATTTTTATATAGCACTCTTCACAGAGTGGAGTGGAGTGTAGTGTAGACACTAGATGTTGTGTGAAGTTCACAGGTAGATATAAAGGCATACTTTACTAATTACATAAAGAGTGCACATAAAGACGTAAAACAAAGTGGTTCAAACCTGATTTACAAATGGAGCCCTGCAATATATATGAATTAATTGTTGATAGACATAACTTTATTTGTCCCCGGGAAGAAATTTTGATTTTTTTTTACAGGAGCGCTTTAAAAAATAAATACATAAATAGAAATAAATAAATAATACACACACTTTGGTCTTAATACATTGGAATTACTATAAAGCAACACAAATGCAAAAGAATGAACGGTTCTGACTTAGCTGTCACAGTCCCAGTGAGGCATTATGCAGGTGTATTGCTGCTGGTATAAAGGAGCCCCAGTAGCATTTCTTGACACCCTTTTTCTAAATAATGCATCACAATTGACAACAGAGTAGAGGAAAACAAAAACTACAGTCAGCAGCATCCCTGGAAAAAATAAACCTCTAGATTGTCCATGGTCAATTGTAAGAGAGAGGATGAAAGACACATTCAGGCTCATTCACAGTCCTATGGACTTTGGCCAGCTAGCCACTCGCCCCCTACAGTGTATTCTATAGTAGAAACTGTGCTGGGCTGGATAATTTGATAATGTAATTCTTCCATCCAATGATTCCAATGCTCCCAGTTTCTGAGATGACATTACAGTGGACATAAGAACAACTAGACAATAGAGCAGTGGCACTAAGTACTACATTATAATACTAAGAAGAGAAACAGAACAGAGGAGGGTTAGTAATGACTTATACATATTGTATTACTTATATTTTTGTTTGAATGACTAACAAACAAAGATGTATTATGTCTGCTAATCATCAACTCTAATTAGAATATGCAAGACTATTCAGTGATAGTCACTACAAGAGGTTTAAAGTTGTTCACCCTCTCAACAGCATCTTCTCCAATGTAGATAGATGGTACTGTGGTCTGTCTTCTTTATCCTCAGTCCTATAACCACCTCCATTATTTTACTCAAATTAATGATGTGTTTGTTATCTTGGCACCACTAAGTCAAGTATGATTTTGAAGATGGGGAAGTCTTAGATAAAGTATACCTAGGCTACCAAAATGTTTTATGAGAAACAGAATTGCCAAACCAAACTGTTGAATGTTTTTGAAAAGAAAAGAAAGCATACAACATCATGTAATTCAACTTTCAAAATGCCAGCAAATCTTCCACTCTGAAGGTTAATTTTAAAACTTGAAATTAGAAACTGAAATAACTTGCAAAATTAAGTTTCAATTCATGTCATTTGCCAGTGACGTACAAGTAAAGATATAAGGAGAATACCACAGATAGTGCAAGGTCATCAGTACAGTTTTTGAGGTCTGTATTTGGACTGTTACATTTTCTAACTTATGTTAATTATATTGATTTTAGTTAGTAAATATCTGAAATTCATAGATAACACTAAAACTAAGGGATTACAGATACTACGGAGGCACCAAAAAGAACGGAGATAATCTTCAAAAACAGAACACCTGTAAAAATAAATTCTAATGTATAGATTATTATATTATATTATATTATATACTAGCCAACCCGTGGCGCAGCATACTCCGCATAATTATTTATTGATGTGTGAACACTTCCTGAAAGACACAGTTGTTCAGTGGAGTGTGATTTTAAATGTGCGTTGAGATATCTCTGCAGCCGGAACGTTTTCGAACAAATAGTGCATTAAAAAACTTGTGTGAAATGCATTTGTTCAGTGGAGTGTGTGTTTAAATGTGCTTTGAGATATTTCTGGATCGTGAAGGTTTTTGAGCAAATGTTGCATTGAAATTCCGGTGTGAAATGTGTTTGCAAATGTTTTTCATTAAGAGAATAGTGGGAAGGTGACATCACATCAGCATGTCTACAGACAAATGTTTGTGTTGAATGGATTTGCACATGGTTGAGGAGATCCATCTCAGCCGTGAAGTCCTCATTACAAAATGTGCAACTGAAGGTGTGAGTAGAATGAGTTTGTAAGTGCTTCTTGAGAGCGCGAGTTGTTTTGAAGCACTGCTGGCAATGTTCACATTGCATCATTCGTTCAGTGGAGTGTGTTTTTAAATGTGCATTGAGATATCTCTGCAGTCGGAAGGTTTTGGAACAAATGGTGCATTGAAAGTCCTGTGTGGAAAGTGTTAGTTCAGTGGAGTATGTGTTTAAATGTGCTTTGAGATATTTTTGGAGTGTGAAGGCTTCCGGTGTGAAATGTGTTTGTAAATGATGCGAGAGGAGGGTGAGAGTTGGTGGGCGGGGCTCTGTCGTATGTTCCCCATGATGCGGGAGGAGGGTTAGAGTGGGTGGTCGGGGCTCTGTCATGCGTACCCCATGGTCGGGCGACTTGTCGATTATATATATAGAAAAGCAGCTGGAACCGAAAAGAACAATGAATATATATATGGACCACCACTTTTACCATCACCCAGTTCTGAGAAGTACTGAAGTTTTACAGTAAAAGTGTAAGTTTAAAAAGTATTTGCATGTTAATTTCAAAGCCAAGCAGAACGAAAATGTATAATACAACGAATACATCTAACGCAAAATGAAACATAATTTTCTTTCAATTTATTACATTATACCATTTTCTACTATGGTTAATTACTTGCAGCAATGTAAAATAGTTAGGTCTATTATACATATGTAACAATTCCATTGAAAATAACAATGTTTCAATTGTACATTCGCATCCCCATATGCGAGAGGCAGTTTATCCTAAACTCTTCTGAGACTCCCCCCAAAGGGAAGACACAGCGAAGAGCGTCCTGAAGGCTCCCAGCACTGTATGCGAAAAGATCACGGTTGCACTATAAGCACCTGCCGTCAATGGGTGATGTAAGGAACATTATAAATGCAGTGAACATTATCACTTGGCCACTAACCTTGCCACAACCTTGCCTAATTGCTGTGACTGCGTATAGAAAAGTGATAGATCCTGCTACAATAAATAACTGTGCTGTTCCTGTTTCAAACAGGATAAAATTGGTTTTGCTAAAGTACTGAGACTCAGCCTTGTGTTTTGGGTGCAAGACAGGGACTCACATGTCACTGTGTATATATATACAAACCGGATTCCAAAAAAGTTGGGACACTAAACAAATTGTGGATAAAAACTGAATGCAATGATGTGGAGATGGCAAATGTCAATATTTTATTTGTAATAGAACGTAGATGACAGATCAAGCGTTTAATCCGAGTAAATGTATCATTTTAAAGGAAAAATATGTTGATTCAAAATTTCACGGTGTCAACAAATCCCAAAAAAGTTGGGACAAGTAGCAATAAGAGGCTGGAAAAAGTAAATTTGAGCATAACAAAGAGCTGGAAGACCAATAAACACTAATTAGGTCAATTGGCAACATGATTCGGTATAAAAAGAGCTTCTCAGAGTGGCAGTGTCTCTCAGAAGCCAAGATGGGTAGAGGATCACCAATTCCCACAATGTTGCGCAGAAAGATAGTGGAGCAATATCAGAAAGGTGTTACCCAGCAAAAAATTGCAAAGACTTTGCATCTATCATCATCAACTGTGCATAACATCATCCGAAGATTCAGACAATCTGGAACAATCTCTGTGCGTAAGGGTCAAGGCCGTAAAACCATACTGGATGCCCATGATATCCGGGCCCTTAAACGACACTGCACCACAAACAGGAATGCTACTGTAAAGGAAATCACAGAATGGGCTCAGGAATACTTCCAGAAACTATTGTCAGGGAACACAATCCACCGTGCCATCCGCTGTTGCCAGCTGAAACTCTACAGTGCAAAGTAGAAGCCATTTCTAAGCAATATCCACAAGCTCAGGCATTGTCACTGGGCCAGGGATCATTTAAAATGGAGTGTGGCAAAATGGAAGACTGTTCTGTGGTCAGACGAGTCACGATTCAAAGTTCTTTTTGGAAATCTGGGATGCCATGTCATCCGGACCAAAGAGGACAAGGACAACCCAAGTTGTTATCAACGCTCAGTTCAGAAGCCTGCATCTCTGATGGTATGGGGTTGCATGAGTGCGTGTGGCATGGGCAGCTTGCATGTCTGGAAAGGCACCATCAATGCAGAAAAATATATTCAGGTTCTAGAACAATATATGCTCCCATCCAGACGTCATCTCTTTCAGGGAAGACCCTGCATTTTTCAACAAGATAATGCCAGACCACGTTCTGCATCAATCACAACATCATGGCTGCGTAGGAGAAGGATCCGGGTACTGAAATGGCCAGTCTGCAGTCCAGATCTTTCACCTATAGTGAACATTTGGCGCATCATAAAGAGGAAGGTGCGACAAAGAAGGCCCAAGACGATTGAACAGTTAGAGGCCAGTATTAGACAAGAATGGGAGAGCATTCCTATTTGTAAACTTGAGAAACTGGTCTCCTCGGTCGCCGGACGTCTGTTGAGTGTTGTAAGAAAAAGGGGAGATGCCACACAGTGGTGAAAATGGCCTTGTCCCAACTTTTTTGGGATTTGTTGACACCATGAAATTATGAATCAACATATTTTTCCCTTAAAATGATACATTTTCTCAGTTTAAACTTTTGTTCTGTGATTTATGTTCTATTCTGAATAAAATATTAGAACTTGGCACCTCCACATCATTGCATTCAGGTTTTATTCACGATTTGTATAGTGTCCCAACTTTTTTGGAATCCGGTTTGTATATTTTGGCAGGCAGCC
Source organism: Polypterus senegalus (assembly GCF_016835505.1). NCBI lineage: Eukaryota > Metazoa > Chordata > Cladistia > Polypteriformes > Polypteridae > Polypterus > Polypterus senegalus. The sequence goes on along the minus strand of NC_053166.1, from coordinate 90,481,790 downwards.
GGATCACATGCCAAGCTGGGACAACCCTTCTACACATGTTCCAGGGGAGCAACCATGGATTACTCAATACCTCCCCCGGGACGCTTGGTGGCAGCCTCCCTGGCTGACGATGGTGCCTCAGTTTCCCGCAGGGCTCCTTGGGAGATGGAGTCCTCCACAGCCTTGTGGGGATTGGAGGTGGCCGCCAGGGGGAGCTGCATGGGTCCCGGAGCCCTGCTGGACAAGTGTTCAGGCCCACCGGGAAGTGCAATTGGAACCAGGTGGTCAAGCACCTGGAACACTTCCGGGTGGGCTATAAAAGGGGCCAGCCACCACCACTCAAGGGCCAGAGTTGGGAGGAGAGGACAAAGCTTCAAGGGAGGAGTGGTGGTGCCAGAAGGGTGTGTATTGGTTTGGTTGTGTTGTGCTCATTGTGGGACTGTGTTGTGGCTGGGGAGTTCACGGGGAAGACGTGCCCTCCAACTGAAGAAAATAAAAGTCATGTGTTTATTTTATACGTGCCTCTGAGTCAGTCTTGTCGGGTTGGCGCAAATATTGCGCCTTTGTTACTATATATATTGTCACACACGTGCAAGTAGGAGGCAGCTAAAGGACCTGAATAATTGTAAGAAAACATCCGACCAGGGGGCGATGGAGTGCGCTAACTGCCTTTCTCAGTTCCCTACAGACCTTTCCCGGGAAATCCTACAAGGTTCTGGCACCTCAGAACATAGACATAGAATTACTAGACACCTTCCAGATTTTCCTCATCTTGCACCCTCATCCACGCTGGAAAAAATATTGCTCAATTTTGAGGAATTAGACTCCATCTCTACAATATATAAAATCATTTTACAATCCCTTCCTTTCAAAGATCCAAGAGGACACTGGGAAAATGACCTCTCAATTAATATATCAGAAAAGGAGTGGAAAGTAGCAATGCAGAGAATTCACTCGAGCTCCATATGCACAAAGCATACAATTATACAACTCAAAATTATATATCGAGCACATCTGTCTCGACTAAAACTCTCCAAAATGTTTCCAGGGCATGATCCAACCTGCGAACGTTGCAACCAAGCCCCAGCCTCACTGGGTCACATGTTCTGGGCCTGCACCAAATTAGCATTATTCCGGACAAAAAATTTTAATTACCTCTCAGACAGCCTTGGACTCACAATCCCTCCTAACCCATTAACAGCTGTGTTTGGGGTTCTTCCAGAGGGGCTTAAAGTGGAGAAGGACAAACAAATTGTGATTGCATTCACTACACTGTTGGCACGCAGACTTATTCTGATAAACTGGAAGAACCCAAACTCTCCTCTTTTAAGTCAGTGGGAAACTGATGTGTTATACTATTTAAAATTGGAAAAAATCAAATACTCAGTTAGAGGATCTGTACAGACTTTTCAAAACATGGCAGGATCTAATCAGTAATATTTTAAAATAAGTTTATAAAGCACAGAGAATTTATTAATTTAGGTATTTTTACAAGCCTTAAATTTTACACCGTTTGGCTTGCTCTCTCTCTCAGGGTGGGGATCGATCTGTTCTTAACATAATTCTTTTTTTTGTAAAAACTTGATTGCTATGTATTGATTGTAATAAAATTAATAAATAAAAATTAAAAAAAAAAAAAAAGAATTACTAGACACCACATGACCAGCAGCACCGTACATCAATATCGCCGCCATATTGCGAGTGGCACTGTTGTGGAGTGAAGTAATGGATAAAGGTGCCTCACGCATGTGCTGCTTGGGATTGCGCAAACCGCTGTACGCTCCAAACCAGATCCCGGGGGATTACATTTCATAGGTAAGGCTGAACAATTGTTTTGGTTATATTTGGCCATTAGAAAATCCCGTTTTATAATCTTAGCACTCAAGGTCACCTTACAATAAAATTAAACAACATTAGTAAAATTAAAATAAGAGAATGATAAATCAAAAAGCTATAATTCGCAAACAAACAAAGATAACTGGCAGTAACAGTGTAAAATTCACAATTGGTATGCCAGTTTGAAAATGTGTTATTGAATCAAGCTGACGTATATGATAGGGAAGAGAATTCCTGAGTTGAGGAGCACTAGGAGAGACGCTCGAGCTACCATAGTACAAAGATTGATGTGTGGTACTTAGTGAGCGAGAAGGAGTGTAAGTCTGTAGGAGATGAGTTTTGGGGTGGTGGGAGGGCTTTAAATGTTAAGAGCAGTATTTTGTATTGTATTCTGTAGTTAACAGGGAGCCAGTGAAGTTGAGAGAACATTAGAACACTCTAGATGAGAACAGGCCATTCAGCCCAACAAAGCTCGCCAAGTCCTATCCACTTGTTTCCTCCAAGAAAACATCAAGTCGAGTTTTAAAAGTCCCTAACGTCTTACTGTCTACCACACTACTTGGTAGCTTATTCCAAGTGTCTATCATTCTTTGTGTAAAGAAAAACTTCCTAATGTTTGGGCGAAATTTACCCTTAACAAGTTTCCAACTGTGTCCCCGTGTTCTTGATGAGCTCATTTTAAAATACAAGTCTCGATCCACTGTACTAATTCCCTTCATAATTTTAAACACTTCAATCATGTCACCTCTTAATCTTCTTTTGCTTAAACTGTATAGGCTGAGCTCTTTTAATCTTTCCTCATAATTCAACCCCTGTAGACCTGGAATCAGCCTAGTTGCTCTTCTCTGGACCTTTTCTAGCGCTGCTATGTCCTTTTTGTAGCCTGGAGACCAAAACTGCACACAGTACTCAAGATGAGGCCTCACCAGTGCATTATAAAGGTTGAGCATAACCTCCTTGGACTTGTACTCCACACATTGTGCTATATAACCTAACATTCTGTTAGCCTTCTTAATGGCTTCTGAACACTGTTTGGAAGTTGATAGCTTAGAGTCCACTATGACTCCTAAATCCTTCTCATAAGGCGTACTCTCGATTTTCCAACCGCCCATTGTGTATTCAAACCTAATATTTTTACTTCCTATGTGTAATACTTTACATTTACTGACATTAAATTTCATCTGCCACAAATCTGCCCAAGCCTGTATGCTATCCAAGTCCTTCTGTAATGATATAACGGATTCCAAATTATCTGCTAATCCACCTATCTTGGTATCATCTGCAAACTTAACCAGCTTGTTACTTATATTCCTATCTAAATCATTTATATATATTAAAAATAGCAGGCCCTAGCACTGACCCCTGTGGAACACCACTCTTAACATCGGCCAGTTCTGATGAGGTTCCTCGCACCATCACCCTCTGCTTCCTGTGTCTGAGCCAATTCTGCACCCATCTAAAAACATCACCCTGAACTCCCACTTCTTTTAACTTGATGCCCAACCTCTCATGTGGCACCTTATCAAATGCTTTCTGAAAGTCCAGATAAATAATATCATAAGCTCCACTTTGATCGTATCCTTTTGTTGCCTCCTCATAGAATTCCAACATGTTAGTAAAACACGACCTCCCTCTTCTGAACCCATGCTGACTGTTCAGAATAACTCCTGTCCTTGCATGTGTTGCTCAATCTTATCCTTAATAATTCCTTCCATTAATTTTCCTGTGATGCTTGTTAAGCTTACTGGCCTATAGTTGCTTGGATCTGCCCTGTCACCCTTTTTATATAATGGGATGATATTTGCCATTTTCCAGTCCTTTGGAATCTCTCCAGTGCACAGTGACTTCCTAAAAATATGTGTCAAGGGTTTATATATGTACTCACTAGCCTCCTTAAGAACACGAGGATAAATATTATCTGGGCCTGGTGATTTGTTTGATTTCATCTTATTTAATCTGAGCAGCACTTCTCCCTCTACAATTTCCAAATCCCTCAGTACCTCCTTAGTAGTTGCGTTTACCTCTGGCAGGTTATCCACTTGCTCACTTGTAAACACCTCAGAAAAATGTAAGTTTAGGGCATCTGCTATTTCATTGTCTGTATCTTTTAATTCCCTTTTACTATTCCTGATGAACTTGACCTCCTCCTTAACTGTTCTTTTACTACTAAAATACTGAAAGAATCTCTTGGGGTCTTTTTTGCCTTATCTGCTATATTCCTCTCCAACTGTCTTTTAGCCTCTCTGATATCCTTCTTAATGGTTGCCCTCATGTTCTCATACGCTCTACGATTCTCTTTGCAGTCATTAGTCTTATATGCCTTATACAGCAGTTTTTTCCTTTGCAACTTCTTTTTAAATCTTTATTAATCCATTGGAGTTTTTTAGTTTCCTATTACTTCCAAATTTAGGTATGTATCTGTCCTGCATTACATGTAAAACATTTTTAAACCTGTTCCACTGCTCCTCGACTGTCTCCACATTTAAAAGCTTATCCCAGTCTATCCTACTTAGACTTTGTCGCATCTGCTCAAAATTAGCCCTACTAAAGTTCAACTTAACAATTTTAGTCTTTGCATCTGTACTCTTACAAAATACTGAGAATTGTATTACATTATGGTCACTTGACCCTAGTGGTTCAATCACCTCTACACCCTCAATTCTATCCTGATTATTACAGAATACTAAATCCAGACAGGCTTCACCCGTTGGTGCTTTAACATGCTGTGTTAAAAACAGTCACTGATTACTTCTAAAACTCCTGCTCTTGTGCTCCTCCATCTGTAAGGTTATCCCAGTTAATATTTGGATAATTAAAGTCCCCATGACTATAATATCCCCTGTAAACTTGCCTTTTGATATTACTAAAAGATGTGTGTTGAAATTACTGTCTGAATTGGGTGGTCTATAACACACTCCTAAAATGAGACCTTTTTCCCTAATATTTTCCAGGCGAAGCCACATGTCCTCACTAAGATGGGGCTCATCATCCAACTGAAGATGACTTACATTTAAACCTGTTTGGCATAAACAGCAACCCCACCTCCTTTTCTGTTCTGTCTATCCTTCCTAAAAATGTGTATCCCTCTATGTTACACTCATCCCCATCTTTGTTATTTAGCCAGGTTTCCGTTATTGCTATAATATCATAATTATGCTCTGCTACATACAACTCCAACTCACTTACCTTATTTTTGATACTTCTAGCATTAAGGCAAGCTATTTTTAATGTGTTAATCCTTCTACTTTACGTGTTTGCTTAAAATTTACATTACTATGCATTTTTATTTCTACACCATTGTTTGTTCTTCCATGTATAGATCTAAATCTGGCCTGTCCTAAACTCCCTGCCCCCCATTCCCTACTTTAAACAATCCTCGAATAGCCTACACATACGCCTCCCCAATACATTGGTGCCCCTCCAGTTCAGATGTAACCCGTCAGGCGGAACAGGTCCCATCTGTTCCAAAAGGAGTCCCAATGCCCCATAAACCTATACCCTTCTACCCTGCACCAAGATTTGAGCCACGCGTTAAGCCTTCTAATCTCCTCAATCTTACCTGGACTGGCGCGTGGCACAGGCAGAACTTTGGAGAAGACTAACTTGTCAGTTCTGCTCCTCAGCTTGGCACCTAACTCTTTGAATTTGGATCGCAGAACTGACAGATTACCCTTATGTATGTCATTTGTTCCAACATGGACAATGACAATTGGATCCACCCCTCTGGCCAAGAGCCTAACCACCCTTACAGGAGGTCTCCCACCTGTGCTCCCGGATGGCAACACAACGTGCAAGACTCTCTCTCTCTGGAGCACACCTGCGCTTCAATCCCCCTAATGATTGAGTCCCCAACTATCACTACCTCTCTCTTTTTGGGAACTGGTTTTGAGGTGGCCTGTTGGGGCTCCTCATCCCTGCCTACCACCTCAGAATTATCAGAGACACCCTCCAGCTCAGAAAGGATAACGGTTTGACACTTCTAATTCTGGGGTTGATGCCCCCGGACAGTGTGAACCCTTTACCTTATGTCTTGTGACTGTGACCCACCTATTCCAATCTGTCTGGTCTGGATTCTCCTCCCGCGCCACCTTGGGGGTGCATACTATCTCTCTAGAGAGAGAATATGTGTAACATGTTCAGTGGATTTAAAACAGGTTATTATCCTGGCAGCATAATTGTGAAGAAGTTGTAAGCGATGGATAAGTTTTTGTGGGATGCCAGATAGAATAGCATTATAGTAACCAATACTTCAGTTCTGTGTTGCGTAAGAACTGGACGAAGTCTAGAAATGTTTCAGAGATGGAAGAAGGCAGTCTGAGAAATATTACTTATATGGGAGGAATTATTTAATAATAATAATTATTATTTAATAATTGCCATTATTAGTGTTGTCACACACGTGCGCATGGGAGGCAGCTAGGGTTTGAGTGAACACAGTTCAGAGGCATGCCGGGATGTGGCAGAGTGCACTGACTCCTTTTCTCTCTTGCCTGTAGACCATTCCCGGGGGATTCCACCTGGCTCTCTTGACGTCACTTCCGGGACCGAGCCAATGGAGGTAGACCTTACCAGCTCCGGCCCCTCGGATGTCACGTCTGGGTGTGATCCAATGATCGAAGGCCACGTGCCCGATCCTTATGACCTCACTTCCTGTCTTCCCCTTTAAAAGCCTGCCCCTTTTCCCTTTTCCATCAGTCTTGTCTTGGACTCGTTGTATGCACTTCAGTGCTGTATCTTTATAAAAAGAACGACTTTGCAGCCGGGATACGAGATTATACTGGTGGCTGCCCCAAACCTTTACTTGAGTATGTCTCAACTTTGTGACAGTGTATAAATGGATATAAATAATTGCATTTAAACGATTCACCAAAATCTGTTGTATGTAAACAATACTGTTTTAAACGTTATTGTTTTTTCATCAGAAAACCTGGTTTCCACGTCTACCTGTATTAGTTTAAAATGCACTTTTGCCACTCGCAATAGGGCTGATGTGCTGACGTATTGTGTCTACTGGGCAACACAGTGAATGCGGCGTCTATCTATATATGTCTATGCCTCAGAAGACATCACTTCAGGTGCCGACATCTTTACTGACGTCACTTCTGGACCAAAAGACATCACTTCCAGTACTGGGCCCTTTGCTGTCCGGTCTAGAAGACATCACTTATGATTCCGGCCCTTTTGATGCAATCACTTCATTTACAGGCCTTTAAGGCCTCCATCTTTGTCTCTGATAATCAGTTTTGTTTTGGACTCTGTTCTATGCACATTGTGCTGCTCTGATTCAACTTTTGCAGCCGGGAAAAACAATATATATATACAGCATATCTTAGGAATTATGCAAAGTAATCAAAATATGTGTGTCATTCAGCATCAGAGATACAGAGATCACAAAGAGCCATAAATGCAACTGGTAGAACGTTTTGATGTACTGTACTGATGATCGGTACTGTTTGATATTCTATTCTTTGATTTCTGTTATATAATTAAAAAAATGAGTATAGTCTATCATGTAAATGGTCAGTATATCACTAAGAACATACTTTTAAAGAAAGTATACATTACTTTCTGCAATTTGCTTATGTGTTAAAACTTTTGAAGAAAAAGTTCATAATGTTCTGTGTTCAACATTTATAAATGTTTTATGAAAGTATCAAACATATAAATGATACATTTGATTCAGTATTTATCAGTTTGAATTATTCAAACAACAATTGTAATTTGTTTATGAATGTAAAGGACAAACAAAAAATGAATAAATGAACAAATCAACAAATAAATATATATTTCAATGATTCATTGAATAGTTTAACATGAGTAGTTACACTCAAGCATCATGTACTAAACAATTTGATTCATTACATACACACTACATACAGTAGTAGTGCTGCTGTCTCGCAGTACGGTGACCAGGATTCATGTCTGGGGTTCTCACTGCTTGGGGTTTGCATGTTCTTCCAGGAATGCTATTAACTGGATTTTTCTTTTATTTTTCTCATTGTTAATTAGCCATATCTCAATTTTATTTGATTATTTTTGCCATTGCTTTATAGTTGGGACTTTATGCAAGCACTCTGAACCTGTAGTCAGTAGAAAGCACTTTATAAACTTCAACTGAACTGAACTGAAATCAATTGAATTACTTACCTTCAAAGATTTACCTCAAATGTAAAAGCTGATCTTAAATAAATTCTGCCTCCACTATGACATGGTAGAAACACAGAATTCCAAACCCTGATTCCAGGTAACTAATTCATTCTTCCATTTTTACCTCAAAAATCTGAGTTAGAAATGCAGGAACACAAATTCTATAATCTAAACAGTTAAATGATAATGTAGCTCAAGAGTTTTCTTTGAATAATTCTATATATTGGTGAGCAACAGGGACTTCAAAGGTTTTTCATTTAGGACTCTGCATAACAGTAGTGTTGGGGACAATTAGCAGCATCAGTATACATGGTAATTGTTTTTAATCTTACTTCAAATGAATGGGATTAAAAGTCATAAAGTGAAACACGAGTCAAAATGAGCTGTCCTTTTCCTAACTCATATTTTTTTTTTTAAACTTGGTGTTCAATTCTCTGATGAAGTCTTTCCATTGATTAGACAAAATTCAGATGCTTTGCTCCATGTGCTGCAGTTATACAGAGTACAACAATGTCACCAGCACACACCAAATGAGGTACGTACCACATTGCTCCAGCACCACAAAGTGTCTAATGCTACAAAATGGCAGGATCCATTTAAAAACATGATCAAATATCATAATAGAAATAAAAAGAAACAAAAAATGAATAACACTGGAACAAAAGTAAATGTCAAAAATCGGTGTCACACACGTGCGAGTAGGAGGCAGCTAAAGGGCTCGTGTAATTGTAATAAAACATCCAACCAGGGGGCGGCGGAGTGCACTGACTGTCTTTCTCAGTTCCCTACAGACCTTTCCCGGGAAATCCTGCAAGGTTCCGGTGCCTCTGAAGACGTCACTTCCGAAGCCGGCACCTTTGACATCCCTTCCGAAGCCAGCCCCTTTGATGACGTCACTTCCGAAGCCAGCCCCTTTGATAACGTCACTTCTGGTTCCGGTCCCTTTGACGTCACTTCCTCTCAAGACCTTTAAAGCCTCCATCTTGGGCTACTATAGTTAGTTCTGTTTTGGACTCTGTGAGATGCACATCGTTTCTTTGATAAGAAAACCCATTTGCAGCTGGGAAAAACAATATACGGGTGGCTGCCCCAAACCTTTATAAATGTCTTGGACTCGTTTTTATGACATCGGATACTAATGAATTCCTGACAGTTTTGTCAAAGTAATCTCAATGTCACATGGAAACATAACAGCAAAATGGAAATAATAAATGAACACTTAGAAAATAACATTTTGCACAAAAAAAATCAAGAATGCACTCCATAACAGCAGTATTTCTATTGTACCTCTGTTAGGATAGTCACTATTAAGTAATCATAAATACTGAATCTATAAGCAATGGGTAGCAAAAAAAACTGCCCAAGACACATGGTACAATTACATGAATTGATCACCTCACATAGTTTTAGACTAGGGGAGTAAAGATGGCTAAAGCCTAATGGAGTGAAGTGAAAGCATATCTTTAGTTTATGTAAAAAATCTTGACTTAAGTTTTTTGTTCTCCCATTTCTCATCCAACATATTGCCAGGTGTTTTTGATTTTACAATGTTGGTATGCTCTGTTATACTCTCTGTTGAAGAGGCTGTTGACTGCACAACTGATTACATCAACTTCTGTATGGGCATTGTAGTTCCAGTAAGAACAGTATGCTGCTATGCTAACAAGCCATGGATTATAAGTGACATCAAGGGCCTTTTGAACCAGAAGAAAAGGGCTTTTAAAGGCGGTGATCAGCATGAGCTCAAGCGCATGCAGAAGGAACTCCGAGTCCAGCGCAGGGCAGCGAAGGAGCAGTACAGGAGAAAGCTGGAGCAGAAGTTGCAGAATAACAGCATGAAGGAAGTGTGGGATGGGATGAAGACCATCACTGGCTGCAGCTCGAAGCGAGGTGCCACCATCGAGAGAAACGTGGAGAGAGCAAACCAAATGAACAACTTCTTTAATAGGTTTGACCACCCTAACCCACTCTCAACTCGGAGTATCTGCTGATACCAGAATAGCAGAGACATCCCCACCCACAATTACAATTACAGCAGCGCAGGTGAGCAGAGAGCTGAGGAGACTTCGTGCCAGCAAAGCAGTGGGTCCAGATGGAGTATTGCCACGACTGCTGAAGGCCTGTGCGCTGGAACTGGGGAGTCCTCTACAGCGCATCTTTAACCTGAGCTTGGAACAGGGGAGAGTCCCGAGGCTTTGGAAAACATTTTGTCACCCCAGTCCCAAAGGTTTCACATCCTAGTGAGCTGAATGACTTCCGGCCTGTTGCCCTGACGTCACATGTGATGAAGACCATGGAGTGGCTGATGCTTCATCATCTGAGGCCACAGGTCCGTCACACCCTCGGCCCTCTGCAGTTCGCATACCAGGAGAAGGTGGGAGCGGAGGATGCCATCATCTATATGCTACATCGATCCCTCTCCCACTTGGACAAAGGCAGTGGTGCTGTAAGAATTATGTTTTTGGACTTCTCTAGCGCCTTCAACACCATCCAACCTCTGCTCCTTAGGGACAAGCTGACAGAGATGGGAGTAGATTCACAACTGGTGGCATGGATTGTGGACTATCTTACATACAGGCTTCAGTATGTGCGTCTTGGGAACTGCAGGTCTGACATTGTGGTTAGCAACACAGGAGCACCGCAAGGGACTGTATATTCTCTGGTCCTATTCAGCCTATTTACATCAGACTTCCAATATGACTCGGAGTCCTGCCACATTCAAAAGTTCGTTGATGACACTGCTATTGTGGGCTGCATCAGGAGTGGACAAGAGGAGAAGTATAGGAAGCTAATCAAAGACTTTGTTAAATGGTGTGACTCAGACCACTTACACCTGAACACCAGCAAGACCAAGGAACTGGTAGTGGATTTTTAGGAGGCCCAGGCCCCTCATGGACCCTGTGATCATCAGAGGAGAATGTGTGCAGAGGATGCAGACCCATAAATATCTGAGAGTGCAGCTAGATGACAAATTGGACTGGACTGCCAATACTGATGCTCTGTGTAAGAAAGGTCAGAGCCAACTATACTTCCTTAGAAGGTTGGCGTCCTTCAACATCTGCAGTAAGATGCTGCAGATGTTCTACCAGATGGTTGTGGCGAGTGCCCTCTTCTACGCTGTGCTGGGGAGGCAGCATAAAGATGAAGGATGCATCACGCCTGGACAAACTTGTTAGGAAGGCAGGCTCTATTGTAGAAATAAAGCTGGACAGTTTAACATCTGTGGCAGAGCGACGGGTGCTAAGCAGGCTCCTGTCAATTATGGAGAATCCACTGCATCCAATGAACAGTGTCCATCTTCAGGCAGAGGAGTAGCTTCAATGACAGTCCTGCTCCACTGACAGATGGAGGAGATTGTTCCTCCCCCACACTATGCGACTCTTCAATTCCACTCGGTTTGGGTAAACACTAACATTATTCAAAGTTATTGTCTGTTTTTACATGCTTTTTTATTACTCTATAATTTAATATTGTTTTTTTGTATCAGTATACTGCTGCTGGATTATGTGAACTTCCCCTTGGGATTAATACAGTATCTATCTATCTATACAAGGATTTGTTTTGTTTTATTTATTATACGTCATATTCTGGTATAACATTGACAACCGAGAAAAAAATATTCCAAGTCTTACAAGTTTCAGATATATTCCCATTCTATCTGTACCGTGGCTTAGAAATATTCTTCCAAAAGATCTCAGATAGCTCCTTTAACTATAATAGATTCACATAAGACTCATTTCCAAGCATTTAAATAAGCTCTTGTTCTAAAACAAAATGCTGCTCCATTGACAGTGTGCTGTTATATTGCATTTCTTTGTGGTATGCCACCAGCTCACCGGCAGAGAGGAGAACTCTTCACAGGATCATAAACTCTGCCCAGAAAATTATTGGCGGTACACTGCCCTCTTTGGAGGAACTCTTAAGCTCTCACTGCCTCAACAGAGTAGCCAACATCATGAAAGACCTTTCCCTGTACTTCACGGGTGTTGAACTCCAGTCCTAGAGGGACGCAGTGGCTACAGGATTTCATTCTAACCATCTTCTTCATTAGTGACCAGTTTTTGCTGCTACTTAACTTCTTTTTGCCTTAATTTTAATTAACTTGACTCCTTTGTTGTTTCTTTTTTCCTTAATTAGCAGCCAAATAATAAGAAACAAAACAAGCTGCCACATGACTAGCTCACATGTGCCCATCACAGAATATCTGAAAATAAAGAAAGGTGAAGGTCTCAGTAAGGCTAATCTCTCAGGTTACCAAAACATTTTGACGGTGCTATGGCAGAATGGGAGCAGCAACAAGTCATGGAATTAAATAATGAGTATAATTAACAGCAAGAATAGGCTTCTCATTAAGAAAGTGATTGGAGTGAAATTGGTTGGAGTTTGCAGCCCCAATTTAGCTGGTCATCTGTTGGCTTGTTTCATGTCTCATGTCTGTTTGGCTGTCATTTAATGAAGGAAATAATCAATTGAGAGAACTGAATCCTTAAAAACAGATCTATTAAAATGAAGTGAAAAATAAGTTAATTAGCAGTGAAAACTGGTCACTGATTAGGAAAAGGGTTAGAATGAAAACCTATAGCCACTGTGGCCCTCCAGGCCTGGAGTTCGACACCCCTGCTGTACATCACCTGTGAAGGCTTCCTGCCCTCTGGTGGGTGGTTCAGGTCCATCCAAGCGCAGACAAACCAATTTAAGAACAGTTTCTACCTTAGAGCCATACGAAAATTGAATACTACTAAATACTTATAATGATTAACCAATATAAGAACAGTCACTCTTGCACTACATTTTTACATTCTTTTCAAGTTACATTTATCTATTTATATTGTTGCATTCAATTATATGTGCATTATACCTATGTGCAATATTAAGCTATTGTATTTTATTAGAATTTAATTATGTCCATTATATGTGAATGCACCTTTTAGGCTTGCTACAACTTCATTAAGGTAAAAGGAATCTGAATACTGTACTGTAATCTACTTTTCATTTTAACAGCAGATGGCAGTATTTACCAGTTGTCCTATCTGAAGGTGCAGATTATAGAAGAAACGTTGAAGTGCCTCAAGTTTGGTTGTACTTCTTGTTCAGCCTTTCTCATTATCATGTACATGGTCAACCACAATTAACCAATTAATCAGATATAGCTATTCTTCAGCCCCTTCTTCCTCCTCAAGTGTTATTTTGTGTTTTCTGGAATAGATGCAGTCCATTTTAGAAAAATGAATTGCAACAAACACCAATTGTGAGTTAATTGAGTTCAGGCTGTGATGAATGCAGTTAATTATACTGAATATTTGTACATTTTATGATGAACTTTAAAAAAAGAAATTGTGTGTAAAGTTCTGAAGAAATTGTGCAACAGATCTGGTAAAAGATGTGTAATGTTTTTATAGTTTTAGGAAATATAATTTATATAGGTTAAGGATATCTTACAAATTGTTTCAGTTTTAGTGTGCATTCAATTGAGAAAAAACTGTAAAGAGTCTCTTTCCGTTGATAAGTTCAAGAAAGCCAAATTAAGTCCATTGTGATTCACTATCGTATACCAATAAAATCTGAACAATTCCAAGGTGGTGAATACTTTTTATAGGCACTGTAAATGAGAACAGAGTACATTACTACTATGCTACATCTGTATACAGTACTATCCAGTATTATATATGTAAATGCTGCACATTTACAGCAGACAGCAGTAAAATGATTAGTTCTCCTGTCCAAAGGCACAGATTAGAAGAGCAACCAGGAAGTGGCTTAAATTTGGTTGCATTTGTTGCCCAGCTTCTCTCATTGTCAGTCCCTGGACAAGAGCATCATAAAACACAGCTGCATGGTTTCATCTGATATAGCTGTTCTGCCCATTCTTCTCCTCCTTCTTCCTCTTTGAGCTCCATGTTGTCTTCTGGCATTGATGCAGTCAATTATTGAAAATAAATTGTAGTAAGCACACATGTAGCTTCTTTTATTCATCCTGCAGTTCTGTGTGCTTTGTGATTAATTTTGCTGATTAGTATTTGCCGCTGGAGTACCGTTCCATCAGCTGAGACCTGAGTTAACTACAGCTTCCTGATAGAGAACAAAATGCAACCTGTATGTTACACAAAGGACATTTGTGCGTAAAGTTCTGGTGAAATAGGGAAACTAATCTGTAACAAGGGTGAAAAGGTACTTTTTTCTTTGAGAACAGAACTGAAGGTTAAGAAGTTATTATTAAAATATTTACATTTTTTATGCCCCCCTGCTCCTTCCATATGGCTCAAATTACCTTTTTCCTGCTGTGTCCCCCTGCTTTCACATTCACACCATTTACTTGTTGTCAGAGGTAACACCATCCAGAGTCACTTCCCCCAACTTTAGGAGCTAATTCAATTTTTAGGACAGCGGATTTAAGCACATATTTTGTACATCTCCTACTTTCTGGAGAAAAAAGAACATCAACATGTTACACTGTAATGAACCAATGTTAGAAATGGACTGCCACAGAGACACAAGCAGTTTTTAAAGCGCCCTTACAGGACCGTTTATTAAAACTATATTTTGGATCTAGTACACACTAGTGTGCAGTTCCTATGCTCTGGCTGTTGTGGCCACAGAAATCCCTGTAAAGTTTACTTGTTACTCATGACAGTCGATTTCCAGGGGTTTCATCTCATGCCACTGCTCTGTCTTCTTTTGTGCCACTTACCTTGTGTGGCTCTGTGGATTTTACCTGAATGGTTTCTTCCTGTATCCAGCATTACAACACAAACAGTTATAAACAAGTGAAACACAGAAACTATATACACATGAAATGTCACAAGTATATTATAAATAGAGACTAAATTAAATCGAGATTCATTAATTAATAATAATTCAGCTAAAAAAAGAAAAACACAAAAGCAGTTTGAAAAAGCACCCAAATAAAAGAGGCTTGTATTACAAACTTATACTGAAGTATGCAGAATTGGCAGACATATTATCACCCACCTAAGCCACCAAAGTAAAATTGTTTTAGTATCTCACATTTCACGGAGATAAGTTTTATCACAACCAAAATTAACATTGTTATGTAACAGCATGTGACTAATAGATGCATTATAGGCAGTACCTAATCTAAAGTGTTATCATAATTGAATAAAAAGCCATTATTATAAAAACAACATTTTAAACTGTTTTTAATCCAGTTTTTGAAAAAAAAAAAAACTATCTTCGCACAGGCAAGCAGGAAAACAAGCTTGTTTCTAAAAGCGGAACTGGGGCTTAATTAACAAACAACATTGTAATTAAGAAAAATGCAATGCCATCAACTAGAATTAAGTATCATCATTCATTTGTCTTTTAATTTAATGTAGTTCTGAATCCTTTTTATTTTAAAGATGGTACTGGAAGAAGAAACATGGCAAATTGGAAGTTTCAAAATTAAGCATATTCAATCCACACTGACTATGTGAATTACACATTATTTTTCAAATTCAATTTTTCATTATTTTTTAATCAGCTTAATTATTTAAAATATAGCTTTTTATATCTACACACGTGCACATACATACAGTCAGGTCCATAAGTGACACAATTTTCATAATTTTGGCTCTGTACACCACCACAGTGGATTTGAAATAAAGCAATCATTATGTGATTAAAATGCATACTTTCAACTTAATTTAAGTTTTACCAAAAATACCATATGATATATTTAGGAATGACAGCCATTTTTCTGTACAGCAACCCTAACCCCCACCCCCCCAACTACCCATTTCCAGAGGCTCAAATGTATACAGACATTTGATTGAGAAGCTATTCTATAGCCAGGTGGGAGCAGTTCCCTCATTATTTTATTAACTATTAAGCAGGTAAAAGGTCTGGAATTGATTCCAACTGTGGAATTTACATTTGTAAGATATCACTGTGAACTCTCAATATGAGGTCCAAAGAATTGTCCATGCATGTAAAAACAATTCAACATTAGGCTGAGAAAACAAAACAAACCCTTTAGAGAAATAGCAGAAACACAAGAAGTGGTCAAATCAACCATTTGGTACATTCTTCAAAAGAAGGAACACACTGATGAACTCACCAACATCAGAAGGTCTAGAAAACCACAGAAGACAACTGTGCTCGATGATTATAGAGTTCTGTCCTTGGTGAAGAAGAACTCTTTCACAACATTTAGCCACACCAAGAACACTCTCCAGGAGGTAGACCTATCATTGCCAAAGTCTACGATCATGAGAAGACTTCATGAAAGTAAAGAAAGAGGGTTTACCACAAGGTGCAAACCACTGGTAAACCTCAAACACAGGAAGGACAGCTTAGACTTTTCCAGAAAACATTTTTTTAAAGCCTGTCCCATTCTGGAACAATTTTCTTTGGACTACAGAAACTAAGATTAATATATACCAGAATGTTGGAAAAAGAAGAGAATGGAGAAGAGATGATTATGATCTGAGGAATACCAAATCATCACCAAACATGTTGGAGGCATTTTAATGGCATGGGCAGTCAAAAAAAAAAAAATCGGTAACTAGTGTTTATTGATATGACAGATGACAGAAGTAGCAGGATGTATTCTAAAGTGCATAGTTCATATTATCTGCTCATATTCAGCCAAATGCTACAAAACTGATAGGATTACGTTCCACAGTACAGATGGACAATAAGCCAAAAAATATTGTGAAAGCAAACCAAGTGCTTTTCAAGGCAAAGAAGTGTAATAATCTTACAAGTCAATCAGCTGCCAAATGAAGATGAAATATCATAATCACATTGACTGTGGTATGTGTATGTTGATTTGAAATTAGAAGAAAAATTGGCAAGCAGTTTCCGATCATTGGACTATAAATGTCAGTTTTAGGCAGTCAACCGAAGTTTAACTGAGAAACACACATTGAGATCCACCTATACAATTTTTAAGTGGTATAAGGGAAATAAACAGCATTCTTCTGAGCAGTGAGAAAAACTAATCTGCTGACATAAGTCAAACTTCATCTTGTTTTCAATACGTGAATGAGTATGTGTGTATACTGCAAAAGAAGCTTGCTGGCCCAAATGTGTATTTCCCACAGGGTTCTGATGGCGCTTTTGTGATGTGAGGTGCATCTTTCTGATATGGTTAAGGTCTACTGATGAATCCCAGCAGAACACAATGCACTTCTTGGTGACCGTATAGGTACTATTTTAAAAAATTTCCTGCACAATGACTATGCTTCATCCAATTACAACCCAGTTGAGCTCGTTTAAGAAATTTAGGAAATTAGCCTGAGATAGTGTCTTCCACAATCATGATCAAAACACTAAATAAATAAATTCTGCACAGAAATATTTTGCTGCAATTTACACCAATCCTATTTCCAGGGCCAGGGCCTCTGAAACTGCTCTGGTGACTTGTGCCAGACCTAACCCAGTTTAGATAATTTACATAGATGTTTCCTTCATTTTTTCAATTACAATAGCTTTGATTTGTAGGATGAGTACTTTGTGGAACCAAGACACACAGAACCATGGCTTCATATAAGGCCTTGGTAAAGATGGTCCCTTGTATTTTTAAGCAACAACATGCAAATTTGTAGCGTTTGCTTCTCATATTACAGATTATGTTTTAGTTTTAGCCATGTTATTTTCTGTTTGTTCGATATACTGCTAATGTTCGATAAATATAAAGAATAAATAGGTTTGGCTTTTAAAATTTTGGTGGCAATCAGAACTCTCCACTAAATAGCACTATTAGGTTAAACATACATTTTTTGTATTGCCCTGCTAGAGAATTACACAGAGTATACAAAAACAAAGATAGAGATACATTCTAAGTTGATTTCTTAAGTTCTGGCTTAAAGAAATACTGTAATTAACATACATTGCACATTTTGACATTAAGCTTTCATGATTTCTAAAATTTGGTTTCAGGAAGATATGCTGAGGAAACGCTGTAGAAGATGTTAAATATAATAAAGCCAATCTTGGATTTAACTTCTGCATTAAATAACCCTAAGAAATGCACTAGAAAGTTAAACATTTGAGAAGAGCACATAATGAGATTGCTTGTCAAGACATAAAGCTGAGTAAAAATCCTTTATGCTGAAAAGTGCAAAAGACAGCAGGAGAGTTAACGGCTACAGTCAAAGTGAATTACTGATACAACATAAATAGTTCATGATGGAGAAAAGAGATTTTTTTTTTCTTTTATGATACCAGCCACTATTCCAGCTGCTAAGTTAACTTCAGCATCATGACAAAATCAATTTATTTTTGAATGTCTGCGACAAGTTTTTGACTTTTGTATCTTTTAGGATCTTAGCATCCATGGTTTGAATGGATCAAGAATGCAATCAATTTCTTTGAGAGTGCCTTATGTTAATGAACTGGTGTTCATAACATTTAAAAAAATGAATGGTAGATTGAAGTTCTTTCTTTATTGGCTCACTTCCACGGAGCTACAAAGAAAAAGAAAAATTTAAATTACTAAGTTGAATTAAGGTTTGAATTTATACATGTATGTATATATAGAAAGTGGGTAGACTGGTGTCTTAGTGAGTAGCATATAAGCTGGTAGTGGCTGGCATGTCATTTTATATTTGATTTTACTTACAATGATGTACTGTGAGTAATATTTTGGTAACATTGTCATCAAGAGAAATAAATGATAAGATATAATCTTACGTCGTTTTGATCTTCTGCAAGTTATTTTACTGGTTCTCCTTAATCTTCGATCAGATCCTATAAACAAAATTATAATAATGTGAGCTCCTTGAATATTCTTATTCTGTGTACTACGCTATTCACAGTAAAATTTCAGATTTTCAGGTCTTCTGTTTCTAAGTGCATTTAATACCTGACTATGTGGTATAGTGGTCCGTGGTTACAACAAAATATGGGCAGGTTTTAAATCCATAAAGCCGTGTCACTCTCAGTGGGCGCAATTGCATGACTGCGGAGAGTTAATGAGGTAGTTGGGGTGAGTCGCACCTGCGGATGCGATCGTTCTCAGTTGCTTCATTGGCTTCCTGTGGTGTGTGATTAAGCCGCTGCACCCACAGAGACAGGTGTGTATATATACGGGCCAGCATAGAGGGACAAAAAAAGAGAAAAAAGAATAGAAGAGAGGTGAAAGGACGGAAAAAGGCAGTCATAGGAGATGATCCACACACCAGGAAGGAGAAGGAAGCTCGAACTGGGCTCTGGAAGGGGGTGCAGTCTGAGGCGCTCTAGGGGCGGGACGTAAAACCTCCCAGTGGATCCGAGGAGTGACTGCAAGAGCGTGAAAGAAGACAGGAGGTGTGCTGACCTCGGAAAGTCTGGCTGCGCAGTGTGGCGGCAGCCAAGACTTGGGTCAGCAGAAAGGAGTTCGTGCTGCAGAGGCTCCACTGGCAATGCTTGTGATGGTTGAGCCAGGGAGACAGAAGGTGGTGGGCTGCGATCGGGTGAAGAGAGACTTTATTTTAACCTAAATTTTAATGGAATTATTTATTATGGATTTTATCTCCACATTTCAATGATTTTATGGATTTGTTTTTTTTGAACACTGGACACTTTTGGCTTTACTTTTGTTTCGGATTTTTTTTTAAATAAAAGCACCTGAGCATTTTACACCATCCCCTGGCATCAATGAGATTTGTCCTCATTTGTCAGCTCATCTCAGTCATAACTATCAACGGTGTTGGTTCAGCAGACTCCCATGTGGGAAGAGGGAATCAGTAGGGGACCAGCATTGTCACAGACTATATACTGTTTATACTCTAAATTAGCCACTATAGTAGGCACACTTGCCTAACCCAGCAAATCATAAAGCTGTAACACAGTTTATATAGCATGCAGACTTGGACTATTGAACATTGATCTCAGTGAGTTTGACAGTGATACTGTTGTTGGTGTCAGGATCTTAGAAGCAGTTGTCATCCTGGGATTTACAATGTAATCTTTAGGGTTTATAGAAAATGTTGTGATAAACACAAATACCCAGCACAAAAAGACTAAAAAGCTTACAGAAAAGCCATAGTAATCAACAGTTTTACAATTAGAACATGTAGAAGGACATCTCAGAAAGAAATAACACATCTGATATTAAAGTAGTAGCAATAACTGCAGATTCCACTTTTGTCAACTAAACATGGGAAAGTGAGACTACAGTATGATTATCACAACTGGAAAACATTTCCTGATCTGAGGACTCTCAAATTCTGCTGCAACATGCAGATTGTAGTGTCAGAAATTGGGGTGAAAGACATTAAACCTTACATACGTCTTGTGTCAGTGGTACAGCCTAGTGTTTGTAGTGTAATGTTCCTTTTTCCACTATCCTTCTTAGTAACAATTCAGTGTTTTCTAAATAATAAAGCTTACCCAGGAATTGTTGCCAACCTTGTGCATGCTTTTATAGTAACAGTCTGGTTGAAACACAATTGTTTGTTTTGTTTTAAATCATCTAAATGATCAATAAAGGAGGGGATCTTACCTTTAATGCAGAATTCACTACTGTCACTGTCTGCAAAAATAAATAAACATGATGAGGTGCATGTATTAACAAGGCTTTATGTATTAACCGTAAACATTAAATCAGTCACATTTTATTAAATTAGTACTCTATCACAGAGGATCAAATGAATCTACCTTTGTGAAATACACATTTTCGTCCATACCTACAAAACTGAAAATCGTTTAATTTTAATCAAGTACATTTTTCAAAAGGTAAATGTGCAGGTAGTGAAGACAGCTGAGAAGATCATCTGTGTCTCTCTTCCTTCCATTCATGGACATTTACACCAAACGCTGCATCCGCAAAGCCACCAGCATTGTAAATGACCCAACACACCCTGCACACTCACTGTTTACACTTCTGCTATTGGGAAAAAGGTACCAAAGCATTTGAGCCCTTATCACCAGAATGTGTAACAGTTTTTTCCCCCAAGCAGTCAGATTCTGAACACTCATGGACCGATCTGATATCTGATATATGTGTTCTGCTCTGCAATGTTGCACATGGTTGCACATGTTTGCACATTTGTCTCACATGCACCTTGTTATATATTACGTGTCTTTATGTTATGTGTCATGGATTCTTCATTGTCCTGTATTCTATGTAGCACCATGGTCCTGGAGGAACGTTGTTTCGTTTCACTGTATGCTGCACTACTGTATATGGATGAAATGACAATAAATACTTTGAATCTTGAGAAACACTGGACTAGAGTTACACAGCTTCACCATGGCTGGTTTTCATTGTAAAAGGGTAATAAAGTTTTATTTCAGTGTCAAAAGAGAAAACAAGGCTACTGGTACTAAACTTAGGTTTTCACTATTATGGCAATTATTGTCTTCATGATTTTGACAGAATTTATTTGGCACAGTGTAGGTATCATTTTATTTACCAAATGTAAGGTGTTTTGCAGCTGATATGAAAAATTAAAAACTGAACCAAAATTCAGTATTTGCCATCAACAATAAAAGAAAGTACAAGGGATTAAAAATATACAACATGAGGAGGTAAGGTAAAGTGTGTCTCTGCTCTGATGATGCATGTGTGTGATTAGTGTCTACAAGGCTACTCAAATGCTTTGAATCTACGACTCTTCCAAAATTCCAACAAAGGGTGGATGTAGGATGCTGATGTGCTAGGATATTAATACTATAGCTAAATGAACAAGTTAGTTATTTCAACAGGATCTAGGCACATACACTCAAAGGCCACTTTATTAGATACACCTGTTCAACTGCTTGTTAACACAAATATCTAATCAACCAATCACATGGCAGCAACTCAATGCATTTAGGCATGTAGACATTGTCAAGACAACATGCTGAAGTTCAAACTGCGCATCAGAATGGGGAAGGAAAGGTGATTTAAGTGACTTTGAATATGGCATGGTTGTTGCTGCAAGACAGGCTTGTCTTGAGTATTTCATAAACTGCTGAACTACTGGGATTTTCACATACAAACATCTGTAGGGCTAACAGGGAATGGTAGGACAATGGGAAAATGCCTTGTTGATGCCAGACAACACTGGTTTGAGCTGATAGAAAGACAACAGTAACTCAAATAATCACAACCAAGGTATGCAGAAGAGCATCTCTGAATGCACAGCATGTTGAATCATGAGGCAAATGGGCTACAGCAGCTGGAGACCACACGGGTTGCGGCTCCGGTCAGCTAAGAACAAGAAACTAAGGCTACAATTTGCATGGGCTCACCAAAATAAGACAAAAGAAGACTGGAAAAACATTGCCTGGTCTGATGAGTCCCAATTTCAGCTACAGCATTCGGATGGTAGCGTGAGAATTTGGAGTGAACAACATGAAAGCATGGATCCATCCTGCCTTGCATCAGCAGTTCAGGTTGGTGGTGGTGGAATAATGGTGTGGGGAATATTTCCTGGGCACACTTTGGGCCCCTTAGTACCAACTCAGCATCATTTAAATGCCACAGCCTACATGAGTATTGTTGTTGATCATGCCCATCCCTTTATGACCACAGTGTACCCATCTTCTGATGTCTACTTGGAGCAACATAATGCACCATGTCACAAAGCTCAAGTCATATCAAACTGATTTCTTGGATATGACAATGAGTTCACCATATTCAAATGGCCTCTACAGTCTCCATATCTCAATCCAATAGAGCATCTTTGGGATTCGTGGAATGAGAGATGGAGGTGCAGCCTACAAATCTGTAGCAACTATATGATGCTATCATGTTAATATGGACCAAAATCCCTGATCAATGTTTCCAGCACCTTGTTGGTTGAACCTATGCCATGAAAATGTATGGCAGTTCTGAAGGTAAAATGGGATCCAACCCAGTACTAGCAAGGTGTACCTAATAAAGTGGGCAGTGAGTGTATATTTATTTAGTTGTCAAGATAAACAATAGCAAACATTTACTATTAGCAAATCCTTAAGACACTACTAGTATTCTGGTAGAATGTTATTGACTATTAAACCAGTAACAACTTCATGTGGCGCCATCTCTTGGTCTGCCTCAGGAAGGCTGCTCTACTACAATAGTTACAGCACTCTAGCAAATGAGGAAGATACAAATTTATACAGACATGCTGCCCCTCAGTTATTTTGCTAATGGCTAATATTTGAGATACCTATCAAATATCAAGCTATAAGTAAGTGGTGAAATAATATTAGCAATTCATTGTAAAAGTAAAAAAAGGTAAATACAAGAAGAAATTAATGAATAACAATTATGTTGAGAGCTAGTGACTTCTCATGTAACAGGAATACACTAAACAAAGATGGAATCGCCTCCTTAAATTTGAAAAATTTCTCACAAACAAAATATTCCAGGCTTTATGTAATTCCTACCTTCATCAGAGATTTTAGCCAACCCTGGAGTGACTACAATACAGAAAAAATAAGATACATGTATTATCAAGACAAAATATTTTTATTTTGATACTTTTGTAGATATTGAATTGTCTTGTTAAAAGGCACTATAAACAGCATACAGAAAAAAAAAATCTTTATAAAAAAAATAGGATTAAACCACATATGGTAACATAACCTGGTGAAAGCCAATTTTCCATCAAGGTATAAAAAACCTTGGTTTATAAAATAAAATCCAAAAACCAGATTATTAACATCTAAGAGCATTTCTTCCATCCCCTCAGAAGCTCACATTAAAATGCCCTAATAGTTTCATCTTTTAATTTTGAACACTTTATTCATCACACCATACCACATGTCCTTCAGGAAAGGTAATCCACCTAAAGCTAAGCATGTTCAAGCTCAGGCAGTACTGGGATGGGAGATCATCTAGGAAAAGCTTGAATTGCTGCTGGAAGAGGTGTTGGTGAGGTAGCAGGTGGCACTCACCCTGTGGTCTGAGTGTGGATCCCAATGCTCCTCTGCAGTGATGGGTACATTGTTCTGTAAAAATGGTGATTCCCTTCTGCGGTCTCTTTGGTCATAAAAGATCTCTGGGCACCTTTTGTAAAGTGTAGGGTGTTTCCCGATGTTCTAGCTAAATTGCCTATCAAAGCCTGGTCACTCTGGCCTCCTAATCATCCCACCGTTTCTAATGGGCTAACTGTCTCTCTCACTGCTTCAGCACCTAATAGCTAACATGTTGTGAGCATACTGGTGCAAAGTGTCTGCCATCACATCTTCCAGGTGGATGGTTGCACATGCTCCCCTTCTCTGTGTAAAGTGCTTTTTGAGTGTCTTGAAAAGCACTATATAAATGCAATGTCGTCTGCTTCTAAGCTCCACAACCACCTTTCAAAAGTGGTATATTTGCACATAAATCTGACAGAAGATTTGTTTTTTTCACCTAGATTGAAACTTTCTTCACACAAATGATTAAACTCATGACAGAATATCATCAAATGCATATTAGGATAGAACCTTATTAAAAGATCTGATGGAAGAGGAAGTGGCCATAAATATGGAGATGCATAGTGCTTGTTGCAAAAACTAAAAGTTATTAGACAAAGTTAAGGAAATGTTCAATTCAAGTACTTACTATTGTCAGGGTCAGTGTTATCTGTTGAAAATACAGTATATTTTCCCAAATAGGATCATTTTTTGTTAATACCACTTACATTGTCAACAGCCATATTTGATTCTTTTTAGGTCTGTAAGAAGACTCTATATATTGTATATAAGATCAAAAATGTTTTTAGTAAACATAATTTTTTCCTACATGCTTATTATTTTGCATGATATATGTGACTGGCAAGTGTTAAGTCAAAAAACATATACCTATGTAAATCAAAACAAAGTGAAATAAATAAGAGGAATATGCTTTTTCAAAATCATTTGTAGCCATTTTTTGACATCTAACACTTCTTGTGTCTGCATAAAGTTGGTCATTATATTACTGAAAAACAGATTTTTGTTTAAACTGTTCAATTTATTTAATTTGTACAAAATCTCTTCAATTAAATATCCACCCATCCATCCATCATCCAACCCGCTATATCCTAACACAGGGTCACGGGGGTCTGCTGGATCCAATCCCAGCCAATATTGGGCACAAGGCAGGAAACAAACCCCGGGCAGGACGCCAGCTCACCACAGGGCACACACACACACACCAAGCGACAATTTAGGATTACCAATCCACCTAACCTGCATGTCTTTGGACTGTGGGAGGAAACCGGACAACCCAGAGGAACCCACGCAGACACGGGGAGAACATGCAAACTCCACGCAGGGAGGTCCCAGAAAGCGAACCCAGGTCTCCTAACTGCGTGGCAGCAGTGCTACCACTGTGCCACAGTGCCACCCCAATTAAATATTCCTGTCCAAATTTAAGAATCAAGAATTTTACATAATAAAAGACAGAACTGAAGAGATTAATAGGGAAAACAAATTTAACAACAACAGGAAATTGAGGGTACACTTTTTAAGTTGCAAAAAAACTAAATATGTAGAGGCAGAATAATATTGATTTAATATTTTTAAATTGTCTGGTCACCAACCAAGTCCACAAGTAGAAAAAATTTAAGAAACAGTTTACATAAATTAATTCACAGTAAGGACTGAATACAAAAGGACATTTTTTGCCCTTAGCTGCATTTATTGTCAGTCAGTCTGTCATTATCCAACCCATTATATCCTAGCACAGGATCACGGGGGTCTGCTGGAGCCAATCCCAGCCAACACAGGGCGCAAGGCAGGAAACAAACCCCGGGCAGGGTGCCAGCTCACTGCAGGGCACACACACACCAAGCACACACTTGAAAATATATTTTCCCAAATAGGATCATTTTTTGTTAATGCCACTTACATTGTCAACAGCCATATTTGATTCTTTTTAGGCCTGTAAGAAGACTCTACATATTGTATATATGATCAAAAATGTCTTTAGTAAACATAATTCTGTCCTACATGCTTATTACTTTGCATGATATATGTGACTGGCAAGTGTTAAGTCAAAACAAAGTAAAATAAATAAGAGGAATATGCTTTCTCAAAATCATTTGTAGCCATTTTTTGACATCTAACACTTCTTGTGTCTGCATAAAGTTGGTCATTATATTACTGAAAAAAAGATTTTTGTTTAAACTGTTCAATTTATTTAATTTGTACAACATCTCTTCAATTAAATATCCATCCATCCATTATCCAACCCGCTATATCCTTACACAGGGTCACGGGGGTCTGCTGGAGCCAATCCCAGTCAACAAAGGGCGCAAGGCAGGAGCAAATTCCTGGGCAGGGTGCCAGCCAACCGCAGGGCACACACACACACACACACCAAGCTCACACTATGGACAATTTAGGATGTATTTATTGTTTTTATAATAAATAAGAATTTCACACATTCTCCAATCACCCCTTTGGTTAAGATACAATAAAACAGGAAGTGACAAGATAAGAACATATTGATGTAAGACTCTGAATGGCCAGTCCATCCACTCTAAAATCTGTCTACTGAACCTTTTTAATTGTTTGAAGGAGCACTGGGTCTGATGGGCTAGTGCAAAACTAAACTATCCAGCCAATTTCAAAATACAGAATATTGCACATGGATTGTGTAAGACAGAAGCAATAAGGTGGGAGGATATTTATTCTTTAAATGTTGATACTGCCTGGAGGTTGGATTAAAGTCCATCAAAGCAATATTTTTGTATGTGACAATAATCAGGAATTGTTGCAAGTATGTGCCCTTGGTTTATATTATATAAATCAGGCTAAGGTAAAAGATTCTCTGCTAAATATTTTCTGATATTCATAAAAGAATGGTCTTACTTGGCCTTGCCATGGCAGCATGAAGCTCCTCCTTGTCCACATATTCTGAAAATTGAAAAGAGAGCAAAATTCATAATGGATAATAGTGCACTTAAATATAATTATTCATTACTGTACACTTAAATTCTATTATGACATTATGGGCAGAGTTCTGCTCAGACAGTGGTATCACTTAAAGTCCAGAATAACCAATATTGCCAATTTTGTTTTAAGAATTCAGATTTATAAGTACTGGAAGTGGAGTATAAATAATTTAATACTTTAACTATTGTTTGTAAGCTTTAAGAATGTCATTATGTTTTGTTAAGTACTCCTTAGGAAGTGTAATTTATGATACTAGCCAAAGCCCTCCATAGCATATGGCGGTGTAAGAATAGGAACGGAAAATGGTGAGAAAGGAATTCAGAAATCAAGAAGAAATAAATACTTCTTGAAAGACGCAGTTGTGAATAAGTGTTTTGGTGGTGACGACACATCAAAATGAGTCGAAAGATCGAACCCTAGAAAAAGCCATGTACAACTGACCGTGACTGAAGACTGGTTGTTAGAATTATTGTGAAGAGTAAACCGCGTGTGGGTATGAGGAAGGCCGCGCTTCTGAAATCTGATTACGTAAATATAATCAATAACAACCTCAAAAAGATGTTGTTGTAGAATGTCTCTAAGTAATTCCTGCAGATTAATCCAAAAGACTCGTACTACAATATCAGGTCTGTGCTCCGGTCTTTGGGTATCCGACAGTGCACGTAGAATTTCTGGCCAAGCAGGATTACATGTGAAAGTGATAATTAAATGAGGCTGTCCGAATTTACGTACTATGGCCATGGCATCCTGATAGTTTTGTTGCATGTATCTTGGACTTCCTGGAAATGTGGACGGTAATATGATCATTTTGCCTACACGTATGTTGTTATTTTCAGCGTTTGCTTGCCATACGCCTGACAGTCCTTTGTATTGTTCCATGCGCAAATCTTGTTGATCTAATCTGAGATAGTTGAGATGCGGCGCCCTCTTTTTTTAACATACACATCTACGACGTACTGTTGGAATAGTTCGCCGCTGGAGTGCAAAATACTAAATGTATTCCTCATTGCTAATCTGTACACGTAAAATTGGCATTGAGTAAGCCTTCTTCGCTTGGCGGTTCTTTTATCGGGAACATGTTGTAAATCTTTGTGCCAGCCAATGTCTCTGCAAGGGAATTAAAGTGGGTAAACTATAGGATCACAATTGATATTGAGCGTGGAAATCTGTTTACAGGAGTTGCCTATAGGACAGATGCAAACGTCCCCTTCGGTAGGCGGTTTGCCATCTTCTCTGACGAAAATTGCTGCAACATTGGTGTGACATGTCGGGGCATTGTATCGTTGTAAATTCTGCCTAGGGTTTTCCTCGAAAAGCATTCATACAGATGCTGTTGGATTGGACTGAGCGATTTCATGCATGTGTTTGTATGATTTAGCGAAGGGCTTGATGGTTCTGAGCATGAAATCTAGCTGGAGAAGTAAATTTTCACTGCATGTTGAGTTTGCTTTATTGTGTAAGCGTACTGCAGAAGCTTAGCGAGAAATGACGTGTTGGCTGCATGTGGGCGGGACCAGTTTTGAGTTGGAAGCAGGACGATGGTCCTAGCTTCCTAACTCTGATTGTATGAATCAGGGTTTTGTAGATAAAAGTTTTCCCTGTTCCTGCAGGGCCATCTAAGAAGAAGCATGTTTGTCGCGGATGGGACACATGTAAACATGTGTTTGGTGAGGTGTTGGGGGTGGGCACATAAGCAGGCAGTGCGCATATCTCGAGAGTGAGGGTGGACATGGGAGGAGGGTTAGAGTTGGCAGGTGGGGCTCTGTCGTGCGTACCCCATGGTCGGGCGACTCAGTTGATTATATATAAAGAAGATATAGAAAAGCAGCAGGAACTCAAAAGAACAATGAAAAGTCAATGTGGCTCAGAGGTGCATGTGGACTGTAGCAGAGACGAAAGCGACTGAGGCTATGTTTGGTGAGGTGTTGTGCGCGGGCACATGAGCAGGCAGCGCGCATGCCTCGAGAGCGAGGGTGGATGCGGGAGGAGGGTTAGACTTGGAGGGTGGGGCTCTGTCGTGCATATCCCATGACGTGGGAGGAGGGTTAGAGTTGCCAGGCGGGGGTCTGTCGTGCGATATATCCCATGGTCGGGCGGCTTAGTCAATTATATATATAGAAGGGGTATTGGAACTGTTTTGGTATGGGCTTTTTTAAAACTTTGCTTGGCCATTAAATGAGCCTATAAACAATCACCCACATGAAGGCCATAAACTGCCTAGCTGACAGAGACAGGCTACATCTGAACAAAGTAAATGAGGGATAGGTTGCACCTGAGTGCTTTGATTGGTGAATGGCCATGGAATGGGCAAGAAGACTTATTCTATTAGTCACTGAATTTTGACTGTGGCTAAAAATGGACTGGATGAACCAAAAAGGTTGCCTGTACCCATTGATATCGAGGTATACCAAAAGAAGTTGGACCAATATAAGAATCACCCGCCCCCTCAGTCTCTTCTCTCTCTCACACATGAAGAGAACACCACTTCTCTCTATTGCCATTCCTCCATGAAGAGAAGACAATACTATCTCAGCATCCAATTTGAGAAAGACATGTGGCCTGTTTAATTACCAGATTCAAAGGCCATGTGATAGCAAAGACCAAACTAGACTGTAGATAAGAAAAGAGACACCTATGGACACAAGATGCACTACTACTTAGGCTGTAATGGTACTTTTTCCATATTCATTTACTTTCATTCATTTATTTTCTTAATTTGAGGAGATTACCTACAATATAAATTAAAATAAAAATAAAATAATTAATACAAATTAATTAAAACAGTACCTCTTCTGTTTTTTCTATTGCTCTGTCTTTATCTTGTTGTGTGTGGGGGGGGGGCAGAGGTATAAAAGGTTGTCTGGGGGGGCATAGGTATAAAAGGTAGTATAACATTTGAAGGCAAAAAGTTTGGAATATGTTTTGTTAAGATTTACACAAAAAGAGTATAAAGGGGAAAACAGAGTCACATAAGACCCTATACGACAAAATAAATGCAAAACAGTAGACGTAGATGTTTTTGTAGCAGCACCTGCAATTCTCCATATCATCCAAAATATGTTTGGAGGGATTCTGACATCGAGCTTGCCAAAAACTATGGTTTATACAGTATAATTACAGCTATACACACCTTGTTTTATGAAAGCAAAACCTGTGCCAAGGTAAGCTGAGGAGTAGCAGATCAATGTCTTTTGAGTCTTATCATCTTTTATCAGCTACTGAACATCTAGTGATAAGACATTATTAGCAATGACAGGATTTGTTCAATATCGCTGACTGTTCTGGTATGAAAGATTCATGTATCTTGACTTTGCTGACGATGTTGTGATCTTCGCGGAGTCAATGAAGGCTCTGATCGGGGCTCGAGAGAGACTGAGCGAGGAGTCTGAGTGTCTGGGCTTGCAAGTGTCCTGGATAAAAACCAAGATCCAGGCCTTTAATGTCCTCTTAGGCACAGCCATTAACAGTGTGTCTGTTTGCAGAGAGAGCGAGGACCTTGTCAAGAGGTTTATTTACCTTGGCAGTGACATTCATGTCTCTGTTGAGTCTTCCTATGAAGTCAGTAGACGGATTGGGAGAGCATGGGGGGGTCATGAGGTAGCTGGGAAGGGGTGTGTGGCGCTCCTGATATTAATGCAAAAGGATGAAGGTCCAAGTCTTTAGAGTCCTGCTGCTTCCTGTCTTGCTATATGGTTGCGAGACATGGACGCTATCCAGTGACCTAAGACGATGACTGGATTCCTTTGGTAATGTGTCTCTCTGGAAAATCCTTGGGTACAAGTAATTTGACTTTGTGTCGAATGAGCTGTTGCATTGTGAGGGAGCATCAGTTACGGCACTATGGCCATGTGGCACGTTTCCCAGAGGGTGATCCAGCTCTTAAGATCCTCATTGTTGGGGACCTGAGTGGCTGGACCAGGCCAAGGGGTTGCCCCCGTAACACCTGGCTGCGGCAGATAGATGGTCATTTCTGGAGGGTGGGACTGGACTGCGTATCTGCTTGGGGGGTTGCCAACTGGGATACCAAGTTGTTTCGTTGTGTAGTGGGTGCGGCAACACACTGTACCAGTGCATGCTCTCCACCTTGACTTGACTTGTCTTGTTTGAAACAGAATGTAAGGTGCTAGTGATTGAAAGCTGGTAGACCAGTGCTAGATTTAATATTATCCCACATTTAAACGAAAAGCTGAAAATTGCAAAAGTTAAAGAATAGGAAGGAATCAGACAAATAAAATCTAGTTTTGCTAGTAGATTTCAATAAAGGAAAAATTTAGCCATTATGAGATGATTTCAGTAAAATGTTCCACATTGTTTACAGTAATAAAATTGTTATTTTTTTGGGAGCTGGTTCATCATACATCAACAAGCAGTAATATTTAAGTGAGATTGAACCTTTGGTTTGTTAAACTGTCACACTTTAATGTTATTAGCTATTGTATTGCATTTGCCACCTTTTTCATTGACAGATATTTTGTTTCCTAAGAAAACTGACTTACACAGTATGTAAAAATGAGCGCAGCATACAATCTCATAGTTATGACTTATTGTGCACGTAAAGATGAGTCTGAAATATTAGCTGTAACCAGTATTTCCTGTACAATTAAACCTGAATATTGTAACTAATACATACAAGGAGATAAATTAATTTGTGCTCCAAATTTCCATAAAACATTCCCTTGCTGTTTCTTGAGTAATTTGCAGTGTATCTACATGTAACAGCTATACAGCATGATTTAATTTTGTGAACATCACTGTTTCAGCCAAGCTTTAGGAAGCAGCTATAAACAATCATCTGTGAAGCCACACAAAAAGCAACAAGCTAAATATTGAGGAACACATAATTATTTATTGTCATCACCTAATATTGTGGCTAAAACTGATATTCACCAGTATTAAATAATCCTTTCAAATTTGACACTTGCTATGATATCACCCATTCACTGTGAATTACAAAACTAGTGACAAGCACAATGATTTAAAGTTTCACTTTATAAATTGTCTGTGTGCTTTTCAATGCGCAAAAGCATGGCACAATTTATTTCAGCAGATCTATAGGTATGAAAAATCAAAAAAGATATACCCTTAATATCTTTTTGGTTTATCTTAGGCCACAATATGGACAGAAATAAATAAAATGGTGACATTTTCTGTTGTCTCATGAGAAAAAAATACCCCCATATTCTCACAAGTGTCCTCTCTTAAATTTAAGCAGAGATCTCAAGAAAGTTGCACCGTGGCCCCAGATTTCCAAATAGTGTCTTTTTTTGCAGTTTCAAAGTATTTGCATTATGTACTCAGTAATATATGGCGAAATGTATGGGCAGTTATTTGTGGTAATAAAATACTTTACTAGTATTACATAATTATAGCACTTCTGAATATTATTAGTGGCTCTTATTCATATTGCTGTGCTCCAATTAGAACATACTTATTCTAGAAGGAAAGGCAGGCAGTGTGACATAGTGATCAAGACTTTCGACTTCTAACCCTGCGGTTGTGTGTTCAAGTCCTGCTACAGACACTGTGTGACCATAAGAATGACGCTTCATCTGCCTGTGCACCAACTGGAAAAACAAAAGGAATGTAATCGACCATATGTTGTAAGTCACCTCAGATAAAGGCATCAGTTCAATAATAAGTAAAAAGATGAAGTCTTGAATGAGATTAAAACAAGACAAGAAACAGATTTCACAAAATATTACATGCTTTTCAATCCAAAATCTTAATTTTGACTGCATTTACCTCTGTTGTATCTCAGGTCTCCCTTTTGTCTAAAGCGATTTGTAATAGTGAATTTTAGGAGAAACATCTGTGACAACGCTGATTCTTAAAAGAAACACAACCGAGAATCTCTTTAAGTCCCATGAGCCATCAAAGTTAACCTTTGAGCAGCAACATTTTCCTATGGGGAGTATGGAGGGAGGTGAGGCAGTTAAAACCAACAAGCAGTTCAGAAACACCATTAAAATCCATTTCCTTAAGCCACACCAAATGGCTGGGGAAAAAGTTTGAATGTGTGGGCAGAAGGTTCACAAGGCAGATGAGAGTGGATGAAATTGCATTCAAGGAGCTGTGGAAGATCGAGAAACATTGGAGGGCAGCTGAGGAAGGAGAAAGATGTTTTGCTGTAAATTTAGCCTTTAAGGATTAATTTCCATGCCAAAAACGTCAAAGACCCCAAAAACATAATTTTAGTGATTTTCTAAATTCACAACTGTTAGATTGCATGTAAAACAAATTTTATGGGCAATTTAATAAAACTTTGTGTAACTAAACTCTGCTCTTTCAAGTCATCTCTATGAGCTCTATATTTTACTGAATTGCTAACACAATAAACTTGATTTTTGAAACAAAAGTGTCACAGACCGAAACTCAAGTTATCGAATCAATCACGCTTTTGGCAAAACCCTAAACAAGGTTCACCTAGCTAGACACAACTGGCAGAGCTCATTCACTCTATTTGAGATACTCTAAACACATCATCATACCTAATTAGAACAGTGTATATATGCCAGATAAGACACAGTACACTGAATGGATGTACCGGTAGTATGAAAGGGGGACAAGAAGGAAGAGTAGGATGAGGAAGAAAAAGATCAATCATTTCAGATAAAATACAGAAAAATGTTATAGACCAAGGTCTTGTTTATGTAATGACTTTGAGAAAAGTAGGACAAAAAGTTCAACCCAATTTGAACAGATTGTAAGAGCCCTCCATAATTAGGACACTTACAGAAAAAAAAAGGTAATTGTTTTTTGGTCTCTGAAAGTTTAGGATGCTTTAAGCACATCACCCTGCCAATGGAAAAGTGACTGGAAAAAAAATGGGATTTATATTTTGGAAAAGTTAATTGTTTATTAATATAAACAAAAATCTTCCCTTTAGAATTGTACGACACCCATCTGAAAATGGAAAGTACCACATGTTCTCACAACAGCAACATGACTAGAATTTTAGACATATATTGTCAAGACAGTGTGATTGTGTGAAATACAGCATCAAATTATTGAGGACAACATAATTTTTGAAGGAACTGACCATGTCCTTCAGTTC
Source organism: Polypterus senegalus (assembly GCF_016835505.1). Taxonomy (NCBI): domain Eukaryota; kingdom Metazoa; phylum Chordata; class Cladistia; order Polypteriformes; family Polypteridae; genus Polypterus; species Polypterus senegalus. Next base: position 90,448,015 of record NC_053166.1, on the reverse strand, counting down.
AACAGAGTACACATGATCAAAACTTAGAAAGAGTAAAAGTCCTATGATTTCACTACGTCCAAGTAAGCGTATACTTAAGTGGATCTGCCTTTAATGTTGGTTCAGTAATACATAAAGTATTTGCATGAAGGTCTAAATCAGGAGACCTGTTAATGCCTTTTGAATCTATTTTTGTAGATTATATCAGAACTGGATTCCATGTAAATACCCCATTACAGTAACAGACCCAAAGGGAAAAGCAGAGGATGGAACATAATCAGTCAATGCATCATTACAGAATCCTTGGTCATTGTGGCAGCAATGTAAGCATTGAGTAATTTTGAGGTTCTTGGGGCCATATACCGTAACACTGAGCATGTAGTTGTCTTCCTACGTGGTCTTTGGGATGTTTTGTTTGAACACGAGTTAGAGAATCACAAGCAGGGACAGCATCTATGCCATGTCATAATTTGGGACGATGTAGATTTTCATCGTAGCAGACTGGTATCTGAGTGGTTCAGTCATAACCAGTGTTTTGTAAATATTTTCCTTCCACCATATAACCCCTTCTGAAATCCCATGGAAGAGGTTTTTCTTGGCATGGTGGTGGAAAATACGACAATAAAACCCTGGCACTGGCAAACAGGGTAAACAGGGTGTGGCATCATGTCAAGGCTGGAGCTGGCAGACTAGTAGATTCTTCCCTCATTGCTTTGCAAAGAAGAGCATTGTCTGTGATATAAATTACATCCTCTGGCCAGATGTAGACCAGAGCTGTTGCTGAGGCACAATGAATATTTTTTCTTAACTATGACTTGGTAACATTTTACTGCTGTACAACATTTTACTGTAATGTGTCTTTTGTTTTGATTTTTTTTTGTCTTTGTCTGTTGGCTTCTACCATATATTACCATAACATTTTCTGACGTGCACAATACAGGAACACTATATATTGCAACATTTTTTGAGTTGTAAACAAACATTATTGCTAAACAATAGATTTTTTCTTTACTCTTTTGTTGCAGTTGATTTCCTATACTGTGACTCAACATGCAAAACACAATTTTCACAATAAACATTTTTCTCTAATGTCATGAACACTTTTGACTAGCAATATTCAAATTTTTGGATGTAGTATATAGTGAATGCTCAGTAGTGTTTATGCAAGGACTGACTTTTTCTGTGATCTGATAGCAGTGTTTGGTTTTGAGCAAAGATAAGGTAGTTTTGGGTCCAGTTTTTCATTTAGCCAGAGCAGTCAAATATGTTGAGAATGCAGCGTGAAGAATTGTTTCTGTGTTTAAAGTTTTGAGAAAAGTAAAATGGGAAAAGACACTATATACATAACAAGCTCTATTTTATGTATTATACCAAAGATCATCATATATAAAGATGTTAATTTCCTGGAGCCTACACACCTAAACATTCTTGCTTAGACAGAGGCTTACTCAAGGACAAGCAGTGAGCCAGTAAAAGAGACCGACTCTTTCTGCTGGGATCTTGCTATGTGGGATGTCATCTGAGAAAAGGAAAACCCACCCCCACACTGTCCCTCCCAGATGATTCAGAACGTTTTAATCTGAACAGGTTTAAAAGCCTCAAGTCAAACCCAGTTTAGTACCTGACATGTTTATGGTAAAACTTTCATGTGAACACTTACTTCCCAAAAGGACTCTTTCAATAAGGAAAAGGTCATGAAGGCGTCTCTGACAGGCGTATTGTTGGCTGCTCAGTCTAGAAATAAAACAAACAGAATGTGAAGAATGGGAATGACACGAGTGTCCACATGCCCAGAAAAAAAATTATATGACGTGATATTGTGTTATGCAAACTTCAAGTAAATAAATCCTACAATTCGTCTTAAAGACGGTCCCAGCTTGTAAAAAAAAAAAACAAACACTAGAACAAGGTGGGTAGGTACCTCTAATACTGTTCTACAAAATTATTAGCAATATTTATTATTTCTGTGATTTTCAACAAATCAAACAATCAACTATATCAAAGGATCATATAAGGAAAAAATATGAAGTATGAAGTGGAGCAGGAAATGTACTCATAGGAGCATTATACAGGCACAACAACTATTGAGCAGTACTGAGAAAACAAGGAAACACAACATAAAGCAGATACTAAAAATACATGTTGAAACCCTTTTTGACACTAAAATGATCTTTCTGCATTACTTATGCAAGTAGAAAAAAATATCTTAAAATTTTGCTCTTCATATTTCTTGCAGAAAGCATCTTATAGTGTTCTTGGGTATTTACTTGTTGGTACTGCCCCACCCTCTTACTTTGAGGGATGAGGGTTTAAAAAACTTTCAAAGTAGACATGAATCCAAAGTATTTATGTCGTGATTGCTGAGTTTCATATTTCTCATCTCAAGACCATGAAGGAGAGAGTCAATAACATAAACTTATATAATAATGACTGCTTTATAAAGTCCTAAAGTAGTAGATCAACTGGGTTGTAATTTGTCCTTTTCAGTTTAGGAATTGATCCATATTGGTCTTTTCTTTCATACACCATGTTATACAATCAGGTTCCAAAAAATGAATATGGTAAAAATATAAATGCAGAATATTCTTCTTAAACAAACATACATAAAGGCTTAAAATAAGATCCCAAAATATAGCTATTATGTTTTTAAATGTGTTCACATGCTATGCTTCTAGTAATCATGTTTTGATTAATTAGAAGTACATTGTAAAACTAAACAAAAAATATAAAGCTAAATGTAGACATCTGTTTAAATTGAACATTCATTTTGAACAGCCTTGAGTGTTATGTGACCATTCTGTACAAATAATAAAAACTTTTACAACATAAATCTGTGCTGTTACCTTATGTATGTGGTGAGGGGCTTACATTACGTAGGAGATGGTTCTTTAATAAAAAGCATATTGATTTACCCAACTCTCACACAATAACTGGATGTCACTCAAGGATGCTGGCCTAATTTCTGACCTTCAGGAATGTAGGTATACTGTATATGCATGTATGCATGAGCATATATGTCTGTAAAACATTTTAAGGCAGAAATAACAATGAAGTGTTAACTGCTTTTTATTTTAACTGGTTGCTATAATTTTATATTACTTTGCCCCGTTTGCTTCGCTTGCCAACCCCTGGGCCAGTGCTACGTGCTAGCGTGTTCGCGTATGGGGATGCGGATGTACATTTTAACATATGGGGATGCGGACGTACATTTTAAACAAATTTTAATTTTCATTTGAAGTGTTACATTTGCATCAACACCACATGATTGAAGTCCGTTTCTTTTTCTCGACTTTTTCGAATGTTTGGCTCTGGGACTTGTTAATTGTCTTTGCATAAGCTATTCTAACGGGAAACTATTAATGTTTAAATACGAATGGCACATCTAGGAGGGTGTGACTTGAAAGAATCTCATGGCAATATTTTCATCTCACAGGACTTTAAAAAATCTTTTACAAAAAGACCTGTCTCCTAAAAAGTCTCTCGCGGGACTTGAACAAATCTTTTCCAAAAATCTCATCTCATCTCCTAAAAAGTCTCGTCACATCGAAAGATTTTTTTATATAATAGAGAGATATGAAGTTACAGTCTAGGTGAAAAAAAAAGATGGTTTACATTTTTGTGCCTGATACAGCTTTTTGTGGACTCAACATCAATATATCAGCTTATAGTTCAAGTGTGAATTACATAGCCAGCACAAGTACTTTAGAGGATTTTACCAAAGAAGGATATTGCTTGGAAAGAAACAGCTGTTTATAATGCATTTTTATAATGGAATTACAGGTCTACTATTACAGTAGGATAATAGTAAATAATGTTATATCAAAAGTATGTAAAAAGGTAAAGCTATACTGGTAAATCTAACACCAGTTATCAGTATATCTGTCAACATATGAAAGCATATTAGAATAAAGATTTACACTCTTATTTTTATAGAGAGGCCATCTTTATAAGATCTTCACTCTGGCAGCCTACTGCATAGGAACTGCAGCATCTGTGTGTGTTCTA